>NC_079172.1:48431264-48753764 GCF_947568905.1 Ostrea edulis
GCATTCAAAGTACGATAATTTAATAGTGTTTTTACAAGGTGGACAAAATTAGTCGGAATTGGACCATACAGCTTTAAATAAAAATACAAATGTTTGCATGTCCATGAGGAAATATATAGGCATATTTTTAAATCACATTGGGGGTAGCCAATAACAGAATATGGTACAGAAAAATTAGTAGTCTCGAGACATCTTTTAAATTATATTTTTCCATTCATCACTTAAGTACTATAAAAGGATTTGATAACAAATGTATCTTTAAATAAAAAAATGTAATAACAATTAATATATTTTTTATAAATCTGTACCCTGATCAACACACACGCACCCACCCACACTTTTGTCACGTCCCTGTAGTTTATCTATATAGAAAAGGTTTTCCCCCTACTTTTGTGATTACCTCTCTTTGAACTCCTATAAGCAATACAAAATAAATAGTTTGGCAAACACGGACCCCTGGACACACAAGAGGTGGGATCGGGTGTCTAGGAGGAGTAAGCATCCACTGTCGACCGGGCACACCCGCCGTGAGCCCTATATCCTGATCAGGTAAACGTAGTTATCCATTATATTGAAAAATCACTAACTCTTCTGCCCCGTGTGTCGTAGTAAATATATTATATGAATTCTGTAAGCCCGTACATTTTAATCTATTCCAGAAGAATATTCAGCCACTATATATTCATTCAATTTGACAAACAATTGTGGACAATAAAAAAGAATATGGAATTGGTGATACATTATTAATTATACATACATAGAGGGTAATTGTGTATGTTGATGACAATATTAAGAAATGTGACATAAATATCAGTGACTTTATGGGATAATCACCGTGACGTTATCTCAGCCCAACATCGATTCTTTACCTCGCTCGTTAAGCTGGGAGTAAATTTCCCATTAATGGTACGGATAATTTCCGCCACGGCTTGAATGAGCACTTCAATTTCATTTATAGACCAATTCGGCTTTCATTTGGACACCTTCTCCATATCTTACGTAATGCGACAGACGACAAAAATGTAAACACGGAAATAGAGAGAGCGCATGTGCGAAGAAACGAAAGTACGTAGTCAAGGAAGCTTTACCTCGTAGGTGAAATCGTAAGTGCGATGGTGAACGGGAATTTTAATTTTTGTCGCACGATTATTTTTGCACTTATGAATGCGTTCGTGAAACTGACTCAAGATTGGTCTTAAGAAAATCTTAATCTAAAATCTTACGAGAAATCTTAAGATTTTTTGTGAAATGGGCTACTGATCGTGAAAGACATCGCGATCACAATCGTGTATCTTATCGCAACATAGCGCATCGGTTTGTGATTAACGTACCGTAACATATACGAACGTATCTACACGAACATGATCGTCGCAAATTGGAGATCCGGATCGTGATGGTCGTGTAAAATCGAGGTCTAATCGTGAACTAGATTGGGACAATCTTATCATAAAGTATGTGATCGTATCTGAAATTCCAGAAAACTCCCACGATCAGCTACGAATGGTCAATCTTGACAGTGTAAACCTTTTGCTTGTCGTAAGAGGCGAATAATGGGGCAAGAAAACCATTGTCCCGTGGGGATCGAGGTTAGAATAGGTCCTCAGTACCCCTTTGTTTATCATAATAGGCGACTAAATGGGGCAGTCCTTTGGATGCAAGGTGAAGATAACGAACAGTGATCAATGAGATCACAAAAACCGGGGTCTCGTTTCACAACAGCTGTGGTATGATAAAGACCCCTCCCTGCTCAATGGCCGTAAGCGCCAAGCATAGGCCCAAATTTTGCAACTCTTCATCGGCAATCGTGACGCTTCCACATGAGTGAAAATTCTCGATCGGTACGTTAAACCAATCAACCAACTAATTTATTGTGTTATAGTCCCTTTTATTCTATGCAGAGTTTTTAAAATGGTTTCTACTGTTTTTGTCACACACTTTACCAGTTTGTGTTTTCCCCCTTGTACTTGAGTTCCTTTGTTACAGAACAGACATTTATGGGCGGGGAAAAGTGTTGATAGTGAACACAGGTTAAATGAACGTCTCTTAGTCTTACAGTTCATTTGAGTAAATCAAACAGTCAACAAAATTGTGTTATTCATATCTTGCAAATCATGATATTTCATCTTTTGAATGTTCACCGTTTGCAAATGATGTGATGTTTCATCGTTTGAATTCCCTAGGAATCAATACCTGAAATCACCTCTTAAATGAAAGGTGAAGATACCGAAATATTGATTTTTATAAAAAGTATTCTGGGCATACATGAAAATTCACACGTATTAGAAATATGATATTGCAACATTACTTTTTCAATATGTTTTCTTAATACAATACAATTGCATAGTAGATACAAGTATGAAAGGTGAAGATAACGAACAGTGATCAATCTCACAACTCCCACAAGGAATACAAAAGAAAGAGTTTGGGAAACACGGACCCCTGGAAACACAAGAGATGGTACCAGGTGCCCAAGAGGAGTAAGTATCCCCTGTTGATCGATCACATTTTATCAGGTAAACAGAGTGTTCGTAATCAAAATCAGTTTACCAAGAACGACCTAACAATAGGTATAAAATATGACAAACAGCATTTGGACCAATGATAGGTTATATGGTCAAAATAGATCATTATAACGGCCATAGAATTTGCGAAATGGTAAATTTAAAGAAGACTATTGTAACCCCTGTAACATCAACTTATTTGTAACCTGTCTTGATTTAAAAACTTATCATACGCAGAACAATCGTTTACGTATCGAAAGAGTTGAAAGATATAAACACCATATGCAGATGATAATGGAATATTGCTATATGCAAGGTGGAGATAACGAACAGTGATCAATCTCATAACTCCTATAAGCAATACAAAATAGATAGTTGGGCAAACACGGACCCCTGGATACACCAGAGGTGGGATCAGGTGCCTAGGAGGAGTAAGCATCTCCTGTTGACCGGTCACACCCGACGTGAGCCCTATATCCTGATCAGGTAAACGGAGTTATCCAGTCAAAATCAGTGTGCCAAGAACGGCTTAACAATCGGTATGAAACACATCAGACAGCATTTGACCCAATGCGAGGTTGTACTGACGAAGTAGATCGATATAACGACCATAGAATTTGCGAAATGCTGACTTCAATCGAGACTGTTGAAATCCCTGTACCATCAACTTGTTTGTCAGTAGCTTACCTCGAATTAAAAACTGACTATAAGCAGAACAAGCTCTTGCATATCGATCAGTTGAGATATATAAACAACATATGCAGGTGATAATGGAATATTGCTATATAAATATGGGAAGTTGACGATGGAGAAGCTGAAATCATCCCGTTTGTCATACAGTTGAGTTGTCAGTTTACCGTTAATGTCTACTTTCAATAAAATATCTAAGTATAAAGCAGAAGTGGACGACTCTGTGGTGTCCTTTTTTTCGAGCTCACAGGGATATATCAAATCGACATATGAATGAAAGGTATCATTGTTGATAGACAAAACGTCATCGATATATCTAAAAGTCGAATTGAAGGCCACAGCGAGAGATTTTTTCTTCTCATGTAGAAGTTTTTGAATAAATTTTGCTTCATATGAATATAAAAACAGGTCAGCTAACAAAGGAGCACAATTCGTGCCCATGGGAATTCCAACAGACTGTTGGTAGACCTGATCACCAAAGACCACGAAGATATTGTCAATGAGGAACTCTAGCATATTTTTTATGTCAACTTCAGACTACTTGTGCGTGGAATCAGAGTGGTTTTAACAAAGTATGTTTTTGAATGACTGATCACTAGATATGAATATTTCCGTTTTTCGTTTTTGTTGAAGAAGCAACTGTCTATGATGTTAAAAAGTATAGCCTTTAATTTATCGTGAGGAATGGTCATGTATAGTGTTGAAAAGTCATAGGTTTTAATGTTATTGATTTGGGAAAAATTCTGTGATTTCAAGTTTACTAAAAGTTCTTTAGAATTTCTTAGAATCCACATTTGATTAACACCACTTATATAAATATGGGAAGTCGACGATGGAGAAGCTGAAATCAGGATGATTTGTCATAAAGTTGAGTTGTTAATTTCCCATTAGTTAGGATATAAAACACAAACTGAACAATGTTTACTTCACCTATTCTACAACATTTGTTCTTCCTCATAACAATAACATAAATGTTAAAAAGTCCAAAGGATATCCATAGAAGGTGAAGATGACGAACACTGATCAATCTCATAAATCCCATAAGCAATACAAAATAGATAGTTGGGCAAACACGGACCCCAGGACACACCAAAGGTTGGATCAGGTGCCTAGGAGGAGTAAGCATCTCCTGTCGACCGGTCATTCCCCCATGAGCCCTATAAACGGAGTTATCCGTAGTCAAACTCAGTGTGACACGAACGGTCTAACAATCGGTATGAAACACATCAGACAGCATTTGACCCAATGATAGGTTGTATTGGCAAACCCGACTATTATAACAACCGTAGAATTTCCCAGCGGGTTTTAAGGTGTCCCGAGTAAAATAACAAGTAGTAACAGCAAATTCATATTAAAGTTAAACTCTTCCAAGCGTCGCATATTTTTTTGAGTAAAAGTCGTTTGTCAATACATAAACAAACATCGTATCACGTGAGGAAATCCTTCACTTAACTATTACGTCATACACGAGCTATTTTTATCCGCTAGACTTTTAGTTGTTTATCACCTTGGCACAGGTGAATGATGCACTCAAATCATTTGCAGTTTGGGCTTGATATGTGGACAATGATATGGTAAATTAAAAAAGTGATACGGATCGGTACAATATCCTCTCAAATATGGTAATTTCCATAATCTCAACTCAAATATTGGGCATTTTCCACATTCACATCCAAATCGTATCTAAACGAAGCAAAATATTCTACTTTGCGTATCAAAATCCTAAATCTGCAACTAGTTACCTTTTAAGAATAAACCTTAATCGAAATAAAACATCATCTTTCACCCGTGCCGAGTCGATATGTACATGCGTTATTTTTCTTTATTCCAAATGACTATACAAATTGGGTGAAATTTCAAGGTCACAAAGTAATATAAAGATTACTTTTCAGTCTTTCGTGCACACTACATATATAAATATGAGACATATATTATCAAAGAAAACTGGAAAAAATATCTAACAAACAGATTTAAACATATACAGCTTAAACACTAGATAACGGCAGTAAATATTGAGGAAATATAACAATTTCCTCGGGATACAGCTATAGACCTGTACGTCGTGACATACTTTTATATCGTGACGTCATAGAGTGTAAAGTGCACCGAGATACATTTTATGATGTTTGTTTTAACTTTACTCGGGACACCTTAACCCTGCCGTGTTGCGAAATGCTGACTTTAACCGAGACTGTTGAAATTCTTGTAACATCAACTTATTTGTAACCTACCTTGATTTAAAAACTGACCATACGCAGAACAAGCTCTTGCGTATCGAATCAGTTGAGAGATGTAAACTTCATTTGCAGGTGATAATGGAACACTGCTACATAAATATGAGATGGAGAAGCTGAAATCATCCATATATCATATCAAACCTTTAACAAATAAATAGAATGTGTTTAAAATGATACCCCCTAAAGAGACAATAGTTTTTCTCAGTATCCTATTTAATATTATCTTTAAAGATGTGTTGCCAGAAATTTCAGATTAAATGTAACTAGAGCACAAAGTCGCTCAGCACAATTAATGCAATCAGTAGCCAAATAGATGAAAGGTGAAGATCACGAACAGTGATCAATCTCATAACTCCTATAATGTAAAACGTATACGGTAACAATTTTGATGCACCAGATGCGCATTTCGACAAATAATGTCTCTTCAGTGATGCTCAACCGAAATCTTTGAAATCCAAAATAACTATGAAGTTTTGGAGCTAAATATAGCCAAAAACAGCGTGCCAAAAAAGTGGAGCCAAATTCGTCCAAGGATAAGAGCTATGCACGAGGGAGATAATCCTTAATTTTGAAATGAATTTCTAAATTTTATAACAGCAATTAAATATACATCCGTATTTTCAAGCTAGTAACGAAGTACTAAGCTACTGGGCTGTAGAGACCCTCGGGGACTAACAGTCCACCAGCAGAGGCCTCGACCCAGGGGTCATAATGTAAAACGTATACGGTAACAATTTTGATGCACCAGATGCGCATTTCGACAAATAATGTCTCTTCAATGATGCTCAACCGAAATGGTATAAGCAATACCAAATAGAGAGTTTGGCAAACACCGACCCCTAGTATACCAGAGGTGGAATCAAGTATCTAGGTGGAGTAAACATCCCCTGTCGACCGGTCACTGTTCGTTACCTTCACCTTTCATCTAGATGATCAATATCCACTGAAATAGCCAAGACCAATATGGAAAGGTCTATAATATACGGATGTGACCTTTTTCCAATTTGTCAATGCACCATTTTACAGATCTTTCCATTGGCATACGTAGATAGATATCTTTTATAGTTTTGTTACCAAAACCTCTTTACAGATGGAATAATTGAAAGGAAGAGTAAATACCTACAACATAGCGCATATAGATATAGAAGAGTACAACGAAGTATTAGTAGTACGATCAAATTATATTGGCAAATATTGGTACTGGGACATTTCAAAATTTTGAATAACTTCGATACACGAAATATCGACCCGGAAAACGAAATTCAACCTATTCTTCATTTACTACAAATATACATATGCATGCATATATATATATATATATATATATATATATATATATATATATATAATTCGTTTGTTCACGTAAATTCGTTCGGAGGTCTACTGTTTTCGTCATTTATTGTTTTTTATTTCGTCTTGAAAAAAAAATTAATTGCTTTATGTTCTGCTTGACGGTCGACTACAGAGCAGGTTGTCCCTTTCCCTATAGACACAGGAAAAGTTCTAATCGGCTTTCACATAAACAATTAATCCAATACCATAACAACAGTATCTTCCTAAACCTGTTGGGCATGTAAACTACCGTTTTCAATTTCGTAGTTTATATGTTGAGTTTCGTAATTTTGAACATTAAAGATTTCATTTCAATAGTTTCCATCATAAACGTTTGAGTAAATTAAACTGGCAACGAAATTGTAATTTTCATCTTTTGAATTTTTCAAATCTTGCAAAGGATGTGATGTTTCATCGCTTGTATTTACGCATATTTGTAATCCACCCTTCCCTTAAGAATCAATACCCGAGATCACCTCTTAAATATTAAATTTTGTAATATGTATTATGGACGTACATTAATATATCTTACGTATTCGAAATACAATATTGCAGCATTTTTTTTCAAAACGTTTTCTTAATACAATTTCATAGTACATATGTAGCTACAAGTATCAAAGGCGAACACAAAGAACAGTCATCAATCTAACAACTCCCAAAAGGAATACAAAATAAAGATTTGGGCAGACATTATGACGAATTCAAAAGTCGAATACAACTTTATGCATGACTATTCCTCGTGAAGAGGGTGAAAGACTACAACAAAATTAAATAGAATCATAAGACAATCATTCTTATAATGAAAATATGAATCTTATACATGTTGTAGTATCTGATATGATAAATTTGGCGAGAGACTAAGTCACTGACATTGACAATGAAAAATTGCAATAAATTTTGACACAATTGACTGGCAATGCACGATAGGTTAATTACACATGTAACTATAGTTATCATGAATCTCACTAATGAATGAAGTAATGCTTAATTACAGAAAAATAAAATACTTTCAAACTGCAAGCAAACCGAAAGTAGACTTCTCAAAACAAATTACATTTTGCACTCACAGATCGACAAATATACAAAGTTATCTGCTTATAACAGTAGAAATTGTACATTTACACTACTTTCATACAAATTTCATGAGTACTTACTCCTATGGGGGGGCTTTAATCACAAAAATAAGTAGCAGGCATATTATTCATTCCACGCCGACACTCTTGGGCGGAAACAATACAAACCATAAAAGGAAAAACTCGTTACGGACAAATATTACAAACCCGGAAACACCACAGGCATGGACCCCTGGACACACCAGAGGTGGGACCAGGTTGAGTAAGCATCCCCAGTCGACCGGTCACACCCGCTGTGAGTCCTATGTCTTTATCAGGTAAACGGAGGAATCCGTAGTCAAAATCAGCCTAACAACCGGTATGAAACACGTCAGACAGCATTTAACCCAGTGATAGACTGTATTGGGCAAACTAGATAATTATAACGACCGTAAAATTTGCGAAATTCTGACTTTAAATGACACTATTGAAACCCGTGTAATATCAACTTGTTTATCAGTAGCCTGTCTTAATTTAAAACTGATCATTTGCTAAACAAGCTCTTGCGTATCAAATCAGTTGAGAGATATAAACACCATATACACAAACACCAAACTCAAACGGGATGATTGCAGCTTCTCCATCGTCAACTTCCCGTATTTATGTATCAATATTCCATTATCACCTGCATATGGTGTTTATATCTCTCAATTGATTCGATACGCAAAAGTTTGTTCTGCGTATGGTCAGTTTTTAAATCGAGGCAAGCTACTGACAAACAAGTTGATGGTACAGGGGTTTCAACAGTCTCGATTGAAGTCAGCATTTCGCAAATCTATGGTCATTATAACGATCTAGTTCGTCAATACAACCTATCATTGGGTCAAATGCTGTCTGCCTTGTTTCATACCGATTGTTAAGCCGTTCTTGGCACACTGATTTTGACTACGGATAACTCCGTTTACCTGATCAGGATATAGGGCTCACGTCGGGTGTGACTGATCGACAGGGAATGTTTACTCCTCCTAGGCACCTGATCCCACCTCTGGTGTGTCCAGGGGTCCGTGTTTGCCCAACTATCTATTTTGTATTGCTTATAGGAGTTATGAGATTGATCACTGTTCGTTATCTTCACCCTTCATGCAGGTGATATTTGAATATTGCTACATAAATATGGAAGTTCACGATGGAGAAACTGAAATCATCCCGTTTGTCATAAAGTTAATAGTTAGTTTGCCCTTAATAAGTATATAAAACACAAACTGAACAATTTTTTTCACATTGCCAATTCTACAACATTCGATTTACTTCCTCACTATAAAAACATAATTTTTTAAAGGATGACGGACCCAATTCAAAATTTGAAATTTTGCGCTTCTGCGCATAAAGCCGCACACATCGATATTTATAGTCTCCGTGCATTATGATGTCACTGTAATTGTTTCATCACCATAAGATGAACATGCGAAATTTACGGACTGAACTTGAGACTATTTCTTTCATTATATACAAGTAATACATCTTTTATTTTAATCCATATTTCATATTAATTCTTCGGGGTCTCCGTGGCTGAGTGGTTAGAGCATCGCGCTCAAAATCACACGGCCTCTTACATCTGTCGGCGCGGGTTCGAATCTCGCTCGCGCCGGTAAGTGAGAAAGTTTCCCAGTTTACTTTCGGAAGGTCGATGGTCTCTTCCCAGGCATCTGGGTTCTCTCTTCCACCAATAAAAACTGGGCGCCACCAGATAACTGAAAAATTGTTGAGTGTGGCGGAAAACATCAATCAGTCAAACATCAGTATAAATTCTTCAATAAAATCAATTTATGGAATTCCCGGAACTCTGGTATCTGTGAATCCGTGACTTAAAAAAAAAGATTCTTCTGTGTTTTGTGTGTAATTTCTGGGATTCCGTAATTGTCCGTGTTTTGACAACCTCTCGCGTATATGCCATAAATCAAACTGTCATAGGTATACACAACAAAGTAAAAAAATCTAGACTCTTTTGCTATTAGAATTTACTTCTGAACATAGTTTATATCATGAATATTCTTATTAATAGTAATTACTGTATTACTCTATAAACAATTAACGATTTACGGCATGCACCAGAAGTACATTACTAAAAAAAAAGCGACGATATTATCTGTTTACAACCAACCACAGAAAAGAGGATAGAATTATATTTTGAATTTTTTGGACCATTCATTAAAACGACCCGGACAAGAACAACCGAAGAACAGAGGCAGGACAGGGGATAGTTTCTCTCTCAGCTGACGGTAAACACGCTACCGCCCCCTACCCATTGAATAGATATTTTATTATACCAAAGCAGGATAATTCCTCTTCCGACAACGAAGGAAATCGTTCCATCATATGTTGAGAATGGAAAACACCCGTCCGGTTTGGTTTTTCATTTTATGACGATGAGGTATCGGTGGTTAACTGTGCGTTTGAGACGCTTGAATCCACGGTAAACAAAGCGCGAAGCAAGTGATCGTCGACATGCCACAGCGTTGTTCTGTGCCGCTCTGTAGTAATTATGGTGGACATCAGTTCCCAAAAGACAAATATAAACGTTTTCAGTGGATTGTTGCAATCAAAAGAATTGATCCGAAATCAAAAAAGTTGTGGGAGCCTAAGAATGCAGATGTTGTTTGCCACCTTCACTTCTGCGAAAGTGATTACAGGGACACGTCAGATTAGAAGCCATAATATCGATCATTATCAATGTAAAACACATTTTATAAACTTAATGATGATATTTGTCTTCCGTTTTTATTCATATTCAATTTGAGTTTCAATTTGATGTCATAAATACAGGCCAAGTAATTGCTTCTTGTTGCGTGTTGGAAATTTTGATAAAAGGGCTCATCACTTATAAATTCTGGCTATATACTAGAGCTTCCTTCCTCTATTTCTTAGAACAAGTCAGTCTTCTTAACAATAAAGTCAGTTCAGATGATGCAATTCCTAGCCTGTATTGCATTAATGATTTCATATTGCTTGTATGTACATACAAGTGCAAGAACTTTGAATTACATTGCATTTATTTGATTTGCATGTGTTCGTGTTGCTTTCTGTTTTCTTTTATATTTCAGAATGACGAAGGGAATGGTAATGACAGGCAAGTGATATTATAATAATCTTGCTAAGATAACCAAATAACCATACATAAAGTGTATGTAAAGCAAAGAATAGTCCTAACAATAAATATTCAGCAATATTAGTGTTGGAATAATTTAATTACCAACAATAATCAGTTATCTTTTGACTTTTTAAAGATTAAAGCATTAACAATTCACTTTTTAGTCACAAAATGTATGACATAAATGGAAGGGGACACTGTACCTTAATGTTTTCATTCATAATATCATTTGTATGCCAGGTTTTACAATTAGCATATTCAAAAGTTGAAATATATTTAAATAAACCCTACCCCATTTTGCCTTTGCAGACCAAAAAAAATAAATGTTTTTAAACTTTATCCAATCAAAAACATGAATTAAGTGATTTAAAATATGCCTTTTAATTCATGTATTTATTTTTTTGGTAACAAGCTCATAACAAAAAATGAAAAAGTCTTTCAAAAATTAAGAAAATTGAAAGAGCAAACCATCATCTTGCTATAAGGATAATGAAATTTTGTTTTCAGCTGACCGCCTTCGCCTTAAAGAAGATGCTGTTCCTTCCATTCTGATCCCTGGGGAGGAAGTTTCTGGCCCAAGCCCAAGACAGTTAAGATTTAAGAGGAGAAACCAACCACTGGAGGAACCTGACATTATGGCCATGGGTATAATGATGATACTTTAGTGCTTGTTGTGTCACATGCACAGACATAAAGGAATCTTTAAGTCTGCATTTAGCCATATCCACTGCATGTAAAACAATGCTTTGATAGGCCATTTAACTATTATGTCACAATGTAAAAGTCCACAAATATATGCAATGTCAGAAATTTGCTGATAGGGCATTTAAGTTATGTTAGGTTAAGTCCAAAAGGGAAAAAAGAACATACACCACATCAAAAGAACTGAAAAACATTCTGTACTTTCAGTTAAAGATTTAAGCGAGTTACTGTATTGGTAAGACACATGAAATCTCCACCTATTTTTACTTGTACATGTATATTACAGGTGTACAGCAAGAAGTGGTTATAGATCATACAGTAAAGACTGGGCAGGCTGATCAAACACCAACAGAAATCCAGGATCTAGGAAAAAAATTTGTGCAAAATCCCTTTGCTATGAAATGTTCCATTGAAAATTTTAAAGATAATGCAGATGCTGTTTCGTATTACACTGGTTTCAGTAATTACGATCAGTTTATGATATTTTATCACTGTCTTGGTCCATGTGTAAATGAATTAGATTACAAATGTGTAACTTTAGAACCAAGGGATCAACTTTTTTTAACTTTGATGAAATTGAGACAGGCTAAAGAGGATTTTGAATTGTCACTTTTCTTTCAAGTTTCAGTGTCAACTGTATCTAGGATTGTAACAACCTGGATAAATTTTTTGTATTTCCAGTTAAAGGAAATGAACATATGGCCATCACAAGACACAGTTCAAGATTTTATGCCTTCAAATTTTGCAGAGAAGTTTGCAAACACTAGGGTTATACTGGATGCCACCGAAATACCAGTTGAGAAGCCGTCAGACGTCAATGCTCAGTCCATCACTTGGTCAAATTATAAGCATAGAAATACTATAAAGGCAATGATTGGAGTGACTCCCAGAGGGGCTGTGTCATATGTTTCCGATGCTTATGGTGGGTCTGCAAGTGATAGAATGATTATTGAAAGATCTGATTTATTGAAAGATGGTATGTTTGAGAAAGGCGACAGCATCATGGCTGATCGAGGCATCATGGTGCAAGATCTCTTTGCTAACAAGGATGTTCAAGTAAATACTCCAACATTTTTGAAAGGTAAATCCCAACTTGAAGCCCATGAAGTAGTACATGATCGACGTGTAGCTTCAAAACGCATACATGTAGAAAGGGTCATTGGTCTGGCAAAACGTTTTAAAATTCTAAAGAATGAACTTAGTCACAGCAAAATTCAGCTTGGATCCCGAATCATTTATATCTGCTTTGTGCTAAGCAATTTTAGAAGGTCAGTTGTAGATAAATTTGCATAAGTTGTGATGATATTAAAGCAAAAGAGGCTGAATGATCATGTGCAGTTTTAAACAGATTTTCTCAATTCATATCATTTCTTGTGAATTAATCACATTTTATGTTGATCAGTCCTCGACAATTGGTTTTATTGAATTCATACATATATGAATAATATATATATGAAGGTAGTGACACTAGCATTTACTTATCTAAATATAATTCATATAAGATATGCTTGTTAGCATTGTAAGATATTCACCATCATAAAATTTCTCTCTATTCTGATATTTACTCAGTTTGAAAATACTGATCCAAGCTATTGCCTTGGTTAATATTTTTAAATTTAGAATATATCACACCATATTGACATAATGAAAAGTCCAAAATTTCAGATTACATATTGGGGGCAATTTTATTAGGCAATCTGAAGTGTTCCCTGCAATACTTCACAACACGTAGTCAATTTTATGGAAATATATTGTTTCATTTGTAGCATACATTTAAGTAGTACAGAAGGAGGTGGTTTCAAAGTAAGGCCAATTCAACCTAATTAGTAGATTATCATCTGGGGTCCCAAAAAAAAAAATGGGGCGGGTGGGAGAATATAATTTTTTAATTTTTATTTCCTGAGAAAAAAAAATTAATGAAAACAGACATCACACAAAGTGTTAATCAAGTAAGGAATTCAAAGATTCCTTGGTAGAATATATATATATAAAACAACATTCTGTGACTTTAATCATTCACTCATGTCACTGGGAAGCAAGTTTGTTTGAAATCATAATTTTTGCATTAAAAAAATCGGGATGGGCCCTTTTTTGAGGGGCGGGCGGGGATGATAATCTATCAATTAACTTTAATTGGCCTAATTTGCAATCATTTATAAATTTGAGGCAATGAAAGGTCTGTAATGTTTTGTATAAAACGACTCCAGTTTTGGTATAAGGCACATTTCACAGTATTATTCTCTGTTGATTTCAATAATTTCTACAAATAGTGACTTTAGTGTATACACAATAAAATAACAAAATTGTCTGCCACTTATATACAGTTGTCCCTGAATTTGATCATAGTAATTGGAAGATATTTTCAGCTTGATTTCCCCACCCACTACCTCTAAATAAGTGAAATATTCCATTGTGTTTGTGTTGATTTCTTGTCTCCGTCCTTTATAAGGACATTTCACCTCTATTATATATTTATCATCTATAACGCCATCTGGTGTTGCACCTAGAAATGGCATTTTTGAACAAATGAATAAACCATTCTCATGAACTCTTATGTTGTGGTTATCTTCAAACTTTTTGATTGCTTTTTTTTCATATGATTTTCCATGAGTGACTGCAGGGGTGGTGAGGCTCTTGATAGATATCAATGATTTACAAAGCTTCTGTTTGTTACGTCTGTCTGTCATTCTTGAAATCTGCCCAAAATTTGATGCTGTGATTCTCCACATTCTCTCTGCAAACCATCTCTTATTTGTAGATTGTCCCCTTGTTTCTTTTTCAATACTTGCCACCTCTGATTCAGTTACCTGTGCAATGAAAGGGAGAAAAAATCTAGAAAAGGCTTTAATCATAAATCGTCATAATATATATGTCTGATCTTAGTTGATAGGTAATACATGAAGCTATTTTTTATATATAATTGATGTCATGTACTTATATAGTTTTATACAGTTCTGCGGCAAGCAAAAATTCATTTAGCCATAAAGTCCCATCTCCAAATTATTTTATGATTTTGAAAGTACCTGTAATGCTTTATCCACCCAGTATTCTGTGAAAGGCAGTGATAAGTAGTGGTGGTCATGAATTGCAGACTGAAAATAAGTAAAATTTTATTATACTGTATGAAAACTGTACACATTATATATACACATTATTTCAAAGATAAGATTAAGACTAGATAAACATGAAATGTAGGCAAAGTTATAGTTAGGTTTAAAAACATATTGGTCATATGCGAAGGTCAACAAAAACATGCAAAACCCAATGTGATATATTAAGTAATGGCAAAGTGAAATAAAAAAAAAGTCAAGGTCACAAATTTTGTGAGAAAGAAGAAAGATTTTATTTTACATATGAAGCCCCATCACTTGGCATTCAAAAGACAAACTGACCAAAAAGCTAAATGCCCTGATGTATTATTAATTACATTCAAGGTCACACTCCATGGTGAATCTAAATTAAATAAGTATTGACTTTTCAAAATTTGTAAGTCACCTTCAAATCTGCTCTCTCATAAAGATAACGAAATGCAATGTCTTCAGAAGTATTTGATGTATAGTTGATTAATAGGTTTCTGACCCGGTCTTGCATGCCCTCTACATTCCTAAACTTTTCTGGTCGTGGGTCATCCAAATGAACGGCTGATTTTCTCTTCCCAATTGTAATTTTTTCAACTTTGACTGGAGATCCTGAATGCATGAAAAAGAACATGAATTTGTTAATTGTACATCCCAATTTTATATAATATGACACATTGTATATATCAACAAAGATGGAAAAGTTGACTCAAATTTGAATTTTCTACTTTTATGTAATTATATGCTGTTGTCCATGCATATTTTTATATTCCAACCTTTATGGGATGCCTTTGGCTTGTTGAACATCATCAAATTTTCTGTACATGATTTCTGCACCGCCACTTCACCATTCTCAATAAAATTTTCAAGCATAATCATGCAAGCAGCTAGGTGCTTGCATGTACCATTTGGGCCTTTCCCTGCAGGGCATTCACAGTGTGAGTTTAGCACATCTTCAGATTCTTTCTCCAGCCTTAGTTTATAGCTGTATGTGACCTGTAATAACCTTTCAAATTAGACAGTGATTTCTTTGAAGTATTCAGTGATTTGGTTTGAAATATACATGTATATATTTTTTAAATGACCAAACTACACATACATGTACATGTTTTTCAGTGTCATACTGCTGACTATTTATTCATATACCCCGGAATATTTATTTGGAAATATCTACTAAAATATTCTTGATTAAAGCAAAAACTTGATAAAGCGTATACCATGTTTAAATATCAAATTGCGTTGAATAAAATTTTTGATAATTACCTTATTTTTCATGGCTGCACTGACTATTCCAGTAAAAAATACATCATTTTCAATGATAACTGAGCATGCCAAAACTCTCTCGGATTGGTACAATAGTTCCCCATTCTTAACTGCCTTGATATCACATGCCGCTTCATTATTATACATGCATGTACAGCACAGGCACTTGTTTCTGTAAATAACTTATGTGTTATTATTAGTATACAGAGGTCGTAAGTTATTTACAGAAACAAGTGCCTGTGCTGTACCGGGTGTATAAAATGATGTTTATTTAAGCATAACAATTTCTTCAAGGGTAAGGAAGGACCTCTCTCCTGAATTGAAAAAAAAAGTATTTATTTTCCATAATTCCATATGATATGCAGATAACCATGGACTTTATTTAACACTACCCCCCCCCCCCCCATAATTTAGCAACTACCACCTGGAAAAAAAAATTCAGATCTGTGTATGTTCATTTCACTAGTTATTTTATCATTTGCAAGGAATGAATTGAATGAGATATACTATGGAGAAAAACGAAAACTATCATTGCTTTCAATGCATAAATACCAGCAAGTCTATGGAGAAAATAGGCTTCTATCTGTTCCCTTGTAATAGAAGGTAGTAATTTCCTGTGCTCTGAATTGAGTTGTTGGAATCCTGTTGTAGGCCAGTTTACGTCCAAAGGATCTGGTAACAGAACAGGTGGCTGCTGGAAATTGGCATTTCTGTCATATGCTTCTAATATGAAACGGGCAAATACATCATTCAAGATGATAGACTAAGAGTACATTACATACATGTATGTAGCATTTTAAGGAATGATGGGAACTTTATGACAAGTTTAACCTTTAAGACAGTAAATGTTCAGGTTTGATCCCCTGAAGATTTATGAATGCTGACAGAATATACAATAAAGGCTTTATATACAGAATGAGACTCAAGCATAGTCATGAGCCTTTGAATACCTCCCCCCCCCCCCCCCCAATCCCTTTGCTGTTGATTAAAATCCCTATATTGATAAATAAAACAAAGATTCTGATAACCCAAATATAGCAGCCAAAGAAGTATGTAGACCACACTCTGAGAAGTCAAGCAATATCCCGTGCGAATATCTTTTTCGAGATGAAATGCGTACTAGTATGTAATCATACCAGATCTAGTTATCGTGACTATATGCTAACACAGCCTAACTTTACAGGTTTTTTTAAATGAAACTTTTCGGTAAAACAGCAGAAGAAAGAAGTTAAATGTACCGTCTAACTAAATCTATCTTCCTTCCTTGCGTCGTGGCGTTTCTACAGGCAAGCTCCTTCTTCAACTGCACCACCGTCAGTGCGAAATAGCGGTTCGCCATATTGTTTACATTTGATTCAAGCGTTCAGCTAACCACCGATAAAAATCAAGCGTCTGGGAGTGAACGTTTTCCATAGCTGCTCTAGTTGTGACGTTCAATACGGCGCTGGGCTTTGTATTTGACGTCACAATGCCGAATTGGGCGGGAAATCGACGCTGCCTTTGAATAGTTTGAAAAATATCGTCCTACCGCTGATCCTAGCACAAAACCGATCACACGGCGGAGGTACACATATTTTGTCGAAAAAGTCGGCTTATCGTCATCTTTTGATATAGAGAAGTATAATAATACTTTTGTTACTCGTGTCTGAAATTAAATTACCAATACAATTTACCACGTATTACATAAACATGTATATGCATTTACATTTAATACAAGTACATGAAATGTCAGAATTCTTATATTAGAATAAATTTATGCTATTCCTAAGCTTAGCTCATAAAATGTTTCAGGGTATAAAAAGTCCATTTTCTTTCTGAGAGTGTTCAGCGGAAAAATCTTATAAATGAAGAATGACGCTTGAAGTACATGTTAGATCCTATCATAAAACTGTCCGTTAAGTCATGTACTTGGTCTCTTATCATTATAAAATATGTGTGGTTTTATCCAAACATTTTAATTTTTTTTTTTTTTTTTTACATTTATTTAGAAAGGTTAAAGATAATGAAAATGAGAACAAAATGTACACATTGCATATACATGTATATAAAAATCCGTTGTCTTAAGCTGCATATTGAGGTCTATATCGAATTTATTGAATTTGTGACAGTTCATACATTAGATATTTTGACATCACTCCTGGAGTATTATGCAATGACTCAGTGTTTATATAATTATGATTATTAAACCTTTTCCGAATCCATATAAAAGTATAAAGGAAAAATATGAAACTACAAGTAGAAAATCTATCCATTTCTCATTTAATGATATTTTCCTTTAAAACTGGCCAAAAATCGTCCTTTGACATGCTCCCCTGAAAAAACGTTTGCCGATAACCCATATTTTTTCCTTACAATTAGTAAGCTTGTTGTCTGTTTAAAATCAATCTTTAATTTGGATTAAAACTCTATTGTAGAATTTTTAAAAAATTTAACTTTTATATTGCACATTGGAAATTTCCCTATATTTTCTTTGCAATTACGACTACTTCATGGCCAACTTTTGAAACTCCCCCCACCCCCACTCCCCCGATGAAAATCAAATACGATTTTCATTTGTTTTTAACTCAATAATGTATGCTTTATCTTATAATAAAATTTCTATTGTAGAAACGAATTGGGTCCATCACCCTTAACCATGAAGTCCAAAAGATAGCCATATACATGTATCAAATCAAACCTTTGATTAGTAAACAAAATGTCTTTAAAAAGATACCTCCTTCAGGGACAATAATTTTCCCCAGTAACTTATTTAATATTATCTTTAAAGATGTGTTCCCACAAATTTCAGATTAAATGTAACCTGAGCACAGTCACTCTCCACAATTAATGCAATCAGTAGCCTAATAAATCTAGACGAGAAACGTTAATATACACTTAAATAGCCTAGACCAATATGGGAACTACATTTATTATAAAATACGGACGTGACCTTTTTCCAATTTGTCAACACACCATTTTACAGGTTTTCAAAATGACATCGATATATATCTTATATAGTTTTCATCAACATAATATCTTTACTGATGGAATAATCGAAAGGAAAAGTAAATACCTGCGACATAGTGCGCATAAATATTGACGAGTACCGCGAGGTATTAGTAGTACGATCAAAACTAATCGAAAAATATTAGAACTGGGACGATATATCAAAATATAAATTTTGAATAACTTCGATATCGGAAATATCGACATGGAAAACGAATTTTAACCGATATTTAATGTATGGTTTACTTCATTTACTATTTCCATTTCTTAGCCAATGGGAGTGGGTAGATTTCTAAAATGTATAATCCCGGGACTAGTTTTTAAAATGGCGACAGTTTTGATAACAGTCAAAAAGATTTCATTTCTACGAAAAAGATTTAAAACTATCAACAGATAAATCAAAAATGGATTGTGAATATTGTAAACCTAGTGTCCCTTAGAAATATACGTGTACATATGATAAGACATCACTAGAATATAGCCACACAAAGTCTTGATGACACTACAGTAACACACAATTAAAAATCAGATCCGAAAACAGTACATTCAAACTTGTTATCGTTTTTAAAATACTCCGATTCCTCATCGAGTGCAGCAGACATACACAAAACAGTGACATATTTTATCATGTCCGACAGGAGGCCAGTTAGCATAGTGAAAAACCAAGAGTTTAAAGTATGACTACATAACCTTGACACTCGTGTTGTGTTGATGTAAATGACACTTTAATCACAAGAGACAAGAAAGAAAGAGATAAATTACATATGACTTCATCAATGACATTGACAGCAGATTTGTTGACGCCTAAATCGTGATAGTCACAGTATACTTCATTAATAATAATTGAACAATTAAGATTTTGTTCCGTCAACAAAGATGTTTGTCGTTTCGAACACTGGGAAAACCTTAAGGAATGCATTGATTGAAGTAATGGTTGAGTGGTCTATATTACAATATAGAACAAACACTTCTAGTTTGTGAATACTACCTGCCATTGGGTCAAATGCTGCCTGGTGTGTTTCATACCAATTGTTAGGCCGTTCTTTACACACTGATTTTGACTACGGATAACTCCGTTTACCTGATCAGGATGTAGGGTTCACGGCAATTGTGACCATTCGACAGGGGATGATTACCCCTCCTAGGCACCTGACCCACATCTGGTATACCCAAACTCCGTGTTTGCCCAATTTTACTTTTAGATTCCTTATATGAGTTATGAGATTGATCGCTGTTCATTATCTTCACATTTTAATCTAAATAGCCAACTTGTCAGAATTATCAGGTATGATAAGATCATTGGGATATCTTTATTACTCCAGATACTTTAAATGAATTATATCAATGAAGGTAAAAATCTGCTCCAGATCAATCCAAATTTTAATTTACGTCATCTAGCTCAGGTGATGTCTCATTAATAGTGTTCTTGGGATATTTCAGTTGACAATAACCTGACAGCAAAGAAATCTATAAAGGTGCAATGGAAGAAAGTCCATTTTGTGCGTAAAGTACGAAATATTGCACTTTCATGATATTCTTTTACGGTAGAAATTATCTAAAGAGGCCTAATTAATATGTTTTCCTGACTAGAAGCTCGGGAAAAACATTTTCCCAAAAAGCTTCGAGATTAACAATAAACAGATATACGAATATTTACTAATTATTGGATGAATACCTTCATTGCGTATTTAAGGTAATTACTTTCCATTTTGTGTAGAATAATTCATAAAACAAAGCTGTTGCATGGAGTCTTCCTCTTACTTACAAAACATCTATCTTCAGAAGAAATCAATGTATCCCTTATTAATTTTATTTTTGAGCGCATGGATAAAAGTATACAAATCAGAAATCGGTAATGCTCGATCCCACTTTTAAAATTTACGGAAGATAATTTCAGCTCAGATCTCAGTATAATGAAGTTGTCTTTCATTATTCGGTGAAAAAAGATTTCTAAGATTCGTGATGTTAAAAAATGATTAAATGAAAATCGTAGTAAATCAGCGGAGCGCCATCTTGAATTGGACTTTATCTAAACGAGGCTGACTACGTAACCACGTATATACTAATGAGCAGAGCATCTTTCAAAATCTTGTGGGATAGATTTTTTCAAGATTTATGGGATCAAAAGGAATTGATAATTTCATTGCCTGGACAAACATAAAACTATCTTTTTAATTTCATTTTGACTAAGAATGCAAAAGTTTATTTACATACTGTACATAATCCTATTTATCACAAAGCAAAATAATTATTAAAGTGTTATTTTACATGTGTGACGTTATGTGAATTAGAAAACCTTGAAAAAATTTGAACCTGGGACCAGCAGCCAAAGAAATATTAAAGTAATCCCCTCAACGAAAAACATCTACCATCATACGTAATTCTCATTGGGTCAAATGCTGTGTGACGTGTTTCATACCGCTTGTTAGGCAGTTCTTTATCCTTTGAGTTTGATTACAGATTACTCCGTTCACCTGCGCATGATATAGTACTCACTGCGGATGTGACCGGTCTACAGGGGATGCTTACTCTTCCTAGGCACCTGATCCCACCTCTGGTATATCCAGAGGTCCTTGCTTGTCCAAGTATTTAATTTCGTGTTCTTTATAGGATTTAGGCGATTGATCACTGTCCGTTATCTTCAACTTTTCATGTAAAACATGTTCAAGTCTTTATGTGCTGGATTTAGACTAGCAAATTTTATTGAAATGTCATTTATTACATGTATATTGTCACGTTTTTACAAAACAAGTTATCATATTTTTGCAGTTTATCATAATCCACAAAATTAATTAGAAATAACGTAAATTTGCCTTTTATCGTTTCATGCCTATAATAATTAAATTGTATAGCGATAAATTAATTAAATTCAAATATAATTCACCATAGATTTATTAAACCATTATCTTTAGACCCACCACATGCTTAATCTACGAACTGAGACCACCAAACAAATTTTCTGTAAAGTTGCCTTCATATTTTATATGACGATTCCGTTGATTGTTTGATTCACTCAAACGTTTATGATGGAAACTATTGAAATGAAGTCTTTTAAGATTCCTATAGGGAAAAAATTACGTAAACTCGACACATAAACTACTAAATTGATAACGGTGGTTGTACATGCCAAATAGGGTTAAGAAGAACGTGTAGTCATATTTCAACGATTGTTTTATATGCTGTTAATTTAAACAATATTTTATCATGTATTAGCAGAAATGGATTAGACAAAGGGCATTGTCTATATAAGTCTTCTCCATAGTATATGCTGTTGTTATGGTATTGGATTAACGGTTCATGTGAAACCGATTACAAATTTTCCAGTGTCTATTGGGAAAGGAGCAACCTCGTCTGTAGTCAACCGTCAAGCAAAACATAAAACAATTAATTTTTCCGAGACGAAATGAAAACAATCAATAATTGGCAAAATCAGTAGACCTCAAAAAGAATTTAAGTTTAGGTGAACAAATGAATATCAATCCCAAAGCTTATAACAACACAAAATTAAGAGAAGGGAAAACGTGGAGGTGTGATCAGGTGCCAAAAGGAGTACCATCCCCTTTGACCGTTACACCCGCCGTCTTGATTTGGGAAATCAGATTTACATGCACGTTTGTCTAAGGCCCCTTTGAGAATTTTTCACATTTGTTCAGACGTCACCAGATACAGGTGAAGTAGCACAACTTTATACATGTACCTATGCTTAAAGCTCAGGGTCGTAGCAGTGAGTAATCTCTAACTCACCTTGCCCATCATAACACACATCCTTGTATCTAGCCTTACTGCGGTTCTAAGGGGCATAGGCGTTAACTGGTGATGATGCCTATGTGGGGTAAACGGGAGCTGGCGGGGCATATGGGTAAGGAACAGGTGCTGCCTAATGCTTAAGTAATCTGTTCGGGCGCTACTGCCCTCTGGGCCTCGGGAAATCCTCGCGACGAACTCCCCATCTCTTCCAGGGTGGACTGACTGAGCGTAGTGAGATATTGCAGCCGTCGTTCTGGGTAGAGGCCGCTGTTGATATCAATGGTCCACCATACCTCTGAGCTTAGAGTACTGTTCAAATCAAGGGTCCATCATACCTTTGAGTTACGGGTGCTATTGACATTAATTGTCCATCATACCCCTGAGTTGGGGGCACGAACGGCAAAACTCCCGGCACTCAATATGGTCCTAACCGTGTATTGGTGCTTGGCTAATGAACGGATGCTCTTGCTACATCAGGAGTCACGTGCCTTGCACCTGTAGCTACATGGCAGGGGATTCGCGATGAACTGGCGCATCGTGCTGCGTCTGGGGCCACTCGAGTAGTGGGGATTCGACAGATTCCCTTGAAGGCGTTTGACAGGGGGCTGACCTCCAACGCCCCTATGCATGGACATCAAACGAACCCGCATGATTCGTTGGCACGAAAAATTGAGCTCCATTCCCTAACCTCTGAGAGGGGTCAGTGTATAAACCCGACCTATGGAGATCTATCCCTAAATCATATGCACAGGCAGGTGATGCTTCACTATATGAGACTGAGGATTGGGAGTGGGCAAAGGGTGAAACATCTGGGCAGTGCCCTCTTCAAAGACACTTTACATGGGAGCATGTTCCAACCCCATCCCTATTCCAGGGTACTTAATATACCCCATTGGGGGGTCTCACTTGCCTCCCCCAACGACACACAAGTACACTGATAATCCCATGCGCAGATGATATGGAAGTGCAGGAAGGTAAGGGACGGTTTTGATAGGGTTTGTAATTGTTGACAAACATGAGCTCAATGAACGCTTCTGTTGACTCGATATTTCTGATATATACTGTAGGTTTCCAACGACGCGTCGTTTCGATGCCCCGACATACACATGATTTGGCGTGCTTGTAAACCAGCATCACCCTTGGCTGGAGCTACAGAACTGTAACTCTCTGAAAAAATATTGGGACAGATCAGAGAGCTAAACTCGCCAATGTATTCATTAGAAAGCTCTGCGGCGATTGAGCGTAATTAAGAGGGGGATTGGATAAGTCAAGCTGATCATGAGAGTCTATTAAATAGATTATAAAAAAGATTAAGGGCAGCCCCAATGTCGTAAGTGTCCGTGGGCTAAATGTTGGTTAAAACGGTTTAAAAAAAAAAAAAAACTTTCTCCCCAATGTTGTACTTACTAAAATATTTTTCGTAAAATAGGAAGAATCAATATCCTTTCTCAATCCCAGATGAAATTCAATTTGCTTACATCAACATCAGTGACGAGAATATTCAGGAGAATTACCTAAGTTAACGCACACGTCACAATTTCCTAAACGCCGGATTCTATCGATTTTGAAACATAAACTGTACGTCTTTAGGCATTCTGTTCTTGATTCGAATTTGAAAATTTGTGTTAAAAACCAGTTTTCAAAACGATCATCGATTAACACATGGAATAACTTATATCGTATGCACCCTAGAGGCATATAAATGATAGTTTATTCATTTTAGACATTTTCACAATTATGAATAATAAATTCCCTAATATGTCATCTGGAATTAAATATTATAAGTAAAAGATTGGTATCGTCAACAAACAGACATTAACATCATAAACAAGTTTCAGGTTGCATGAATAGAGATAAAGCTATTTGAATTTACCTGGAGAATCCACAGAAATTAATTTTACACCCAACACATTTTTACTAGGATTGTTCAATTATTAACGGCCATGGTTGAATTTCTTGGTGTTGCACCGATATAGGTTTTTACAAATTAAAACAACTTATTATTCGAAAGGATGTACATTTTTTTTATTTTCATTTCAGAACAACCCGTAGTTTTGCTTAATAAAGAAATAAGGGCCTTTTTAAGTCCTTCGTCATTAAAAACAATTTACCTCATTCTAATTCCCAAGGATTGTACTGTGCAGTGCTGGGTAGGAGGAAGTTGCACACTCTTGGTAAATTTCAACAAGAGAACTAAAAAGGTTACATTAATGTTCCATGATGGCTTCAGTCTTTTTTAAATTTTAAATTGACAATAAAAGCACATCTAAGAAATATACAGGGTTTTTTTCTAGAAAATTTCAAGACTTGCTTTTCAATAGGTTTTATAAATATTTTAAGTTAAACTTTAATTCATTGATATTGTTTAACGCCCCTCTCGAGAATACTTCAATTATATGAGGACGTCAACATTGCCGGTGAAGGGGTACAAAATTTAGGCCTAATCTCGGCTCTTACGGCCTTTAAGCAGGGGGATCGTTATCGTACTACACCTGCTGTGATACGGGACCGCTGTTTTTCGGTCTCATCCAAATAACCACCCCATTTAGTCGCCTCTTACGACAAGCAAGGGCTACTGAGGACCTATTCTAATCTGGATCCCCACGGGATTTCAAGTTAAAGTCTTTACGTCTAAAAATCTAAGCGTTCAATTTGAGAAGGAGCAACCAAGTTGGTTCGCAGCTGAAAGTAGCTTGTATGCAAACATGATTATATTGACCATCGGTTCCAAATCGGTCTTAGACTCTGTTGGTGGATATAGAAAGCTTAGAAACTGATTTCAAAAACTAATTTTTTTTAATTTTTCTTTCATACAAATAAACATTGAAATCAATATAAATAGCATTTATTTTTGAAACACACACCACTCTCACTCTCTACACCTGAACACTTTCAAAGAGTGCACATATTATACACACAAAAAGGACTGATCTAGTTAAGTGGTCACTTCCGTTGTTTAAAACAAAGTCTATAACTATATGAGAAGGAACAAAACATTAAAAAAATCAAAACTTAACAATCGTAATGAATGAAATAATGTAATAACAGCTACACATCAAAAATACTTTGAAATAATGGCCACTGTTTTTCAAAAACTATTTAATATAACATTTTGACTTGTAGCATATTTTTCCATTTTATATTTTATCTTTAAATGACATAATAATCCACACAGATTTTGGTATTTTATTTTGAAATCAACAAATGAAAATATATTGCTCAGCATAGAGAATAATCATGACTTTATTATGAGAGAATAAAGGAATTTCACCAAAAATAATGTTCGACACATTGAAACCAACCATTGTTTCCACATTCTCTTTACAAAATCTACAACAGTCTGTAGATTTAATACTAGTTTTCGTTAGGTAATACCCCACAGGGAGTAACCTATGTCAAATTCTAAATTGCAATCACTGTACAGCAGAATTACATGTTGTTTTAAAACAAACTTTAAAAATATCTTTAAATGAAAAAGCATACAATTAGCTCTTCCTTCCATTGTTTTATCTCACATTAAAAATAGGTTCACAATATATAGGGAATATATATATATATATATATATATATATATAATATATATAAATATATATATATATATATATATATATATATATATATATATATATAGGCAAACATGGACTATGAAATCTTCTGATAGAAGTTTTGTCGATAGACAATAATTTCAAATACTTTGAAATTGCTGATTTAACACCATTATATTTTAATTTTCATGATACAAAAATCATCAAGATTATGTAAACATTGAAATGCATCACAGCATAAAAAATTGACATCTTCCTCTAAACAATCTTGTACAACCTTGACTCTTTAATCGTACCAAGATTTGATACATACAGATTTATTTTCAATTTTAACATTGGAGTTGTACCATACAGGGAAATTATTTTTGAAATTTTCTTGTTTATCCGATACCTTCATAAAACATAACCCTGAATCTAGAACATCCTTCCAAAAGGCATTGTTTCTGTTGTACAAGCATTGTAGAACAAATGTATTAGATAACTGATTTTAATCAAAGTGCATACTGAATTAGCATATTTCTGTGAAACTTTAATCCTGCTCATAACTTCTCTTTGCTGATTGAGACATGTTTTCATGTGAGATGTGAAATAAACACAAATAAACATAAACAATTTGAGTCATGTTACTTGTGTGCTTTCCTTGTAACGAAACATTTCTTTTGGTGTCAATTTTTTGCAGTGATCTCGGATTTTGACTAATAAGTAAGAAAACTTAACCTGATGTCCCTGATTGTATTGTGCAATTCATTATCTCCACGGTCTGGGTATTGAAGCATGTTTTAGGTAGTTGAACTCTACAAACAAATCAACAAAACATGTGTTCTGCGTTTCACTCAAAGTAAGGAATCTAATTACAAAGACTAGTTAACATAATTGATTTTTCAAAGTTAATTTGGATGGAGACCAGAGTACACAAAAGACAAAAACAAAGGTTCATATGTAATTTATAAATGTAAGGGTATCCTTTTTCATTAACTGTAAAACATCCCGGGGCGAATCGTCATACACTTTTCTGGGAAACAAATTAAATATGTTCCCGTAATATCACATTTTTCGAATTAAAACCGAATCCGTGAAATTGGTGATATGGTTAACAATAAGCATTTGTTCGCTGAACTGGTTTTATATTCATATAAAGCAGAGTTTATTCAAAAGTTTATTCATGAGAAGAAAAAAAACCCATCTTCCTGTGGCCTTCACCTCGACATTTAAATATATCGACGTTTTTTTTTTCTATTAACAATAATCATTTCCATCCAGACGTCGATGCTATATAACCCTGTTGACTCGAAATAAAAGACACCACAGAGTCCCCCACACCTGCTTTCTACATAGATAGATGTATTTTGTTGAAAATAAATATTAATGGCAAACTAACAACTCAACTTTATGACAAACGGGATGATTTCACTTTGTCCAACGTCAACTTCCCATGTTTATGTAGCAATATTCCATTACTACCGCGGCACCCGATTCCACCTCTGGTATGTCCAGGGGTCCGTGTTTCCCAACTCTCTATTTTTTATTTATAATAAGTGATATGAGATCGATATTAACCTTTCAGATGTTGTTAGGTACGAGTAGAATTGCTCCACATATATTTGAGTATTGTTATTTCATGTATCAGAAGTGAACAGTTTTCATGAATTATATTTTTCAAAAAGAATATTTCTTCTTTTGAAACAAATTCGATTCATAACATGCATCTAATGCAAACCGAAACAATCAATATCTAATTACAATTATAGGGAACAGTCCTCTTTATGTTAAATACTGGTGGGTAAATATTCATCATTTATTTAAATGTGTGCTCTTAATGAGTGCATTTCAACAGCTTCAAATTTCTTACCGAACGCACGGTTACGCTTATAGACAATGTCGCTGTTGACCACTGCTCACTTACAATTCATTGTTACGATACTTTTGTATTGTCTTGGACAGTGTGTGGAAGATGCAGATTATAACAATTCCGGTAAGATTCTTTAAGAATTCCTGTAATCAGCTATCAACTCCGGTAAGATTCTTGATCAATCCCAGTAAGCTTTTTCTCTATTCCGGTGAGATTCTTTATCAATTATGGTAAGATTCTTTATCAATTTCGGTAAGATTCTTTATACAAAACAATAATGCATTGATATTTGAGTGCCAAATATTTTTTTTACCATAACATGAACAGTTACTTGGAATCAAATGAAGTATTTACTTTCTACGCAATAACTGATAGCAGTAGAAAATCTGTTTCAGTATCTTGTGACTTCCAGAAAGATATGTGTGGATGGAAATCGCCTAAAGGTTTTGCATATTCAGACCGGGTGATCGGTGTTTGTGGATTAGGAGGAAACCAATATCATTGTTTTCTTTCCAATCAATTTCAAGCTCATCCATGGATTCGAGGAGATATTAAATCAATACCATTAAAACGTTAGTATAATATTGTATTAAAAACTTGTTGTAGCCGACGCTACAGTTATCGTTGTTGAGATAAACTATTTAGGAAAGATAAGTAAGTTTGACCGTCTGGGCGGAGAAAATCACAAGATGTCAGATCTGCTTAGATTTATCACATGTATCAGAAAGTGGTAGATTTAAGTAGAAATGTTCTGCTTCATATTTACATGTATATATTTTATTTGAAATAAATATTAACGGCAAACTAACAACTCAACTTTATAACAAACGGGATGATTTCAGCTTCTCCATCGTCAACTTCCCATCTATATTTAGCAATATTGCATTATTACCTGCATATGGAATTTATATCTCTCAACTGATTCGATATGCAAGAGCTTGTTCTGCTTATGGTCAGTTTTTTAAACGAGACAGGCTACGGACAAACAAATTGATAGTGCAAGATTTCCAACAGTCTTGTTTAAAGTCAGCATTTCGCAAATTCTGTGATCGTTATAACGATATAGTTTGCCAATACAACCTATAGCGATCATTGAGTCAAATGCTGTCTGACGTGTTTCATACGGATGGGTTAGGCCGTTCTTGTCACATTGATTTTGACTACGGATAACTCCGTTTACCAGATCAAAATATAGGGCTCACGGCGGTTGTGACCGGTTGACACTGAATATCCACTCCTGCTAGGCACCTGATCCCACCTCTGGTATGTCCAGGGATCCATGTTTGCCCAACTCTCTACATATGTATTTTTTTTATTGCTTATAGGAGTCATGACATTGTTCACTGTTCGTTATATTCACCTTTCATGCATCAGAAGTTGTTAAATTTGAGTAGAGGTAATACATGTATGAAAAAGAGACGAACAAGATCAGTGATCAATTAATAGTAGGCGAAACACGAACACCTGGACACAACAGGGGTAGGATCAGGTGCCTAGAAATAAACATCTTCTGTTGACGTCGCACCCGCCGTGAGCCCTATATCCTGATAAATCATTGATTGAATATTGTTTTACGTCCCACTCGAGAATATTTCACTCATATGGAGACGTCACCACTGCCGGTGAAGGGCTGCAAAATTTAGGTCTATGCTCGGTGCTTATGGCCATTGAGCAGGGGGGGTCTTTATAGTGCCACACCTGCTGTGACACGGGACGTCGGTTTTTGCGGTCTCATCTGCGGTCTCATCCGAAGGACCGCCCCATTTAGTTGCCTCTTACAACAAGCAATGGGGGTACTGAAGACCTATTCTAACCCGGATCCCCGCGGGAACCTGATAAATGAAGTAATCCGTAATTAAAATCAATGTGCAAAGAATGCCTTAATAATTTCACTTCGGATTTTATGGAATTTGATCACATGACCAACCTGTATTTATATCCCGATAGATATTTTAAAATGATACCTTATTACTTATATTTACATTTTTGATCTATAACCATTGGTGAATTGTGTTAACAACACGTTTCCATGCATTTAACCTTGTTGACCTACATTACACTTTGTTCAAAATGACGAAAACATAAAATGAAGAACTGTTTTCATTATTAAGAAGCTGAAAAGCAAGTATAACAAAAAAGACATATACATTGAAGGTGAAGCCAACGAACAGTGATCAATCTCATAACTCCTATAAGCAATACAAAATAGATAGTTGGGCAAACACGGACCACTGGACACACCAGAGGTGGGATAAGGTGCCTAAGAGGAGTAAGAATACCCTGTCGACCGGTCACACCCGCCGTGAGCACTATATCCTGATCAGGTTAACGGAGTTATTCGTAGTCAAAATCAGTGTGCCAAGAACGGCCTAACAATCCGTATGAAACATGTCAGACAAAATTTGACCCAATGATAGGTTGTATTGACGAAGTAGATCGTTATATAACGACCATAGAATTAGTGAAATGCTGACTTCAATCGAGACTGTTGAAACCCCTGTATCATCAACTTGTTTGTCAGTAGCTTGCCTCGATTTAAAAACTGACTATACGCAGAACAAACTCTTGCGTATCAAATCAGTTGAGAGATATAAACACCATATTCAGGTGATATGGAATACTGCTACATAAATATGGGAAGTCGACGGTGGAGAAGCTGAAATCTTCCCATTTATCATACAGTTGAGTTGTCAGTTTGCCCTTAATATCTACTCAGGAATATATAATTGAAAACTTTTTCTTATGTCTAAATTGGTAACTTGGGAAAAACTGCGAAAGGGGGCGCGCCACGTTACAGTTTTGATGCGCCCTTTCACTTTTGAAACTTGAAGACGCAATTGCTGAAGACCGACTTTGAAGATATTCTGTGGACATTACGGAGTTAACAGAAGACTGAGGTGGAGGAACATGAAGGACAGGGTGGCAGTCGTCAGGTGTAGGCAAATCAAGAGGATACAGATGAATATCCTGGCATCGCAGAGGATAAGGAAGTGTAAGAAGGTAAGGGACGGTTTTGATTTGAATTTGTAATTGTTGACAAACATAAGCTCACTGAACTCTTCTGTTGACTCGATAAATTTCTGTTATAGGTTTTCAATGACGCCCCCTTCGATGCCCCGACATAAACATGATTTTGCGTGTTTGGATACCGGCATCACTTATGGCTGTAATGGCTGTGGCTCGCAGGCAGTGCGGTGTGCAGGCCTTAATGCACTTTTGAGGTGCCATAAAGGAAAGATCTAGTGATGCAAATATGTCATCATCTAGCAGAAGGTACAATTCCGCATCACCCATATCAAAGTTGCCAAATTCAGCCATTGTTTACATAGGGATGACCAGGGGTCAGTGAAGTAGAGGGAATTGTAGACATACACAAGTAAGACATTAGACATTGTTTTACAGAAATGTGTTTATTATTGATAAAAGTACACTGCTTGGAATACAAATAAAATCATAAACACATGTTGTGATGTTGATTTCATCTATTGATAGACTTCTGTAATAAGCGGAAGCGATGGCTAGATGTGTATTGCCTTTGTAAAAGTAGTACCGGTTATTTACTTTCAAACAAATGTTCATACACATGTACGTCTGTTGACCCCATATAGGTATTTATACAGTGATAGATACGTATTACTCGTAATAATGTTACAGTCCCTGAAACGTTCTACTTTACCATTTTTTGTGCGTTCACCGTGAGCTCACCGTTCACAGTTTTGCGTTCACCAACTGCTCGCGTTCAACATCCACAAAGCGTTCATCGTTCGGTCTTTCCTCTTTGTGTTGGCATTTAGAACACCTTTGATTATTGCTTTGGGTCGATATAAATCCGATAAAGTGAATGACACAAAATCTGATAGTTTAATTTAAGTGGGAAATAAACTTTTTATACTGTTTAGGGGCGTGCAGGTGTTGGCATGGGGTACCTGCGTCCTAGGAGGAGTAAGCATCCCCTGTGAAACTAAACTTTCATAATAAGAATATGTCCTCTGTAAAAATTATCTATAGAGGTTTTATAGAAATAAATAATACTTTTTTTTATAAAGCTGACATATTTGTTACTAAATCTCAACAAAATATATTGCAATCGATACATGTATATTTGTGTACGCCACGATGTACAATCTAATATGCATGTATCGTCAATATCAAACCTTAAAGGTAAATTCGATACATACTGAGATATCTTCAAAGGCAATGTATAGTTCAAATCTTGAAGAAAAAAACCCATTATAAACAAAATGATACAGAAATCGATATATTTTAAAATGAAGAAAATTCAACGTAGGATTTCGAATATTTCGGACTTTTTAGAAAATATGATTAAGACAAAATTGACACATTCGGCAAATGGCGTCATAGTAGTTGACTTTTAACCTTAAGATATGACCTTGCCCTTTATTAAACGTTAAGACAAAACACTGCTTAAACATGTGTCCAAATATCAGATCTCTACTAGCAACACAACAAAAGGTACCCTTTACTTTATAATAGAAAGTTAAATCTCACAAAGATGAAATCAATGCATTGAAGATTTAGACTCCCAGAGCTCCAATATATTGAATGTCTCCTATATTTTTCAGAATATGCCAAATACATGCCATGGATTATATTAGTTTGTTCAGAACATCATTGAATATTAGTATTATAAAGATTTAATTTATCAAATTAATGAATTTAAGAAGATATAAGTGAAAACTGATTTTACAGGTGTTTAATCAGTTAAGTGGTCTGTCTTTTAGTATCAAACATGTTTGAATGTGTCTGGGGGAAAGTAGAAAGCAAGCAAGAGCGCGTGTAACATCTTATTTTATCTTTAATGACTGAGGTGCGAGTACTGTCAATCATGGAATGATTATATACCATCATATTACACGGACACCATTACATAAGATAATTATTGACGTGTAGTAGATCAATAGCTAATTCAATATATTGATGAACAGCTGCGCCATTTTATTATTAGAATTTCTTTGTCTATTTTGTAAAACATGTTTTCATACATTTGTCAACTAGAGCAAAAAAAAAACCAAAAAACAAAAACTGAAAACTATTTTTTGCCCAAGGGCGGATCAAACGCCAGCGATCTGTGTTTCCCCAGACCTCCGACCTGTAACCTACCCCACCCTACCACCTTCTGAAATATCTGTATCTGACAATAATTGCCCTGGCCAGAGATTCTTGCCCATATGACCATTTTTAAAGAGTTCAGTTATACAACGTGTTTCGTTTCTTTGTATCTCGTTTTGTTTTGAATTTGATTTCGTCACGTTTCGTTTCGTAAGATTTAGTTTCATTTTGTTTCGGTTTAAAGGTACCCTTCGAAAACTAGAAATACACACTGAACTACATCTATATCTTTTTTATTTTGAAATGCAGGTCTAGGTTTTCCCGTTAAGATTCGTGAGAGGATAAGGAAAATTGACAACCGCTTTGTTCTTCTTTCTGCAAGAAACACTAACAGACAAAAGAGAGAGATTAACGATGTTTTAAGTGCAGAAATTCCACGTTCAATGAAGCACCGCTGTCTTCGCTACAAACACTTGGTTATTGGACAAACCACAGCTTTAGTTGTTGGGTACATCAAAGACTACCTGGAACCATTTGATTTGTCGCACATTCTAAACGCTCACGGCAATTCCCCAGTGATCAAATTTAGCAGTGCATCAGTCACTCTTCCAGTCGGTGGCAAATTTAAGGTTTGTAATCCATAACCTTCACCGGCAGTGGTGACGTCTCCATATGAGTGAAATATTCTCGAGAGGGACGTTAAACAATATACAATCACTATTCAGTCAATATTATCATGATATAGTACTTCGGGATTAAATACAACATTTCACTCTATCCAAAGACCCCATTATCATTTTGAAAAAAAATCAACAAAATATGATTTTAAGACTATTAATGTCATTTCTGAATCCTGTACCTTATTGCAGCATTGATTGCCTTATTATTTCAAGTCACTTCTGTATCTCTTTCATTTAAGGTGGTATTTCGGGCTTTGTTTGACAGCCCACAGAACGAGGTAAACTACGGACTAGCACTAATTACCAATGTATCCATCAACAGTGGAATTTGTGGTAAGTATATATATATATATATATATATATATATATATATATATGTATCCAATAATAAAAGTCAAGTAACACAAAACTCGAATAACATTTCACTGTTAGCGCTTTCGGCTTTAATGCCTCTTCTAATTCTAATATTATATTAATTATATTATAATAATTAATTCTAATTCTTCTAATGATTCTTTATTTACAAACTATTTTTAATTTGATATTCTTTATTTACAAACTATTTTTAATTTGATATTCTTTATTTACAAACTATATATATGTATATATGTATGTATGTATGTATATATATATATATATATATATATATATATGTGTGTGTGTGTGTGTGTGTGTGTGTGTGTGTGTGTATCATCGTTGCAAGCCACGGCTGAAATGTACGCTCCTCTCCCTAGAGACACATCAGCCGTGGCTTGCGACGATGATATATGTATATGAAATGAGTCAAACTGAAATGTGACTTTACAAGAGTGCGGAATAGTATCTCCATGTGTGATGACACAAAAAGTATGGAGCGAAAACGTCCCATTACATAAACATTAAGGCCAAGTTTGTTTACTTTTTCAGAGATGTGCGATGCGACTGAATTCAGCTGCAGTCGTAGTTCAGACGAGTGCATTCCCCTTAACAGAGTCTGTGATTTGAAACCCGACTGTCTCATGGAGGAAGATGAGAAAGACTGTGGTATGTATTTCTTGGTCTATTATATATTTATCCATTGTCTATTAGGGGATGTGTAGCTCTGGTCATGCGGTAAACGGCAAAATAATTATCTTTCTATGGCATAATTAATTTCTTCAATTATGGTACTTCCTGTTGTTAAAACACACTGGTATCCATTCACAATTTATTTACATGTCATTATCATCTAATATAATCAATTCCTTAGACTTTCTTCGGCAGGGGATGCTTACACCTCCTCTGATCCCACCTCTGCTGTGTCCAGGGGTCATGTTTGCCCACCTATCTATTTTGTATTGATTTTATGGGTTATGAGATTGACCGCTGTTCATTATTTTCACTTTTCACTATAAATAGTACACATTTACAAACAGCATAGCAAAATTTAACGGTACATATACTTCCACTTTTATGTAAAAATTTTATACATATGATATCAATAAAATGCTATTCCGTGAATAAATGATACAAAATCTATTTTAGAAATGTGCATACAAAAAAACTAAGGTTGAAAATAATTTCAAAAGACAACCTATCTATTTACACACTTTCCTTCCGAAACAAGCGGAGTGCTGACCACGTCCTAATCAGTCAGAAATAGAAAATAAGAGAAATACGTTCACAGATGATTTCTTATCAAACTCGTTTCCGGACGTCGTTCCAGATACTTTTTTTATCACGGATAAAAGAGTTATCAACCGCACAGCAAAGTATTTTATTTCACCGATGCCTTTCATGGCGTGTTTGATCATTTGAATGTAATGTCGTTACAGTACCTTAATATAAAACTGTATTTCTTGTAACATTGTAATGATTGTGTACATGTATGTTGGAACAACCATTTTATACAAATGTTAACAGTACAACATCAATTGTCTCTAAGACTTTGAACTATAGTAACGTAAACAAACATTTACACACTGTTTGTTTGTTTGATTAATTGGATATTGTTTAAAATCCCTCTTGAGTATTTTTCACTCATATGGAGACGTCACCATTGCCGGTGAAGGGCTGCAAAATTTAGGCCAATGCTCGGTGCTTACGACCGTTGAACAGGAAGGGATCTTTATAGTGACACACATGCTGATACACGGGGTCTAGGTTTTACGGTCTCATCCGAACGACCGCCCCATTTAGTCGCCTCTTACGACAAACAAGGGGTATTGAGGACCTATTCTAACCCGGATCCCAAGGGAAATACTGTCTGTTTGAAAACAAACGCATAACTTAACGTTGCACCAGAGTCAACCCACATGTACAAGTGTAGGTATTGTTGAAATGAAAGTAGTATGAAAAAGTATATGTAGTACTGAAGCATCTTGTGCAGTGAAATTTCTTCTCCGTCTAAAATTTGTGTTTCTCTTTGCATGTTTAGAGTCATATTCATTCACTAAAAGAAATATTCGCTCTGATGATTTTTGTAGTAGCATCCAATCATGTTTAGTACAAAATAAGCTGTGATCTGTTTTATTTCTCTATTTCAGTTTCTGATATCATAAAAAGCCAATGCAGAGAAAACAATACCTCGTCTGGTGATAATAAAAATAAAATAGAAGACGTTCATAAAGAAGCCCGTTTTATACCGCAGTGGCATTCATGTGCAAATGAAGATGAATGTCCCTTAAACGATACGGACAAATGTTCCTTCTACTGTCCTCCTCACTGTGCATGTCATAGTCTGTCTTTAAATTGCTCCTCCGCTCATAATTTACCGACACATGTTACCTCCATTTCACTACACGGCCTGGTAGGAGAGAGGCTCATTTTCAATAGAAGGTTTACCAATTTGAAAAAGTTACAAATTACATCCTGTGAATCGTGCGTCCTGTATATCCATAAAACTGTGGCAGTAAATACACTAATAATCAATAACAGCGAATTCCAATCCATTTCCATCGATGATACAAAAAATGATTTACGTCAATTAAGTATATTTAATAGCTACATTGGAAGCATGTTCCTTTCACGGAAATTTGATCACAGAATTGAGTGGAATGTTCAAAACAGCTTACTGAACTCGACAGAATTTAAGATTCCCAAGCTTTTGGGAAATCATGCGGACATGTCGCAGACACGGGGTTTTCCAAATATTATTAACCGATTTGCTCACTTAGTAGTGAACTACAGTTCTTGCAATTTAACAGAGTTACCAAATTCTTATCTAAAAACAAGAACTCTAGATCTTAGTCGTAATAAGTTAAAAAGTTGCAAAATACTTTTTTTCACACAAATTTTATACCTTCAGTATAATCTTTTTGAAACAGTTAATTTATCTATTGACACTAGGCAATCGGAGGCCCGCATACAATATCTCGATCTTTCGTACAATGAAATCAATGTCGTGGGACCTAATCCTTTTCATGACCTAACTAATCTTCTTTATTTAAAACTTAATAAAAATCGTATCGTTAATATTCACCAAGACAGTTTTGCAACACTCTCTGGGCTTTTTCACCTGGATTTGTCCAATAATCATGTCAATTATTTGACTCGTGATCATTTCATCCGTCTCACTAGTTTGCAGTATCTTAACCTTCAAAACAACAACCTAAATGTAATGGAGGGCATGTTTGATGGTCTTATAAGTGTACAGTATTTATTGGTGGATTATTTCACGTTATGTTGTGCTCAACCTAAAGCTAAAGGCAAGGTTCAGTGTTTAGCTCCAGTCAACGAAATTTCCTCTTGTGACCATTTGATTGACACGCCATTTCTTGGTATTGTCATTTGGTACATAGCACTTATAGCTGTGCTTGGAAACTTCTGTGGGACACTATATAGATACATTATGATGAAGAGGAAATCAATTTCATCATTTGCACTATATTCAATAAATATGGGTGTCGCAGACTTTTTGATGGGTGTGTATCTTTACATCATAGCAGGCGCTAATCTAACCTTTAGTGGGCGATACGGGTTTGCAGATGAGTGGTGGAGACATAGTCCAATTTGTACATTAGCTGGTGTAATGGCCACTCTTTCTAGTGAAACATCTGCTCTGTTTGTACTTTTGATAACCATTGATAGAATTCACGTCATACGATCCCCTTTCTCTAAACTAAAGCAAAATGGCAGAATTCCCCAATTTCTTTCTGGCTTAGTGTGGACAATTGCTCTCTTGTTATCAGTGTTGCCTTTACTTGGAGATGACTATTTTCATGGCTATTATTCTGGTTCCGGAGTATGTATTTCTTTACCTCTCTCAGTACAGCGCAAGTCTGGTTGGGAATATTCTATGATAGTATTTGTTGGGGCTAACTTCCTAATCTTCATAGCAATATTGATAGGTCAAGTAGTGATATTTACCATTGTTGTAAATGCTGGGAAAAAACTGCAAGGAGGCCAGTCTACACGAAATCGAAATGAAACGTCTTTGGCTAAAATTCTGATTGCAGTCGCTGTAACGGATCTGTTATGTTGGATACCAATAGGTACCATTGGTATGTACATGTAGTATTATACCTGAATGTAAGAAATCTATGCTACCAAAAAGTCAACATTTCTAACATTGTACTCATACGTGCATATAAGATGACAACGGTGAAGATAACGAACAGTGATCAATCGCAAGTATACAAAATTGCAAGGACAACCATGGACCACTGGCAATACAAGAGGTGGGTTCAGGTGCCTAGAAAGAGTAATTATCTGTAGTTGATCGGTCACACCCGCCATAAGCTCTTTATCTTGACAAGGTAAATGGATTTATCCTTTGTTAAAATCAGTATGTAACTAGTATGAAACGCAGAAATCAGCAATTGTATTTGCAAATAAGATGATTTAAAACAACCATAAAATTTGCGAAATGTTGACTTTAAACGAGAATGTTGAAACCTCTTTAACCATCAACTTATTTGTCGGCAGTCTGTCTTAGTTGAAAATTTCATCATACGTAAAACATGTTCTTCTATATCGAATCAGTTCAGGCACATAAAAACACCATAAACATGTGACAATGGAATATTGCTACTTAAACATGGGAAGTATATATCCTCGTATTGATTATGTGAGATACATGTGTATGTTTTACGAACATTTTATAAGCTAATGCGTAAAGTTATTACATTTTCACTGAAAGATTAAAAATAGAAATGGTCTACAATTCTTGCTGTGTTGTAGGTCTTCTGACGTTCGTTGGCGTTGACGTCACACCGAAGGTGTATGCATGGGTGATTGTCGTAGTTCTCCCTATAAACTCGGCATTGAATCCACTCATTTATACTTTTTCTGCTATTATTAAGCAGGTAAGAGATGCTTTTCTAATAATTAAACTGGGATTATTTCTTTATGCATTTGATATTTATATAATAACTTCTCCTTTCTATCGTTCAATGTTTATGGATCAGCTAGTGTATTTCTAGGTGAATCAAACTTCACAGGAATGTCGGAAGAAGAAAATCAAAGAAGAATTTACTTTAAAAGAAAAATCCGAGGTACATCTTTTTTTCAGAATACACATAAACATTTCGGATAACTACTAGCATTTCACTGTTAATTTCTCAATGGTTTGTGTTATGAACTTTTCTCGATATATCAGATTGTCTACACGGTGGAAAATGTATAATGAATCCAAGGATTTTAGTGACTTTTATCTTTGAAGGAGTCTGAATTACTTATTGGTTGTTTAGTCTGAGTGGAAAATCACAGCCATTCCCATTTACAAGACTTGGTACATGTAACACCAGGTATGTAGCTCTCGGGGGAATAAAAGATGGGATACATCAGAAAGCTACATATTAATTAAGGTTGAAATTCAATTCGGCATAAGAAAAAACTAACTCTGACTTTACGATATGATCTAAAAGGGGGCTTCGTGTCACGCCAGACTTTGGCACGATATAGATGATACGGTAATGAGGGCTATGATAGGTTAAACCTAACACGTTTGATATAGGTGGTAACTGTTTCTTTGCCAAACTTCGGAAATATACTGTGAACTTCCTTGAAGTTTGGATTCGGGTTTATCTCTCGAGAAGTTTCAGAGAAATGTTTTGACTGAATATCGTCCAATTAGAAAGTAGTAGGTGGAGTCTAGATATTACTTAATCTCTCAGCCAGAATTTGCCGTGTTTTTTTTTAAGGAAAGAGCAGAGAGATGGGCACGTACATGTATCATTTATTTAGGTCAAACCGCAGAAAAATTGGAAGTTGTCTTCTCAACTCAAATAACCCAGACAAGAAGAAAAGAAAATACAAACCGAATTATTTTGCCCGATCTTTAAATCTCAATTTGTTTGGGGGTGATGGAATGTTCTGTTGAGCATGGCTTAGCAATCCCCCCCCCCCCCCCAAGACTTCCTGCATGGTTGGGGGATGTAGTGATGTTTGGTTAATGCTAATACTTCATAGCTACTACTTAATATACTATTTAATATTTTCGATTTTTAAGCTTAGAATCATCTCATTCACTTCTACTGTTAGCAAGAGGGGGAGGAGAGTCACCCAATATATCTTTTATTTGCATTGACACACCCAGGTATAAGAAATTTACCACATTTCGAACATTTTGTTCCCTGTGTTCATGGAAATTTCAATATATTCCCGTTTTATAAAATGAATAATGACTGCAAAATTTTAAGAGTTACAAAATAGGACCTCACACAGATATAAATATCAACTACTTCACTAAACCCTAAGTGAGTAAATGTCAGAATTGTAGAGCACTGTCCCTCTCTCTCTGCATTACAATACAGCAAGACTGATAATGAGAGGCTTAGTTAATGGTATTAATGGAGAATCTGGTCATATTAGATTAAATTTTACATTTACTTGTCATCGTCTTGCTATTTCAGATAACATTTGTCGAGGATGAAAATGAAACTGCCTTGCGAAGAACTATATAAAGGGAACAAATACGGCTCCAAGGAAGTTGATATACATGTACTTTACTACTCGAGAGAATGGTGGCAAAATGAATGTATTCAAACATTTTTCGCTCTCAAGTGACCCTTTTTAGTCAAATTTTGTTGTTATCATCGCTAAATTTTCAAGTTCTTCTCTGCAACCACTGGACTACTTTCAATCAATCTTGGTACAAATCATCCTTGAATGAAGTTTGTACAAATCAAGGTCCATGGCACCTTCAAAGGGGAGCTAATCAAGAAAAGACAAAATACATGAAGGGTTGGATCGTTTAAAAAATATTTTCTCAGAACCACTGGGCCAGAAAAGTTGAAATCTACATTAAAGCGCCTGACATATTTTAGATTCAAGTTTCTTCAAATCATGCCCCCCGGGGAGTTGGGGTTGGGTGTTGGATGAAGTTACAATAAGGACCAAAGTTTTACGTGGAGATATATTGGGAAAATCTTTAGAAAAACAACGGAAATATGATGAGTCATATCTGATTTTGACTACTGATTACTCCGTTTAATTGATCAAGATATAAGGTTCACGGCGGGTGTGGTCGACAGGAAATGCTTACTCCTCCCATACACCTGATTACACCTCTGTTGTGTATTTGCACAACTCTCTATTTTTGTATCCATTATAGGATTTAGAAGATTGACCACTGTTCCTTTCATTCACATTTTATTAACATGTTAGGATTTCCAGGTAGTTCAGACTAAAGTATGTTCAAATTGTGGCAGTGATAGGTAGAGTGAATATATAATAGGGGATAAAAGTTTTACATAGGGATAATGTTTAAAACCGTCTTCTCAACAATATGCAAGCATCCACAAGTAGTGCAAAGTAATCTTTTTCAAATCATAACACCCACCCACCCCCGGGTCCACAATAGGGGATCAAAGTTTTACTTGGGCATATGCAGGGAAACATCTTTCAAATATTCTCAAGAATAGCAGAGCCATCATTAGTCATATCATAATTCATTTATTTGTATGCCCCTTTGACTAAGGTCGAGGGGTATTGTTATCGATCTGCCTGTCCGAAACGTTAACATTTTGCATAACTTTTAAAAGTTGTGTTTGATATCTTTCTGATTGGATGCATTATTCCTTGTCACAAGGCTTTTCGTTTGGTGCCAATGTTTTTGTCTCTGCAATCTTGACATTTGATCTCCTTTTTGAAAAACCACCCAGGTAATATCTCCTCCATTGTTTAAGGTAGGGATTTCGTATTTTGTGTATATCAATTACTTATGACAATTCCTTTCTTTTCATATTTTGAGTTTTCACCTTATGATCTTTTATCCTGCTTCTGATAAAGATATTGTAATTTCATTGGCTGAAACCAAACCTAAACCATGCTATGTCTCTTACTAACCTGATGTTTTCAATATGCCCCTTCCACGTGGTTTACTGACCACATATGTGTACTATGACGTCATGAGAATAAGTATACACTGTCACTGGCGTCAACACATATTATGACGACAAAGGTAGAAGAAAACAAGTGAATTCATTTTTGAATTTACAACTTGTATTAAAAAAAAACCAACTTGTTTTTCTCCCGTTCTTGATACTTTAAATGTTGCAGCCAAGTTTACTTTGTTGTACGTTTGATAAAGTATCTCAAGAATGCATATATTGCAGTCATTTATTGTGACAGTTGTACATGTACATTAGAAAAGCATGAAGAATGAATAATTTCAATATGCCTTTAATCAATGTAAAGATAAAATCATTGACAGGTTAGATTCGTTATGTAGACACTTAGAGGGTTAATACGGAAATATATGGGTTCCTTGATTTCTTTACGGTCCCCAAATATTCCCGTATTACCCCTTTAAGTGTCTACATAACTAATAACAGTATGGTTGTCGTGACCTTTTGGGTTAGCTTAGGGCTACGATGTGGGGTCAAACTATTTATGGGAAGAAAGATTTTTTAAAAATATGTTTAAAAAGCACAACAGCTGAATAACAGAGTCAAGGTGCCTCAGGTGAAAGATGTGGTCCACGTGCCTTTTGTTTTCCATATTATTGAGGTTAAATAAAATGTCATATACGACATATAAAGTTAGTCATTCATAAAATACTTTTTGAACAAATATATCAGATTGGATATATTAAAATGAAAACATATGTCCTTTATACCATTCAGTGGTTATTGGTGTTGTATCATGTTATAGTTACCAAAATAGCATGCTTTATCAGTTCTGTGAGGGAGATTTAATTGCTGATTGTAGTTTTTATTAATAAAAGTATTGTTACATATTTAGATTGATCTAAATTAAAACGTCCTGTGCCACTACATATTGCAGAAGTGGTGTAAATGAAAGGTGAAGATAACGAACAGTGATCAATATCATAACTCCTATTAGCAATACAAAATCAATAGTAGGGCAAACACGGACCCCGGGACACACCAGAGATGGGATCAGGTGTCTAGGAGGAGAAAGCATCCCCTGTCGACCGGTCACACCCGCCGTGAGCCCTATATCTTTATCAGGTAAACGGAGTTATCCGTATTCACAATCAGTGTGCCAAGAACGGCCTAAAAATCGCGCGGCTGAGTTAAGGCTTTCCTCATAATAAAAATGTACTTTACCGCACTGGCACATTACATGACGTCACAATGAAAAATACGTCATGATGAAGGTCATGACTTACATATCTACATTCCTTTTGCGGTTGGAAATGTCAAAATATTTTTTCGTTATTTACCACCGCTGTCAAACAATAAACCGCAATCGCTTAAAAGTTTCTGTCAAATGGGTTATATTAAGGTTGATCGATCCTCATGTGATGTCATAGGTTTTTGCAAAAATCTTAATAAATTAAACTTTGCGCATGATAGAAATATATCTTTCTGAGGAATTTTATTCACTAGATATAATAAAAAAATCTTGTAAACTATTAATACTGAAAAAGTATATATTTTTCATAGATAATCAATTATTTATAATTAAAATAATTTTGTCAAGGGCCATAACTCCTATGTTGGAATTTCCTCTACTTGATGTCTATTATACATTGGTTTACCTAGTATCCCCAATTAATCTATACATATTTATGAATTATCAGTTTTTTAAAACTGTTGATATTTAAATTTTGTCATTTCAACAAGTTTTTATCTATTTTTATTATTCTGTTTAACGAAAATATGTGATTTTCTGATGTTGATGTATACTTCTGTTTTTGTATGTCTGACATCTTTAAAAAGGTGGCAACATATATATTTTCTTTGGTTATTGATTATATTAAACTATATTGAGTGGAAATCAATACAGTTTTTCCACTTTTAACCATTAATATTGATAAGTCACATGGGGATGGAGCCACCTTAATTCTCTTTGATATTGAAATATTTTCAATTTCTTCTTTATATAACATACATGCTAAAGTAATATCCATATTATATTGTGATCTTGATATCGCCTCTAATCTGCACGTATATATAGTGACTTTCACAATGAACTCATTTGCATAAACAGGGTTTCTGTACATACAAATTTCATCATATGGCACGACACCCCGAGGTTTTTGAGTGAAAGATGTTTGATTTATGTGACATTTGAACTTCAGTGCAAAAGGAAAGTTAGGGAAGCAAGTTGTGGCTTCAACAGAAAACATGTTTTTCAGGCTAGATTCAACTTCGTATATGCAAAAATCGCCGCATCTTGCATAATATTATTCAATGCAAAAATTAGACATGTTACAAGTCACAATAAACTTGCTCTCATCACTTTTCAAATTAAGAAATTAATATGTTTTGAAGTAATATTAACTTCAACTGGATATCGTGCCAATGGAACAATTTATACATACACGGTACGATTTTATCTTGATATTTGATCACGTGATATACAGCTGATGTAGAGACTGTCGGTCTGGTGAAAAATGTATGAGAGGTCAATATGCACTTAATTATATATACATATTTTTTTTGTATATAAAGGTTGTGTGTACAGAATTTGTCAAAAATTGATCTGTTTATAACGCTTTTTTCCTCTGACATCTTTCTATGGCCCTACTTAACACAACTGCGCGGTATGAAACACGTCAGACAGCATTTGACCCAATGATAGGTCGTATTGGCAAACTAGATAGTTTCAAACATTTCGGTTGAGCATCACTGAAGAGACATTATTTGTCGAAATGCGCATCTGGTGCATCAAAATTGGTACCGTATAAGTTTTACATTATGACCCCTGGGTCGAGGCCTCTGCTGGTGGACTGTTAGTCCCCGAGGGTCTCTACAGCCCAGTAGCTAAGTACTTCGTTACTAGCTTGAAAATACGGATGTATATTTAATTGCTGTTATAAAATTTAGAAATTCATTTCAAAATTAAGGATTATCTCCCCCATGCATAGCTCTTATCCTTAGACGAATTTGACTGCACTTTTTTGGCACGCTGTTTTTGGCTATAATAGCTCTAAAACTTCATTGTTATTTCGGATTTCAAACATTTCGGTTGAGCATCACTGAAGAGACATTATTTGTCGAAATGCGCATCTGGTGCATCAAAATTGGTACCGTATAAGTTTTACACATAGTTAAATTTGCGAAATGCTGACTTTAAACGAGACTGTTGGAACCCCTGCACCATCAACTAGTTTGTCAGTAGCTTGTCTCAATTTAAAAACTGACCATACGTAGAACAAGCTTTTAACAAGGGGTTACCCAACCATGAAGCATGGACTTGGGGTGTACCAAGTGATTTACTTATGCCTGCTAACCATCCTGGGGCATAGGCCGCTGACAAAAGATCTCCAGGTGTATCTATTCAGGGCCTTCTGTTCAATCTGTCGCTAGTTGTATCACATTTTCTTGGTGTCGGCATCGAGGTCTCGGCGCCACGTGTTTCTCGGCCGGCCTCTGTTTCTCTTTTTGGGGGATTCCAGGTCAACGCCTGTTTTGTGATGTTTGACGCTGGCTTACAGAGTGTGTGACCAAACTCCCCGTCGAGGCCTCATTACGTCACAGTGCCTACGAATAGACCTCTCCTATGTGACGCACCACAATATACAGATTTGTATATTGTGAGTCCGCGATTATCACGCAGACAAATTACACTAAAGAAGTAGTTCGCAGTTAAAAGTCTAAAGATATTAATATTAAAAGCATTAATATAAAAGTATGGATTTTATTTTAAACATAAAATGATCAAAAGATCATTAAAAAGTAGGGATACTCTGTTCAAATTATTGTGTAAAGTAATGAATTTGATGTTTACGTTCTTGTTTTGAAAGTTGGTTACGTTTGACGTTATGTTTTTTCGTCATTCTACAGTGACGTCACAGTATACGCGGCCTAAGAAATCGCTATCCCATAATGCCTAAGTGGAAGAGTTTGGTTTGTGAGCAAACGAACTCTGGTGGAAGTTTGAGTGTGTGACCAATCTATCTCAACAGGTCGTCCTAGAATCTCGTCTTCTGTAGGGAGTTGGTTGATTCGCTGTCAAAGGTTTTTGTTGCTGATGGTTTTCGGCCAGCGGATTTAGAGTATCCTTTTTAGATAAAAATTTACAAAGTTCTGTGCCTTCTTGACTGTTGTCACTGTTGTCCTCCAGGTTTCAGCCCCGTAGAGATGACCTGACTTGACGTTTGAGTTGAATAACCTGATCTTGGTCTGCAGAATCAGCTCTTTGGAGTTCCATATGTCCTTCAGTTGTAGGAATGCTGCTCTGCCTTTTCCTATTCTAGCTTACACATCAGCATCAGTTCCGTCCAGCTTGTCGATGGCACTTCCCAAGTATGTGAAAGACTCCACCTTTTCTAGCATCTCCTCTCCCAGCTTGATTGGTTCCTTGCTGGTGGTGTTAACCTTGAGAATTTTGGTCTTCCCCTTGTTGATGTTTAGGCCTACTTGTGTTGAGGTGGATGCTGCTTTGTTGGTCTTCTCCTGCGTTTGTTGTCAGGTATGGGACAGTAGTGCCAGGTCATCTGCGAAGTAGAGTTGCTTGAAAGGTGTCCACTGGGTTCCTATTGTATTGGTCATTGCCATCTTCATAATCCAGTCAATAGAGAGCAGGAAGAGAAAAGGGGAGAGTAATCACCCTTCACAAACTCCGATTTTCACATCGAAGGCCTCTGTATGCTGGTCTACATGGACTACTCGACAGGTCATCCCTTCAGAAGAGTTTTTGATTATGCAAATTATCTTTCTTGGCACATCATAGTGTCGAAGTAGGTTCTAGAGGGTTTTCCTGTCCAGACTATCGAAAGCCTTCTCATAATCTACAAAGTTGAATTTCATTCCAAGGACTGCTGAACAATGATGCGAAGGGTAGCTATCTGATTTGTGCAGGATTTGTCTTTACGGAAGTCTGTTTGTTGGTGCCTTATGTGATCATCTACTTGGTCCTTAATTCTGTTCAGGATGACCCTGTTGAACACTTTCCCTGGTACGGACAGGAGTGTAATCCCTTGGTAGTTGGTACATTTGCTGAGGTCACCCTTCTTAGGTATCTTTATAATGTATCCCTCCTTCCAGTCTTTTGATGTCTTCCTCCTCCCAAATCTTTTCAAACAATGGGAACAGCATCTCTATGTTGGTTTGCAGGTCCGCCTTTAATGCTTCTCCTGGAATACTGTCTGGGCCTGCTGGTTTGCCGTTCTTCAACTGCTTCATTACCTTACTGATTTCCTGTCTGGTTGGCTAGTTGCTTTATATGGGGAGGTGTTCCTCTGCTGGTGGAATATGTCTGGTGGATTGGATGGTGTTGGTCTATTCAGCAGCTCGTAAATGTGTTGTTTCCATCTTTTGCGTTGCGTTGTTGCATTGTTGTTACTCTTCAATAAGTGTCTTTCCGTCTTTAATTTTCAGTGGCCGTTCTGGCTTGCTATACTTTACGGACAGTTTCTTTGTGGCGTTGTACAAATCCTTCATGCTTCTGTTTTTCGCTCCTTCTGATGCTAGACTGCCGATGTAATTTCTCTTATCATCTCTAATGGTTTTATTTACTGTCCTATTTGTTTGAGTGTATTCCTCTTGTGCTCTTTTTCAGCTCTGGTTCTACTGTCATTGACAACCAAGTGATTTGATATGGGCAAAAATCTTTTGTTTAAGGTGTGAAACAAGTACTAACAATATCTTTTAACGCTTTTATATATTTCTATTGAATGACATTTACAATATAGAATTATATTTTTAGTTCTTTAGGTCAAGAATCCGAAAATCTAAAGGACCTCGTTGAACTAAAGAATATTGTCTACAGACGACGTCAACCTCCAAATCTAAAAAAAATGCTAAAGAAATCCAGATTTGCATCTGATGAACAAAAACCTATGATAGTTTCCAAATGTATGGATTCCCGTTGCAACACCTCTCCATATGTAAAAACAGGAGATTTATTTACATTTAGATGTGGCAAAACTATACATACTAATATGTCATGCAAATTCAGAGAATTTAATATATTGCATGTTTTGTACTTCCTGCGGAGAAAATTATATAGGCCAGACCGGATCAAAATTAACCGACCGTGTGAGAGTCCACAAACAACAAATACGGAACCCGTCCATCAGGAATACACCCTGCAGTGAACATTTCGATTTATGCACCAATGGAAACTTTTTGATATTTCCGTTTTATATTGTTTTAGAAAATAATGAACACTTACGGAGAGCAAAAGAGGACTTCTTCGTAAAGTTATTCAAACCTAAATTGAATGTAAATTGATTATCATAACTTAGATGTTACATTTGTATATTTCAAATCATTGCTTTATTTTTTGGCGCCTTATTGACTTTAACTTTAACTTGCGCCAATTTAGTATGCTGCCTTTTTGAGGCCACAATAACGACGTCTTACATGTAACTACATAGCTGCAACAATGTAGCCCTCTCCGATTTTTAAATAAAAATTGGGAGGAGAGGGCTACAACTCCTTAGGATCTCCGTAATGGAGCAACTGCGGGAGAGATTCACTCCCGCAACATTTTCGATCAGTCTAAACATTTGCTGACTTTCTTTACGTACATGAAATGATATTGTATATTTCTTAGTCAATACATAAATTTACAACCTGCAACTTACGATTTGTGAGGCTCTATTCTACCGTTTTCAACCATTTCGATATATTAAAAAACGAACAGCAGAGTGTAAATTCTTTCTGCAACCATATTATTTCCTTTATTCGTCGGAATGGCTCGAGTAACTACATTTTCCCGCTGATTGTTAATGTTTAGGTTTTTCATTAGATCCACCTACGGGATATCGCGATAACAAGCATGACGGAGTAGACGAAGGAGTTTGCATGCTGCACATGCACCGTGTACAATGCCACATGCGGGGACCGTGATCGGTGTAGCGCGGGGATGTGAATTCGAAGCGAAGAAAGTAGGTCAATAAGTATTCAAAGACTGATTGTGTTTAATCAAAATAAATCTAGATAGCCAAAAGTATTGCACGGAAGACAGTGGTTATTGGAAAGCTAACACTAGCAACTGGGAAGTTTAGAACTCTTTGGAAATACCCAAACACTTCAACAATATACAAGTAGGGTAGGCGCCGGGTATATTTTCGGTGTATTTAATGAGAAATCTCCACTCCTACTGCATAAACTCCAAAGTTTTTTTGACCAGAAACATTACCTTTGAATGGGACTCAATATTCGACTGAAAAAACCCAACACAAAATCATGATATGCCGAGTATTTGACTGAAAACCCTGTGTGGCGTAGGGGGGTGAAAATCTTGTGGCGTAAGGGGGCCGAGAATCCTTTTAACGTAAGCAAAGTTTCTCACTAAAATACACATCTTCAGCACAGCGAATATTGTCTTTATTCAAAATTATATGGAAAATTCTCAAATCATTTTGTTCAAAGGGAACCCAAGTAAAATCACAGTGTATGATTGACTGTTATCTATATGTTTAAACTTATGTGTGTTTTGCAGAGTAAAACTGATTGCATGTAGAGGATATGATGGAATCCCAACCAACCAAGCACATATATACGATTTGTGTGAGAAATATTATATGCGTCAAAATCAAACTTAAGGCATTTTTCACAGTGCAGCGCGAGATATTTCCCCCTGAATACAGGTGGCGCATGACACGTTGCGGTCCTATTCTCCACTCAAAGGTTCGTGCACTACGAGCACCAATCTAATTAAAATTAGATGTTAGATCCGCTCACATACTCGCTACACGTCATCTTTGTTGAAGTATACATGAAAAGATCCCCCGATGTCGCCATAGTTTAAAATTTAAACAAAACACGCGATAAATAAGTCACGATCGTGGGTGCCGCCATTTTTTCTCTTCCTTACGTAAACAATACATGGAATTGCGATATGAAGGGGGAAATTTAATTGGCTGTTGCAAATTTGACCTTTGACGTGACCCTCTATGGGATGTTAGATGTTTGTGTAGCGAGTATGTGAGCGGATCTAACATCTAATTCTAATTAGATTGTACGAGCACTAGACCTCTGTCAGCGGCTTTTTACAGAAATCTTGTAAAAGTTTCTAATAATTCAACATTTATGTTTTGGACAAAATATTTAGTCATATTATGAAATGCTTTTGGTGCAATTTGATGGGTGCTTACTGTAAATTGTTTAAAATCGCGGTTTTCTGATACTAAATTTGGAACTACTTCGTAATATGCGTATGAATGTAGGTCATTCACGTGGTAGAGATCACTGTAAACATGGAATCAAAAGTAAGGAAGGCTGTAAAACATTCCATAACACTTGTAAAATAAGAGACAAACAGTTTAATGGTAAAAATGTACTTATCAAAGTGCCAGTGCGCTATGAATGAGCCTGATGTATCACATGTTGCCAGAACTTTTAAAAGGAAAGGAAATGAGAATGGCTGTGTATATCATTTGATTGTATTGTCACGTGATTGCAAGTGTTGACAGAGATGTAAGGGAATCTTGCGTAACGCACCCTTTGGCGAGAGAATGCTTGCGGTCCATGTTAAAACAAACTCTGGCTGAGTTTGGTTGTGGTCCTCAATTCATTGCAGCATTATAAGGATTTACTATTTCTGATTGTACATGTAAATAAGTGCCAGTTAAGGAATAGTGTAATTACTGACAATTTGAAATGATATTGCTGACTCTGTACAATACTTTTAGTCATTGATTATATTTATGTGTCCCTTGTGTGATTTTTCGCAGTCCTAAAAAAAATATACCAGGGTAAGGATGTCATTAAAATATCAAGTTTTCATTATTATTTTTCAGAAATTACATGTACAAACAAAGCATGCAAGTATTATCTTGTAATCATTTCACACTGTGGACAAAAATATACATGTACATCAGGAGTCAATGACCGCAACATGTTAATTTTATCGAACACGCTTCTCTAATGCAATATTTTTGTTGAAATATGTTTACTTATGTGTAATTCGATCTTTTGAAAATCAATGTTAATGTAAATCAACTTACTCAAATGTACACAAAAATAATTATCAAACACGTAGCAATAGAAGGGAGTGCCAAAGGTTTTTTTTTTTGTTTTTGTTTTTTTTACTGTACATGCATAGTTAGTTAATTTTACGAACAAAGTTTGATCTATAAACTACCTCCATTAATAAAATAATATTTGAATTGTAAAATTTAAGGAACCGATCAATCTCTTGCCCTCCATCCCCCGCGATTTAGGATTTAAACTGGGTTTTGTTATATTTGTTTCGTTTTTGCTTTTCAAGAATTTTCAGACGCTTGTGAAGTGGACGTCCCTCGCCCCCCCCCCTCCCCCTCCCCACTTTTTTTGAAAAAAAAATCCTACGTGCCTGAAAACATATATATCATATGCTTTCATCTTGCTTTATTTCTGGATATTCGTGAAATTCTTGGTATTACATGTAATTGTATCATAACTTTGACAGAATTAAACCGTAGACATAACTGCCCCCCCCCCTTCCCCCCGTCATCCATACTTTTCTAAACAGTGTTTTTCATAACATCGAAGAACCTAACCTTGTTACTTTTAGAGATATGATGCAACCTATTAAAGCTCGAGATCAGCATAATAAAGATTTTATTACCGTAAGCTTTGTTCATACTACATGTATTTTATCTGAAGCTTAGGACCGCATCGATACGCACGCCCTCAATTTCCCGTGAAAGGGCAGTAACTGCAAAAAATATAGGAAATTCGTTGACATTTCGGTCATAAAGTTTCTTGAGAGCGATTTGCGCTTAATGGACCAAGAAGGATTCAGATTACATCTTTTTTGGAGTAATGCATTTAGGTAGTGATTCTAAATCCTCTTTATTTTTTAAAGCAGTGTTACTCGTTATGGTTTATTTTCACAGGCACCTTAAGTAAGGATACTACTCACCACCCCCACCCCCTGATGTTTTTGTGGCGACAATTTTCCGATATTTGTGGATTCCCTGTCTATCTCATCCTAATTTCTAGTTATGTAATCGTTTCATACTTTTTGTAAGCTTTAATACCAGTACAAGGTAAATATCTAAAGCTTACAAAAAAGTGTAACGATTGTACATAAATCAATATTAGGGTGAGATAGACAGGGAATCCACACATTTCAAAGATATTATGGTGCAAAAAATAAGGGGGGGGGGGGGGGGGGGGGCTAAGTAGTATCCATACCTCAGGTGTCTGTGTTTATTTAACCAAAGATTGTTTTTCTTTCTGGTCATTGCATTATCTGAAATTATCAATAGTTCATGTCAATTTCATTAAAATATGAAACTGTCTTAATCATCTGGTATTGTGGTATTTTAGAAAATGTTTTTAATGAAAATTTAATGGCATAGAAAGTCACACACATCATTATTGGTTTATCGTACGAATATCAGAGTAACTTTGAACAAGTTTGAATTTGATATTTATATATTCACTGTGTTCAAGATGAGGATTTTGGTAAGAAACTTTGCGAGTCTCGGTCCCCTTACGCCACAAGATTTTCACCCCCCTACGCCACACAGGGTTTTCAGTCAAATACTCGGCATATCATGATTTTGTGTTGGTTTTTTCAGTCGAATATTGAGTCCCATTCAAAGGTAATGTTTCTGGTCAAAAAAACTTTGGAGTTTATGCAGTAGGAGTGGAGATTTCTCATTAAATACACCGAAAAATATACCCGGCGCCTACCCTACTTGTATATTGTCGAAGTGTTTGGGTATTTCCAAAGAGTTCTAAACTCCCCAGTTGCTAGTGCTAGCTTGCCAATAACCACTGTCTTCCGTGCAATACTTTTGGCTATCTAGATTTATTTTGATTAAACACAATCAGTCTTTGAATACTTATTGACCCACTTTCTTCGCTTCGAATTCACATCCCCGCGCTACACCGATCACGGTCCCCGCATGTGGCATTGTACACGGTGACATGGTATTTAATGAAAAACACCTTCATTATACATGCCCGAGCACAATGTTGGTACTCTTTATGGTGTAAACAACCTTTGGGACTAATACACGGAGCTTGCTATCAGTTACTCATAAAATTATTTTGCACCATTACAGAAATCCTATGGAATAGTAGCCCAATCCCGAAAACGTCAGAATAAAAAAAAAATCGGATAAGGCTACATTATTGCAGCTACTAACTTCAACGTCATAACAAGTACATTGTACACTTTACTTGTACTAGTACCGGTATTTTGAAAGCGCTAAATGTAATAAAGTAATTAATAAAATGTGGATCATGTGTCATATATATATATATATATATATATATATATATATATATATATATATAAAAGCACTAAAGTTCCAACAACACCCGATACCTCAAAGTGTCGGATCCACAACATGGATACAAGGTCAAATACAAAAAAATATACAAAGCACTAAAATGACCAACGACACGAACAACGAGATTGTCAAATTTTCGGGACGACCCGTCCCTTCTTCAGGACAAACGAAAAGAATTACATAATGTGGTCAATATCAACAGAGCATAATAACAAAAACTACATAAACAAACAACAAAACATAAATTAAGAAATAAAAGAAAAGCAATGAAACAAGATTGAGAGGTATGCGAGTGGATCAAAATGATACAGATGGTCAAAACGATATAAAAGCACTAAAGTTCCAACAACACCCGATACCTCAAAGTGTCGGATCCACAACATGGATACAAGGTCAAATACAAAACATTATACAAAGCACTAAAATGACCAACGACACGAACAACGAGATTGTCAAATTTATATATATATATATATATGCACGATACTGTTGGTTATATTTAAACCTCAATCTATCAACACAACTCGCGTCTTTATCAAGAGACATATATTACATAAACAAATATTACTCATCACGTACAAAAGAAGACAAATTTAATAAGTTCACACGGCCTCATCACCAATACTCACCCAGTGATATATTCTCTGTTGTATGACTGATGGAACTCCATTTCATTTCGCTCGTTGTCAGGCTCTGACCTTCAATTCCTTATTTTAGCCTTAATGAGTGTCCCCAAAACATCATTAGAAATCATTAAAAGTGTAGATTTATATAGCTCTTTTTTTTCCATATTCTGGTCTCAAGATTGCGGCTTTAATTCGTTTAAAAAAGGGGGGGGGGTAAAGGCAAAAAAAAAAAAAAAAAAAAAAAAAAAAAAGAAAAAAGAATAGACCTTGAAAACTTGTGTATCACCAGTATACATGTATCATATTTAGACTTCTAAACCATGATAACACACTATTTTAAATATTCATAAGTACGGATTTACATAGCTCTCTATGTTTTAATATTAAAATTTCAGGATTGCGGCTTTGATTTCTTGACTTTGACAAAAAGAAAATAATGTGTTAACCTGAAAACTAATACAATATCTTTTCCTTAGACTATTCTCCCACTCATCTTTTGGATTGGTATATCAAGCGATATTAAGTCTTTTTTATTAATCTGTCGTGTCGATTTAGTGTTTCAATCGTGTTCTTGTAGTAATTATATAATTTTTCGTAGTCGGCACTGTTTACCAAATCCAAAATATTTTTTTTAACTTAACCACGCCAAATTATTATCTTCCCTTCATTTTCTTTCACATTCACGTTGTTTGGAAGTTTTCTCTCGTGTCTGATTTCTATAATTTTGAAAAAATCAAAAAAATCATCTGTTTTTATCCCTTACCGGGTGATGGCACAAACTCTAAACGCTGTGTCTGTAAATACGCTGACAACGAAACTATTTTTCTCAATTCAGTACATCAGTGTATCGTTCTTGTTAACAACGTCGAATATCAATAGTTTTCGTGGTGAGTGGTGTGCGATATTTGTTTATGTAATATATGTCTCTTGATAAAGATTATGGAGGTTTAAATAACCAAGAGCATTTTCAAAGTTGCAAAACAGTAGCTCTATGAAAAAATATTGGTACAGATCAGAGAGCTACAGATCCAAACCTTCTGAAAACCGATTTACGGCGCAGAAAATAAAATGCGCACGGTTGAGGCCCTATATTGCTACATTCTTGCATTGCTGTCTCATAAATTTAAAGAACAGCAATTGGGTAGCCAATCTGTGAAAATGGTGGAAGATATGAATTTTCTAGTCACATTAAGATTGTAGCACTTATTTTGCAAAAATAAAGACTAAGCTGTTGTACTGAAACTTTAAAATGGGTATGCTTGTTCCCCTCACAACTGTGCGATATATTTGCCATATCTATTCTAGATATAAATTCACATGGATTTTTAAATTTGACTTAAAAAATTTGAAGCACGGCTAAATTTTATTTCAAACTAGAGATTGGCAGTTTGTGGGTGTGGTTATCTTTTGTTATTGTTTACAACGGATGTTGACTTACATATTGCATGAGCATGCTTGTCTTGTTCTAGATTGCACCAAAGGAAGCATGTAATCAAATCAATGTATAACGTGGAAAAATATTTACTCACATATTGGTAAATCGAGATTTTATTTTTAATCATATATAATCACATTCCTTAAAAAATTGGTTAACTTTATGAAAATAAGCCCTTAGGACTTGATGTTTGTCCGATAAAGCAACACTCTCCTAGGTCAATTATGTAACTCCCATTGTCTCTCACCAATAATGACAAGTGTCTTATTGATCAAACATCACTCTAAAATTACTTTCAATCTGGAATCTTATGTGTGAACATTACAATGTCAGAAAAGACAATCACCTACAGTAAGTCTTCAAATATTACAATGGACAAAGTTTTTCTTAATAATCCTTCAATGCACACGTCCTCCATTGCACAGCTACCCCCCCCCCCCCCCCCCCCCCCAAATCAATCTCATAATTTAAAGATACCAAAAGGAAAATCATAAGTAATAGTATATCATATATACCAGTATTTGTGTATATTATCTAAAAACATGTTTTAAAAGAAATTGATAATACAATGATGAATTAATTTCGTAGTTCCCAAGGTGAATTTCTGTTAAATTCTAAACATATCCGTTCAGTGTCTCACAGATGGAGCAGAGTGGTAGAAAAATGCTGGAAAACTTTGATATCACCATGCCAGGTTCCCTGTTTCAAATATCGTCTGCTACAAAGAACGTGCAGAGACAAACATCAGACTGCTGCTTCGTCTGATAACACTGCCAAGTCCTGCCCTCCTGCCATATAAACTTGATTGCTGTAGGGGTATAACATTTTCTAGTTTAGTCCTGACTTTTAATATCAAACATTTGTTAACATATTTTCGTACTATACTTATGCCCAAACTTACCTTCAAACATTCATTAAAGCCCCATACGACCCGAACACAACTTTAAAGGATTTCGTTTGTTGACGTAGCCATATTAGTTAGCCAATCAATTGAAATCCCGGTTTATTTCCATACTCATACTCTAATTTTGAATGAAATCATCCCAATTCGGTTGAATAATAATTCAAATAGGTTTGAATATTGGACTAAATTCACGGCGTTCAACTCCAATTTCCCCCCATCTTTTTAATGCGTACTTGAATTGTTGCGCATATGATATCTTTAATCCAAATGAATGAAAGGTGAAGAAAACAAACATGAGAACAATGAAACACTGGAAAAATTCACCGTTTGATCTCTTTTATGCGCATTCTGTTCATGGTTCCATAGTAGTTCTGAAGGAGTTGTGAACTACAGGGATTCCAGATGAGGACACCAAGGCAACTTATCAATACGTATTGGATTTGCGAAAACGTCTTCTTGAAACTTGCTAGATAGCTCACGGACATTTAGAAAAGGCCAAGAAGCATCAAGTTCAACGCAAGTACTACAACAAGAAAACACGAAATCATCTGTTGACACAGGAAGACAAAGTGCTATTTCTTCTTTCAACGAAGTCTAACAAACTTCTTATGCAGTAGAAACGACAGTATAGTGTTTTGAAGAACATTTGCGATATGGACTATGCAATGGATATCGGAGGAAAAGTAAAACGTTTCATGCAAATTTACAAAAAAAGTATATTGAGAGAGATGAGTCAACATGTGGTGTTCTATCAATATGTGCAAGTTCCCTCGTATACTGCAGTGATGAAGATGCAGATGAAGCACAAGATCCAATTCTATTACCAACCGTTATTCAGAAAGAAACTGTTAAAGACATAAATTTTTCGAATCGTCTTACATCAGAGCATCGCCAAACGTTTGAAACTGTGCAATACATTCAGTGATGTGTAAGAGCAAGGTGAAGATAACGAACAGTGATCAATCTCATAACTCCTACAAGCAATACAAAATAGATAGTTGGGCAAACACGGACCCCTGGACACACCAGAGGTGGGATAAGGTGCCTAGGAGGAGTAGCCAATTCGTCAATTAGTGACGTAACTCTAATTTGTGATGTTATTGGTTGTCGTGCACAATATTCTTTTGTGTAGAACCCGTGAACATATGGCAGGTAGCAGGAGTTGTTAGTTGTAGATGGGCAGTAGTTTTACTGGTAGTCAGCTTTGTACTGAAACCTAGTTTTTCTATGGAGAAAACTTCTAAATTTGTGAGTGTTAACTTCGTATGTTATTATTGGGATGTTTAGCAATGCAGTGACAGTGCATTAGGTCATTTCAGTATACATGCATTTATATTTACACTCATTTCCTATGATAATATTGATGGAGATTGGGTGTTAGGTGTAGGTATTCTTCATGTATGCAACTCAGTCGACAAGTCTCATAATTGTGTAATTACGGAAGATAACTCCACCTGCACCATGTATGTCTACTGCCTCTGGTTGAAAGAGTTATGACTCTTTGCACATACGTGTCAGTGCTTACATATTGTACATCAATGTAAGCACAGTCGATAGGAACTACAGTCGTTAATGAAACGAATTATATTGATAATAGACGTTTTTTCTAGAATGTATACCAAATCATAATTAATACTGCTAACGTAAGGATGTTTTATCATATCTGACTGATATGACTTTACAATGTTCTTTTACATTTTAGTAGTAAATCTTATCCTATCATGTCATCAACATCATCATGACGAGTAAAATGATTACACATTTACAAAAAGAAAACAAATCTCATCTCTGGCCAGTACTGTCATACCCGGTACTACAAATCTGCTGAATCATAAAATTACAGTTACATTGTCCGACCCAGTACGAGTAAAACAGTATAAGAGACCATTCCATACAGAGAATGTGATAAATGAAGTTCTACAAGAAGTTGCAATTGAAAGTGATCGAACCGTCATCATCCCCATATTCAACCCCAGAATTATTGCGCAGAAGAAAGACGGAATAAATCGCTTTTGCATGGACTTCAGAAGAAAAAAATCAATCTATGCACCAAGGGGTGCGTGACCCGAGTTGCATGGGATACATTGTAAAGTCAGGAATGATATGGCATATTTATAATTGTGAGGAACTAATTTCAGTTTTAAACTTTTCGAGTTACTGTCCAGAAAACCATATTTGTCTGAAGTTTTCAATCTATTTTCGGTCACTGTGACCTTGACCTTTGTTCTCCAAAATCAATAGGGGCCTTGCTTTGCTGGTATCCAACAATATCTCCAAGTTTCATTTGATTCAAGTTAAAAAAAAATTAAATTATCCTCCGGAAACCAAATTTTTTTTGGAATTTTAAATCTATTTTTGGTCACTGTGACCTTGCCCTTTGACCTGTTTTCTCCAAAATCAATAGGGGTTTTCCTTACCTGGTACATAACAATATATTTAAGTATCATTTGATTCGGATTTAAACTTGCTGAGTTATCATCCGGAAACCAAATATTTCTGAAATTTTCATTCTATATTCGGTCACTGTGACCTTGACCTTTTTTCTCCAAAATCAATAGGGGTCTGCCTTACCTGGTACCCATCAATATATCAAAGTTTCATTTGATTCGGATTGTACACTTTCCGAGTTATCATCCGGAAACCAAAATTTTCTGAAATTTTCGGTCAGTGACCTTGACCTTTGACCATTTTTCTCCAAAACCAAAAGGGGTCTTCCTTACCTGGTTCCCAACAATATATCAAAGTTTTATTTGATTAGATTGTAAACCTTTCGAGTTATCATCCGGAAACCAATTGTTGACGCCCAACCGCCCGCCCGCATCACCAAACCAATAGCCGAGTTCAACTTTGTTGCAACTCGGCTAAAAATATTGTTACAGATTTTGACGCTGGGCCAATGCCTAATCCAGAGAGCATATATTGCAAAATGACGGGAAAGGAATTTGTCTCAAAGGTCGATCCGAGTAAAGGATACTGGCAGGTTCCAATGGAAGAGTATAACAAGCCACTGACTTCATTTACAACTCCAACTGGACTGTATCAATTCCAAACAATGCCTTTTGGTCTTGCAAATTCGCCCACAAAATTCAGTCGACTAATGATTAATTGATTAAATATTATTTAAAGTCCCTCTCGAGAATCTTTCACTCATATGGAGACGTCACCACTGCCGGTGAAGGGCTGCAAAATTTAGGCCTATGCTCAGCGCTTATGACCATTGAGCAAGGAGGGATCTTTATCGTGCCACACCTGCTGTGACATGGGAGCTCGGTTTTTACGGTCTCATCCAAAGGACCGCCCCATTTAGTCGCCTCTTACGACAAGCAAGGGGTACTGAGGACCTATTCTAACCCGGATCCCCAGTCGACTAATGAGGAAGTTTTTTCATGGCATGGAAAACGTTGATAACGTCATTGATGATTTAATAGTCTTTACATATACATTGGAGGAACATTTATTTACACTGGCAGAGTTGTACCAAATATTGGTTAATCACAACACCAACGAAATGATTCACTGGATTCGACACGATTGACTTCTTGAGGCACTTTGTAGGCGACCAATGTTTGCTAGCTGAAGTAGAAAAGGTTGAAGCTGTTAAAAATGCTCCCGTACCTCAGACAAAGAAATAGGTTCGTGCTTTTGGGGGCTTAGCAGGGTTTTACAGGAAGTTCATACCAAATTTTTACGCAATAGCCGTATCTCTCTCTCTGATCTTTCCAAGAAATACCAACCCAAGAAAGTTATTTGGAGTGAATGTCAGCATCGAACATTTGACTCTGGAGCATTTGTTATTTGAAAGACCAGTATTGAAGTTAACATACTTTCATTCTACGCAATGATGAAAGGTGAAGATAACGAACAGTGATCAATCTCATAAATCCTATAAGCAATACAAAATAGATAGTTAGGCAAACACGGTTCCCTGGATATACAATAGGCGGGATCAGGTGACTAGGAGGAGCAAGCATCCCCTGTCGACCGGTCACACCCGCCGTGAGCCCTATATCCTGATCATGATAATGCTGCTGCAGATGAAGGACTAGGGGCAGTTCTACTTCAGATCGAGAGTGGTCACAAACTTCCCGTAGCATACACCTACAGGCACTCAACGTTTCAAATATCTAAAAGTGTCTTCCTATAAACAAACCATTCACAAGGTATACCACGCCGTTATCTAGCTTTACTTATTTTACCAGCTGCGTCACTTACAATTTTCGAAAGTTCGATATATTATGATTCCTGTCGTTTAGAAACAACTCTGTCAAGGTTTTACCTCTCGCATCGTCATGCTGAACTGGAAATAAAGTCCATTTATCAGCTATAGTCAACCGTCAAACATCGTCTACTGCTTCTCAAATGCGGAAAATAGCTAATACGAGGACGGAAGCTGATATAATAGGCAAACCGAACCAAAACTCCTTGCTTACATGATAGAGTATTCTATCGCACTGGTCACATGCTGCTAAGAGATTTGGTTCCACAGGTCGTGAACCTAGATGGTCAAGCGGTCTAGCGCGCTGGTCTTATGCTGCTTGGTATTTTGATTCCGCAGGTCGTGAGTTAAACCCGGAACCTGGGGACAGAAGTAGTTATCCATATAAGATAAAGTGAAATTTTCTGTGTTTGTGGTTTCATACATTTCTTTTATACTAAGAGATCATATTATTAAAGTTGGAAAAAGGTCTATCATTTTAATATATATAAGTATTGAATCATCGTATGATATTCCAAGGGTGATGTCAAAATATATGTAATCATGTACCGGTATGAACTATCACAAATTCAATGATCCCGATATAGAGCTTAGTATTGGAGCTTTAAACGACGGCTTTGTGATATATCTAGTGTGCACGTGTTTCTTCTTCTCACTTTCACTATCTTTAATAGTGTAGATATTTTTTCATTTTGTTGTACATATGTATGACAGTTCCTGCCACATGTAAGGGTTTAAGCGCAGAAGCGGGAAAAGAACTCAGTTCCCATAACTTTGATCCCGGTCATAAATATAATTTGAAGAAAAAAAAATTATGTCTGTTCCTTGGCTTATTACAACTTCATTAACGGTAAGCTAATAGATTTGATTCATCTAGATTTCATTTAAAGGATATTCTAACAAGTCCCGGCCCGCGAAAATTGCGAGTGAAAGTAGTGGGCACTCGAAAATTTTAACGAGTGGTGATTTACAAAGTAGGATCGTATTTTATCTGTTTATTCCAGTGATATGTCATTTGCCATTTTTAAACTTGCACTCAGAATCATACAAACGCTTTGATGAACGACGAATAATAATAGCCGTTTTTATCCGGGTTTTTTTAAAAATATATATTTTACAAATTCAGAATCAAATAAATGCTTTAAAGACCCAATTTTAAGTTAACATCCCCAAATTTTAGCTTTATGTTGATCAAGGGTGAGCCGCCTGTCAATCAAACATTTAACAATGGATCGCAGGTGGAGTGACATCTACAGAGACTGTGGTCTGTAGGTACCCAAGAGGGGTGTTTTGATAACAATAACGGCCAATAATTACCGGCATTCTTTAGATCTCGAGGAAGCCAAATGTACCAGTGATTTGATAGCATGGACCTGTCCACAATTGAGGGGAGATGTAGACTGTGTGTCGGCTTATTACACAAACACTATGACCACAGAAACACTGCAGACGGCCCTGAGACACTTCCTGTGTACATCAAAAGTATACACGGCACCCCGATCTTTTGGCCAGGTAAATTTCAGGTAGATAACAATGACCATAGATAAGCTCCGCCCACATCCAATGAACCTTACGGTATTATTCTTGGGCCTTTAAAGGCATTAAAGGGCATCAACAAGTTCAAGTTTGTGCACTCATCATGATTACACAGTTTTTTAAACGTAAAACCACTGGGCCCGAAGGTGATGGAGATATCAACAATAATAGTTCGTCACCGACTGATACTAATGTTTCAAAGAGAAAGTGTACCATCACAGCTTCTCTAAAAACCGTAAAAAAGTGGGAGAAGGAATTTCAAATTCCCATTGGGTACACGAAAGACGGTGATGCAGTTACAACAATATGGTGTTCAATCTGTGAAAAATTTGCCACTGATAGATCATCGTCGGTAAGTAGTAATAAATAAATGAATCAAAACAATTCAATTTTTCATAATGGAGGCAATCAGAAGTTAATGTAATTGTTACAGGCCTGAGAAGTTTCAACAGTTTCGTATAAAATCAGCATTTGCAAATCCCATGTCCGTTATATTAAGATAATTTGCAAATATAACCTGTCGTTAGCTGCCTGGAATATTGTCTGACGTGTTTCATACCGATTATTAGACTGTTTTACACACTAATTGTGGGGGACATGTGTTAATTCCAGTGTAAAATAGTTATACCTTAACAGTATTTTTTAATGTAAATGAAATACAATAAGTTTCTATTTAAATTTTTTAGCTGGTGTCAGGCTGTAACAGAGTAAAGAAAGAGTCAATTGTATATCACGTGAAATCATCAACACATCACAGGGCTGTTGCAGCTAAACTAGCATTCGCACTGAAAGAAAATCAAAACGTTACACCAATTGAAAAGGGGTTTCAGAAGTCGGATGAGCAAACCTTACTGAAAATGGACAAACTAATGAGAACTGTTTTATTTGGTAAAAAAAGAAAGGCCCTTCTCAGATTGTTGTGACCTTTTGAATCTTCAAAACCTAAACGGCCTGGAACTTTGCCATACCTACTTTTCTGACAAAGCAGCAAAGGAGTTCGCATCACATATAGCTGAAATGTATTTTGATGAAATGAAAGAATTATTACATAATGCAGATTACTTCTGTGTTTTCTGTGATGGTTCAACTGATCGTTCTGAAACTGAACAGGAAATTGTTATGATCAAGATCCTTAAAGGATACTACCCTGTAATGCTGTTTCTTAGTTTGGAGGAACCGCCGAATGGAAGAGCACTTGGTATAGTAGCAGCATTGGATAATGCTTTTGCTAAATTTGGAATGCAAAACTAAAAACAAAAACTTATTGGTTTCTGCTCTGATGGAGCTAGTGTCAACTTTGGAGAAGTGAGAGGTGTATCTACCCTTCTCAAGGCACAATATCTGTGTGGTGTCTAGCTCACCGATTGGAACTTGCGGTGAAAGATGCATTCAAATCTACTTATATGGATTCAGTTATCGAAGTAATTACTTCCATATATTATTTCTACCGAGGATCATCTAAGAGAAATAGGAAGGCTCAAGAATTGGCCGATATCATGGATGAACATTTTCTTAAACCTACAAAAGCAAATGGCACCAGATGGATGGAACATAAGTTGCAAGCTGTCAGCAAGATGTTGAAAAACTGGCCAATTATTGTTTCTCATTTGAAAAATTACTCGGAAGATAACACCAATAGACGTGAAGACAGGGCAAAGGCAAAGGGTATTCTAAAGAAGCTGTGCCAGTACAAGTTGGTGTATTATCTTTACTTCACACAGAATGTTCTCTCCGAGTGAGCAGAATCAGTTTACTTTTCCAGAGAGAAGACATTACAGTCTCAAGTGCAGTCACTATTCTTCAGTGTGTCAATTCTATATTGAATGATATGGTTCAAAATCCAGGAATCCACTTAGCAAAGTTCCCAACTGATGTTATTGGTACAAAATTTTATGGACAAACATTACACAATCAAGTTGATATTCAGACACTACACAAACAAAAGAGGCAATTGATCATCAGCATCCTAGACTGCATTTAATCAAGATTTGAAAATCTACACCGGAATCCCTTGTTTACAGCGTGTCATGTCTTAGATCATAAAAACTGGTCTGAAATGAATGCTGATGATGGTTGGTATTATTTTTCATTATTCATATATTTTATATATTTATTTGAAACAGAACTGCAAAACAAAAATGATGATCATAGATTAATAGAAAAATTCAATAACTACAAGAGAAAATCTTAAATTTATGTTTACTAAAGTTAATTATAACTGGATACAGTAAACATGGATTTCAATAACACTAATTGTCACTAATGGATGATCCGAAATGCAAGACAAAAGAGAAATACGTGTGTTTAAATATTTTCCCCATCTGTATAGCCTTAGTCAATTGTGGGACAGCTGAAATTCAGAGATTGGTGGATCAGTTCAGACCACTTCTTGGAAACTGCGACACAGATGCTGCCTTAAGAGAGTGGACAGATCTCAAAGCACATGTTGTGAGAAATCAGCATTTTGTAGTTCATCCACTAGCTGTGTTTCAAAGAATCTGTCTGGAGGACCAAGACACTGGCACCTACAAGAACATCATGAAAATTATTCATCTTGCATCACTGTTTCCTCTTTCCAATGCCTCATGTGAAAGGGGTTATTCTACAATGAAGAGAATAAAAAGTGATTGGCGTTGTAGTCTAAATAATGAAACCATGAACATTTTGATGCGCATAGACATGTGTGGTAAGAAACTGGAATACTTCGAGCCCAGACCTGTTGTCAATGGGTGGTGGATTAATGGAATCAGGGTCAAGAGACCCAACATCGCACCCTATGGCCCACATCAGTGACTGACTTGTCTAAAGACAATACCATGTAATCATGGGAAAATCACTTATTAAAATAAAGCACAAAAAGCATTGTTTGGGTTTTAAAATTTTAGCCTGTAGGTTTTCATTATAGCCTGTGGAATTTATATCCACAGGCTAAACTTAGCCTGTGGTAACAAATGTTAATTTCGACCCCTCGTCCGTTCGGGCGTCTATACCTAGAATTTTGTGGCAATATTTATGCGTCTCAGGCGGTAGGTCGCACGTTTATTTCACGCACTGCCTATGCTCGGTACTTAAGCAGGGAGGGATTTTTATCGTGCCACATCTGCTATGACACGAGAACTCGTTTTTCGCGGTCTCATCCGAAGGACCGCCCCATTTAGTCACCTCTTACGACAAGTAAGGGGTACGGAGGACCTATTTCTAACCCGGATCCCCGCGGGATTGGTTCAGGTTGCATGCATAAAGATAACACTATTTAACTTTACCTGGAGAATCCATTGAAATTGATTCTACACCAAGCACATCAATTTTCACTAAATGATTATCTAATTAACTACCATGACTGACTTTCCGAATATTGCACCGGGACAGTTCTGTACAAAGTAAAGCAACTGTGCGTTTCTCGAAAGATGAATTTTAATTTCTTGATATTTCTTTATAAAGAAAATCTATAGTTTTGTTTACTAAAGAAAGAAGGACCTTTTTTAAGTCCGCCGTCATAAAAAGCTCTCTACGACATTCGAATTCCCAAAGATTGTACTGCGCAGTGCTGGGTAGGAGGAAGTTGCACACTATTGGTAAATTTCATCAAGAGAACCGGAAACGGTCAACATTGTTCCATGGTGGCTACCGTCTCCCTATTTTAAATTGGCAATAAAAGTACATCTACGAAACCTACTGATTTTTTCTCTGGTCAAATTCAAAACTTCTAAATTTGTTTATAATTATGTATTATAAATATTTCAAGTGAAAATTAGAACTCGTTATTTACGTCTAAAAATCCATGTGAAGAACAATAAATCTGGAAGTGGCTTATATGCAAACATGATTATATTGACTTTCGGTTATGAATTGGGCTTAGACCTTGAGGGTGGATATAGAAAGCTTATAAACTTATTTTAATCAAAGCTTGGCGTGCATACTGGATTGTCATGTTTCTCTGAAACTTTAAAGGACACATCGCATGTTTTTAAACTTTTTAATTTTTTCAGTAAAATTAATTCATTTCATGCCTAAAACTACTTTACATGTGTTTTAAAGGAAACAGTTTGCGTAGTTTTCGAGTTTGAAAGCGATGAAATTCAAATCTTGCGATATGCATATTTTCTTCGATATTTTACGCGCCATTATCTGTGACGTCATATGCGACCTCGAGCGAGAAGATTTGAAAACAGTTGTTAGCCATTTCATTAACAGATTAGATTTAATTGACAAACAAACAATTATCACATTAACGGCTTGTAAATAACACTGCATTAGGGTGTTTAGTGCCGTTTAAGGGTGTACTTGCTGTCAGTAGAGAGGCTTTGGACTGTGTTTTTTTCAATTTTCGAAGGAAGGTATGAGGGACAAGACGTGAATATTTTTTGTCGGCACAACGACTTTGCCATAAAAAACCCAGTAGAATTTGTCCCTGTACTTTTTTAAACAAGGACTTGGACAAAGACGTAGATAAACTGCGAGAAAATGGTTCTATCGAAGCTACCCACTGTTACATATAGGCCTACGGCTTATGCTTTCCGTTCTGCTCTCAAATTCAATACACACTCGCACCAACTGACCTTCACCTTGTAACACCATATAGGCAGAACTTCGCTAGCAGTGTCTACCAACTGGTAGTTTTAAAAAAGAAATTTGAAGATAAAATATAATTGAACTTTCAATTATAAATAATAAAATATGATATTTCCCAACTTTGAATTGAATTATAATGCTTTCATTTTTTTTTAAGGAACACGTACGTGTTTACAACAACGTACAGCACGCCGCGCTCCCACTTCCTAAGTAACAACGTGTAGATAACAAAAAAATAATGATTAATAATCTAAAAGTATTGGGATTTTCACCATAAGTTTGATAATTTTTATTATTGTTTTTCTTTCTCGAAATGCACCCGTGACAGTAGGCCTAGTTGTCAATGATACATAATCGTATCATAATTTAGATCTAACTTCTCCAAAATAAATTTAATAATAATTGCACTGTTTATTTTCAAAAAGCAACAACGCTAATTACAGTTCTATACAGAAATGACATTACCATATTGTGTTTAGACAGTGATCCCATGTAAACATTATTTACTCGCAGATTTCATACTCGCTTTCCTCGCTACATTTGGGCCGCTATTTGTATGCACTGGTGGCTAAAAGATATAAGACTCGGGAAATTTGTTAACATCGAAATAAATGTTATCCATGGTAAATTTATTAGGCCCCTAAAACCCGAGTTTTTAAAAATATCTAACACTACTTTTACAACAAGTTGATCGACGAAGGTCGCATATGACGTCACTGTACCACGTGACTACCTATCTAATTAACTAGGCTTTTTGAAATCGGGGCTTAGATTTAAGTCCGTATTGTGGCTAATTATCGCAATACTTCAGCGAACGAACTATTACAATTAATTTCTATAAGCATAAGGAAGACAAAATGCATATAATTTTGTATACTTTGAAAACACGATATGTGTCCTTTAATCTTGCTCATAACTTTTCAATGATGATCCCACTTCTGGTATATCCAGGGGTCCGTGTTTGCCCAACTCTCTATATTGTATTACTTATCGGAGTTATGAGATTGATCACTGTTTATCTTCGCCTTTCATAACACTCGTGTTTCTTATCTGCATTCTTTGTAACGAGACCTTAATTATGGTTACAAAACAAGTTTGGAAAGCGATTTTGCATTTTGATCAATATTTAAGAAAAATTTAACCAAGGCAATTTATCTAATTATAATATGCAATTCATTATTCTGTTCTGTGTGTTGACGCATGTTTCAGCCAGTTAAACTCTACAAACAAATGAACAAAACATGTGTTATGCGTTTCTATCAAAGTAAGAAAATAAATCACAAGGACTAGTTAACATCATTGATATTGCACATAGTTATTTTTGGACGGAGACCAGACTACAAAAAATATATAAACCGAGGTTTTTATGGAATTCATAAATGTAAGAGTATCCTTGTTCATGGACTGAAAACGCCCTGGGGCGATTCTTCATACACTTGTGTAGAAAATAAATTGTGAATATGTTCCCGCAATATCCCATTTTCCGAATCCGTGAAATTGTTGGTATGGTGAACGTTTTCAGTAGAATTATAAGATATATCAGAGGTTATTAGATGCGGGTAGTGTTCTTCCATGTATCAGAAGTGAACAGTTTCATGAATTCTATTTTTTAAAAAGAATATTTCTTCTTTTGAAACAAATTGCATTCATAACATGTATCTAATACATGTACAAACTGAAACAATCAATATCTAATTACAATTAGAGTGAACAGTCCTCTTTATGTTAAATATTGGTGGGTAAATATTCATAACTTATTCAAATGCGTGCTCTTAAAGAGTGTATTTCAACAGCTTGGAATTACTTACAGAACGCACGGTTATGCTTATAGACAATGTCGTTGTTGACCACTGCTCACTTACAATTCATTGTTACGATACTTTTGTATTGTCTTGGACAGTGTGTGGAAGATGCAGATTATAACAACTCCGGTAAGATTCTTTAAGAATTCCTGTAAGATCCTTTATTAACTCCGGTGAGATTCTTTATCAATTCTGGCAAGATTCTTTATCAATTCTGGTAAGATTCTTTATCAATTCTGGTAAGATTATTTAATATCAACTCCGATAAGATTCTTTATGTAAGAACAATACTTTGTATTTATATTTTAGGGCAAAATAAAATAAAAATTTTGTTACCATAAAATGAACAGCTGATTGAATTTTAATGAAGTCAATGAAGTATTTCTGTTATACGCAGTAACTGTAAGCCAAAGAAAATCTATTTCAGTATCTTGTGACTTCCAAAAGGATATGTGTGGATGGCAATCACCTGATGGTTTTGCATATTCGGACCGGTCGATCGGTGTTTGTGGATTAGGAGGAAACCAAAAGCGTTGTTTTCTCTCCAAACAATTTCGAGCTAATCCATGGATTCGAGGAGATATTAAATCAATACCATTGAAACGTTAGTATAATATTATATTGAAAAAGTTTTGTTGTCGCCGCTGCAGTTATCATTGTTGTTAAGATAACCTATCTAGGATTGATATGTAATTTTAACCTTCTTCGCGGGAAAACACAAGATACAATATCTGAGTAGCGTTATTACATGTATTAGAAGTTGTAAGATCTGAGTAGCTGTATATCAGACCGGCCCCGAGAGCACCAACGTTGGGTATATTTGAGTTGAGTAAATTTAATTTTACTCCCCCGAGTTTCGACTCAATATAAGTGTGCACGAACGTTTATTTAACTCAACTCAGCTGAGTAACAAAGCCCGAAATAAAACTCGACTTCTTTCGCATGTTATATGCGGCCCTATTAACAAATCACAATAAAATATTCAATAAAAAAGGCAATTTAAAAGTTTGTTTTATTCAAGATCACAAGTTTGCATAGCATCCTGGTATGACGTTTTAGTTTTGATGACGTTATGTACTATGGTACCACATTATATTTGACAAAACTTGAAAAGCAAAATTATCAACTCCTAAAGTGTCGTATGTATACACCCCTTTTGAGGAGCTTCTGTCAATAACGAACCCGAATCTGTCTGGTGTAATCAGCGGTCCGTGTTTGCCCAACTATCTATTTTGTATTGCTTATAGGAGTTATGAAAATGATCACTGTTCGTTATCTTCACCTTTTTTACATAGAAGGTTAAGGTCAAAGTAATCAAAAATGGCATGTGAGTGATGTGACACACTGTCTTATCATGGTATATATCTTGACATACTAAATATCAAGGGTTTGTGTCGAAAGACAAAAAGTTATGGTCTGGACAACAAAAATGCCCTGTCCGTTTACCTGATCAAGATACAGGGCTCACGGTGGGTGTGACCGGTCGACAGGCGATGCTTACTTCTCCTAGACACTTGGTCCGTGTTTGCCCAACTATCTATTTGCGAGTGCTTAAAGGAGTTATAAGGTTGATCACCCATCGTTATCCAAAAAATTCTATTATTTGACTGTTACATAAAAGGTAATCGGAAATTGCACGTTACACTTTGTCTTATCATCGTATACACATGACATTTTTTGGATATTTTAGAGTAGGTGAGATCACTGAAGGGAAAAATAATCAGTAGGTCATGCAGTCCAGTTCATATACCTGGAAATATCCACTGACAAAAGTTTTATTTCTAGCTCACAGGGATATATTGAATCGACATATGAATGAAAGTTATTATTGTTAATAGATAAAATGTAGTCGATATATCTAAATGTCGAATTGAAGGCCACAGCAAGAGGTTTTTTTCTTCTCGTGTAGAAGTTTTTGAATATATTCTGCTTCATATGAATATAGAAACAGGTCAGCTAATAAAGGATCACAATTCGTGCCCATGGGAATTCCAACAGATTGTAGACTTGATCACCAAAGACCACGAATACATTGTCAATGAGGAACTCTAGCATAGTTTTTTTTATTTCAACTTCAGAGTCTTTGTGCGTGGAATCAGTGGTGTATAACAAAGTATTTTTTGGGATGACTGGTCACTAGATATGAATATTTCCTTTTCCATTTTTGTTGAAGAAGCAACTGTCTATGATGTCAAAAGTTCTAGTCTTTAATTTATTATGAGGAATTGTAGTGTAAAGTGTTGAAAAGTCATAGGTTTTGATGTTATTGATTTGTGAAAAGTTTTGCGATTTCAAGTTTAAGATTTCAGGATCAAATAATATTTTTTAGGCTAGGCCTTTGATATTTGGTATGTTGGTATACCATGATAAGACGGAGTGTCGCGTGTCAATTTTAATTACCTTTGATCTTAACCTTTAATTAAAGGTCAAATATTAGAATTTTTGGGCATTTTTGTTTTCCAGGCCATAAATTATTTGTATTTTGACATAGGGCTTTGACATTCGTATGTGAGTATACCATGATAAGACAGTGTATAATGTGCCATTTTTGCTGACCTTTGACCTTGTGTAAAGGTAAAATAATAGATATTTTTGGAGAATTTTTTCCGGACCATAGCTTTTTTGTCTTTTTACATAGGCCTTTGATAGTTAATATTTTGGCAAGTTTAATTTACTATCATACGTTCACAACACTGTTCCTTGTTAAAAGCTCATATACATATAGACGAATGTATATGTACTGTAAGTCTTAATTTTCCACTATAAAGATGATCACTAAAAGTGTTTTTTAGAAAACTATGGAAGGAGAGATCAGTTTTAGTGTACTAAAATAATTCTTCCTAGTTATTTAATATATTGTAGCGGACAGTAAAAGAGGGAACTTATACTGCCTCGCTATTTAGCTAACTTTTCTAGTGATGTGGTAGAGTCTGTCTCTCTCTCTCTCTCTCTCTCTCTCTCTCTCTCTCGATCACACAAGTTAAGCAGCGGCGATATCGTAATCAGCACTTGACTGGGTGACCGCTACACATTATAATACATTGTCTTGCAATTCAAAAATCAAATCACGAATTATGTCCACTATGGTTGATACGAGCAGCCACTGAAAATAAGGGGATGGAAAAAGTTGAAATTACATGAAATGCATATCAATTATAATTCAAGTTATGGAAAAAAAAAACCAATTGTGTTATTGCTTTAAAAATCCTATCATTTTTCAAGTTCAACTGAATGTTTGAATATACTTTCACATAGTTTATCCCCCTGGTTTATTAGAAGTATTTCCTAGCACATCCAATACTTCCATTATATTTCCATGTCTTGGAATTACAGGGTTTTTTGGAAGCTTTTCGAGTTGCTGTTCTAAAATTGGTTAAATATTCTTCAATGCAGAAAAAGAGTTCTTAAAAAGCAAGGTAACTCCCTTGGGGGTATTGCCAATTGTCAACGACATCTTGTATAAAAGCATTATAATGAAGAAGATTCAAGTAATCAACTTACAAGAAAAATATTGCATATACATAGACCAGCAATGGAATATGATATACATACATGCATACATATGGGCATATACATACATGATTTTAGAATTCATTGCTGTTTTCTATTTATGGTTTACTACTGTTTGAAATGATTAAACAAGAAGCACACATGCCTTATCCGTCACCTGAGTATAATTAAAGTATCATTAGTCCCAAGGGCAACAAAATCAAGGGGGAAATCCTTGTCTGAATGTTAAAGCTAAATTCTTACATTGGCTCCACTTTTTTGGCACGCTGTTTTTGGCTATATTTAGCTCTAAAACTTCATAGTTATTTCGGATTTCAAACATTTCGGTTGAGCATCACTGAAGAGACATTATTTGTCGAAATGCGCATCTGGTGCATCAAAATTGGTACCGTATAAGTTTTACATTATGACCCCTGGGTCGAGGCCTCTGCTGGTGGACTGTTAGTCCCCAAGGGTCTCTACAGCCCAGTAGCTAAGTACTTCGTTACTAGCTTCAAAATACGGATGTATATTTAATTGCTGTTATAAAATTTAGAAATTCATTTCAAAATTAAGGATTATCTCCCTCATGCATAGCTCTTATCCATGGACGAATTTGGCTCCACTTTTTTGGCACGCTGTTTTTGGCTATATTTAGCTTTAAAACTTCATAGTTATTTCGGATTTCAAACATTTTGGTTGAGCATCACTGAAGAGACATTATTTGTCGAAATGCGCATCTGGTGCATCAAAATTGGTACCGTATAAGTTTTACATTCAGCAACAGTATAAAACAAGATGTGTTCTTAAAACTGAATCCCCCCCCCAAATGCTTATATTATACTAATGAAATATTTGATATAACATACTAGGCACCTGATCCCACCTCTGGTGTGTCCAGGGTCCGTGTTTGCCCAACTATCTATTTTGTATTACTTATAGGAATTATGAGATTGATCACTGTTTGTTATCTTCACCTTTTATTTAACCATCGAGCTTGTACCTCTGCTGGTGGACAGTCTGTCCCCAAGGATACTTGTCGCTTGATATATGTTCCTTCATGAATATACACAATAACGAAACAATACTGGCTGACACGTCACCCAATATAATAAGGTGTCACTCTATGGAGTCTATAAGGGACATAGGCTCCAACAGATCGGTTGGTGTCCATCGGATTATCCTTCGAGATATCAAAGATTTGTCTTATGTACAATCGTCAAATTGTCAGCTTTGGTACAGAAACCAAACTTCCTATACCCAAATTAAAGACTGTTATGTTCCTTTAAGCGATATTTTGATAATTCCTTTTCAGATCCCATGTGTTCGATCTCAAAATGTTCTGCAAAACTTGTGATATACTGATCACTAGAAATTCATTTAGTAGTAATTTCACTGGACGTAGTTTCTGTACCAAAACTTTTGATAATTTGATTTGTAAATTTTCTAACGTTGTCTATGACATTATGTGGGAGAAATCAATGGGTCCACTTAATAAAAGAATATCGGGGCACAAATTTCAAATAACTAATTCCGCCAGTTCCTTAAGCTCAAATTTACAAACAAAGGAATAGATGCAGTCAACATAAGCAACATTCTTCGTCATAAAGGGGTTGAGTCGTGTATTCCAATTTATTTCAAGTTCAAGTCTACACCCTGTATTTCCTACAGCTATACTTCTACCTTTTTGACCATCTTATAAGTAATCCACCGACGTGTTCTTCTTCTTCATCTTCTTTCAACTATTGTCCAGCTGGACATGTCATTACTGGTGATGTTGATATAGTTGAAAATGAGGACCTCAAATCACTTATTCTAAAAGGTTTTAAATACAGAGAACCTCATCTCTTTTATGAATTCTGTCACAGATTATGCCAGACGATGGGCTATGTATGAAAAAGAACTTGATACATTGTTAGAATGGGTTAAAAGCATAAGAGGAATATTAAAATCCCGTATTAGACATATTAGAACAAAAGTACGTACCATCTATCCTTTTATGTTTAGTAAACCAGAAGTGATAAAAGAATTAGATAGGTTACATGAGGAATATGTTTCGGTTCCAGTTGAAAAAGATTGTAACAAAATTGTCTTTATTTGTAAGATTACTTTGTTATAAACACCTCTGATTCCACGCACAAGTACTCTGAAGTTGAAATAAAACAATATGCTAGAGTTCCTCATTGACGTAGTCTTCGTAGTCTTAGGTGATCAGGTTTTTCAACAGTCTGTTGGAATTCCCATGGGCACGAATTGTGCTCCTTTGTTAGCTGACCTGTTTCTATATTCATATGAAGCAGAATATATTCAAAAACTTCTACATGAGGAGAAAAAATCTCTTGCTGTGGCCCTCAAATCGACATTTAGATATATCGACTACGTTTTTATCTGTTAACAATAATAACTTTCATTCATATGTTGATTCGATATATCTCCGTGAGCTCAAAATAAAAGACACCACAGAGTCGTCCACTTCTGCTTCATACCTAGATATTTTATTGAAAGTAGACATTAACGGCAAACTGTCAACTTACCTGTATGACAAACGGGATGATTTCAGCTTCTCCATCGTCAACTTCCCATATTTATGTAGCAATATTCCATTATCACCTGTATATGGTGTTTATATCTCTCAACTGATTCGATACACAAGAGCTTGTTCTGCGTATAGTCAGTTTTTTTTAATCTAGGCAAGCTACTGCCAAACAAGTTGATGGTACAGGTGTTTCAACAGTTTCGATTGAAGTCAGCATTTTGCAAATTCTATGGTCGTTATAACGATCTAGTTCGTCAATACAACCTACATGTATCATTAGGTCAAATGCTGGCTGACGTGTTACATACCTATTGTTGGGCCGTTTTTGGCACACTGATTTTGACTACGAATAACTCCGTTTGCCTGGTCAGTATATAGGGCTCACGGCGGGTGTGACCAGTCGACATGGGATGCTTACTCCTCCTAGGCACCTGATCCCACCTCTGGTGTGTCCAAGGGTCCGTGTTTGCCCAACTATCTATTTTGTAATGCTTATAGGAGTTATGAGATTGATCACTGTTCGTTATCTCCACCTTTCATACTAATACGTATAACACGACGTGACCAATTTTATCTTTATAATGTTGACCTCACCATGGAACAAAAATACCCTAACCCCTAGGATAATGAAATTAAGGACTACCTACTCCTTTTAAATACCTATTTAGATTCAATTTCTATGAATAGCATTAAAGAATTATATAAATGTTTTACACAAATACACTACATATACCAAGTTTGGTCCCACTCTAGACTAAGAACCTCTACCCCAGGGATCATGATGTTTACAGTTTGGTAGAGGCCGTCCGGATCGACATGACCATGCATTTAATTTTTCTCAAAGACATGCGGTTGTAGAGAGGATTGTTTTCAATTAGTCAATACAGTGTTCGAAAGTTCTCTAAAGGGAATTAACTCTGATGTACATGTATCTCGAAACTGGTGTGATAAGAGGAGGCGATGATAAATTCCGTCATTTGTTTCTATAAATAACGATATTTGAATAGGTAATATGGAACATTATATGGTGGCAGAAACGAAATTACACTCTGCTGTTGGTTTATTAACTTGATGTTAAATCCAAACCTCTTCAAATTGCTTTCCCCTCCGTACTTGTCCATTCATGTAAACACTACCTAATAATAACTTGACAACCGGAAGTTCATCATACATGGAGCACAAATACACTGTATGAACTGACAAATTGGAATATATCAAAATTAATAAAAATGGTACAATAGAGGCTCACAAATCGTAAGCTGCAGGTTTAAAATTTACATATGGACTAAGAAACATAAAATATAATTTTATTTACGTAAAAAAGCAACAAATATTTAGAATGATCGAAAATGTTGCGAGAGTGAATCACTCCTGCATTTGCACCATAACGGAGATCCTAAGGAGTTGTAGCCCTCCCCAGCCCCACCCCAAAAGTCGGAGAGGGTTACATTATTGCAGCTACAATATTATATGTCTAGTATGTTCAGTGGTTGAATGATGATCATTTATCCCAGAGCTGCATTACTGTCCGATGGCGCTTGCATAAACGATTTTTTTCACATTAAAAGAGATCAGATCGCAGCTCTCTACCATCTTTCACATTGTAATTTTCGCGCGCTTTTTAACAAGCCTTTTATTATGTACGTTATCTGACATATTCTCCTACTTCTCTTAAATATGAAATAAGCCTACTAGACCTAATCGATCTTTTTAAAAAAATAAATAAATTAATGATATCTAGTGTTGGAAATGCATAACAAAATTTCCACTACAATGCTGGAAGCATGCAATTAATAGCGTTGGTACTGATAACGGATGCTGGAACACGTCATAAAAGTTCATAGACAAACAATTTATGGCAGCAGTTAAGGCCAAGTTCGTTTCATGTAGTCATTCTGAATGAAACTGATGTTCCTGGAGCAAAATTTGTGTATCCTGATATTGATGTTCAATTAAAATGTGGTTAGAACGCAGATCATTATATATATATATATATATATATATATATATATAACTTATACGGTACCAATTTTGATGCACCAGATGCGCATTTCGACAAATAATGTCTCTTCAGGGATGCTGAACTGAAATGTTTGAAATCCGAAATAACTATGAAGTTTTAGATCTAAATATAGCCAAAAACAGCGTGCCAAACAAGTGGAGCCAAATTCGTCCAAGGATAAGAGCTATGCATGAGGGAGATAATCCTTAATTTTGAAATGAATGTCTAAATTTTGTAACAGCAATTAAATATACATCCGCATTTTCAAGCTAGTAACGAAGTTCTTAGCTACTGGGCTGTAGAGACCCTCGGGGACTAACAGTCCACCAGCAGAGGCCTCGACCCAGGGGTCATAATGTAAAACTTATACGGTACCAATTTTGATGCACCAGATGCGCATTTCGACAATATATATATATATATAAGCACTGAAAAGGCTAAGACACTGTTGGTTATTTAAAACTCAAATTTTCGACGCAACCCGCGTCTTTATCAAGAGACATATATTACATAAACAAATAACACGAAAAAACGACAAGTATCGATAAACTACATTGGTGACAAGAGTGGTACACTATTGTACTGAGTGATAAAAATGGTGGTTTCTTTGTAAAGCATGTTTACTGACGATGTTGTAGAGAGTTTGTACCATGGTCGGGTCGGGATGAAAATAGAATTATTCTTGAAAATTACAGAAATCAGATAAATTTAGAGGGAAAACTTCCAAAACAATGTGATTATGGAATAAAATGGTGGGAAGATTATGATATGGAGTGATTAAGTTCAAAACAATATTTGGTAGTCCGTACCATTGATGATTTGGATATGGTAAACAGTGCTGACAACGAAAAATAAAATGATTGCCAGACGAACACGATTAAACAACAAAGTCAATCAAAAGACCCAGATCTAGCATTAAAATCAACAATCCAAGTGGTGAATGGGAAAAAAGTCTAAGGAAAAAGATACGGTATTATTTTTCAAGCTAATATATTTTTCAAGGTCAGACAAATTAAAGCCGCATTCTAGAAATTCTAATATCGCAACATAAACAGCTATGCGAATCCGAACTTATGTTAATTTAGAATAATGTTTTACCATAGTTTAGAGGTCTCAAAATGATATAATAATGATATACTAGTCTTCAAGGTGAATACATTTTTTTTTCTTTTTATTATCACACCACCACCCCCACCCACCCCCTTATTTGTTAAAAAGAGAATAAAAGCCGCAATGTTGAGACTAGAATATGAAAGGGAGAGAGAGAGAGCAGGAAGTATTGAAGGTCAAACAATAATCGCAATTTGGGGAGTCCTCGTTATTGCTAAATTAAGGAACGCAAGGTCAGAGCCTTGAAACGAGGGAAACGAATTGTATTTATATTAATCATACAAAATAAGATATCTTATCGGGTGAGTTTTGGCGATTTGGCTATGGAAACTGATTTTAACTCAGGATTTAACCTGGATTCATGCGCGTGAAATCATTCAAATTATTCATTCCACCTGGACGGAATGATTTCAAACGATGCATCCAGGATTTTTCTGTGCTCTTTCTCTCTGCATCGGTCCATATTGGGTTATGATCAATAACAACCACTTGCATGTCTTGCCAAATGTGACTTTCTTTGTTGAAGTGTTCCCCTACGGGTTCGGTCACGCGTTTGCTTTTGATGGTTGATCGGTGGTTGTTGGTCCTAAGTCTGATGTTTGTAGTTTCCCCAACATATTGTTGTCCACATTGTTTACAATTGATGAGGTATGTGCAGTTGTTGGTTTCACAGGAGAGTTGACCCAATATTTTATACGTTTTGCCTGTAGTGAAGCTTTGGAACGTTTCTGAATCATGGCTAAATTTGCAAAGCAAACACCGCTTGTCAGAGCAAGTTGAAAAGCCTCCATTGGGTAGGGGGTTATCTAATCTGGCCCTTACCACCAAATCCTTGATATTCCTGGGTCGTCTGAAGGACACCATTGGTGGCTCACCAAATTCTCTTGCCAATCTAGGATTATAAAAGAGTTTAGGGAAGTTATCGTTTAGGATTTTGTTTAGGTCCTTCAATGTATGGTGGTAAGTGGTGACCAGAGGTACTCTACAGCATTTCATTTTCTCCCTATACTGCAACAGTGAAGACCTGTCAATTGTGTTAACCTCATCAATGGCATTAGTGACAGATAGCGACCTTTAACCTCGTTGCATAAATGAGACTTTAATTGACCCTGTCGTTCAAAGGATTCCTCACTGGAACAAATTCGTCTGGCACGAATTGCCAGGCCTTTCGGTACACCCTTGAAAATGTGATGTGGGTGACAGCTGGATGGCATTAGATATAAATGGGCGTCGGTCGGTTTGGTATGGAGATCAAATTCAATTTCACCATTTCTAAGAGTGGATTTTGTATCAAGAAATGCATTGGTGGTATCTGAAATATCCACTGTGAACTTAAGGTAGGTCCCTAGTCCTGGACCTACTTGTGATTTCTCAAAAATTTGAGTTTAAATACTTAGATTGTTCATTTGAAGTTATGATAAAAACAAAAAAATGGGGGGTTGTCAGTATAATGAGTAAATTATGGTATTTTTATTACGTGTACCCCCATTTGTCAAACGGCAATATCAGAATTCATTGAAGATGTCCTAGAATATGTCCATAAAATTTTGTTTGAGGTATGATGCTGCAATTTTTTTCCTCAAATACGAAATAAATATGTCTAACTAAATAATTAAAAGTGAAATTTTAACACAGTTTCATGTTTTTCAATAATGGTGGTACAAAATTGAACTCGATACAGGCCCTCGGCAGTAAAAAATACGGCACTGCAACACCACTAATATGAATATTTTAAAAATTTGACTTGTGATTTTTCATTCAAACTCACATATTATGTTCATATATGAATGCTTGTTAAAATACATTTTAAAAATCTGCCCTTTCTCAGCATAATATTTTCATAGCATCTCAATTTATATTTACATTTTTTGGCCAAAATAGCCATTTTGAAGATGATTTTCACATAATAGAAGATAACAAATATATAACACGATAACAAATATATAACAAGTGCAGAATTGTTTTATTTAATTCCACAAGTGCATCATTGCATATCATGAATTTTTTTTAATTTACAGATAATTTTAACATGTAATACCCCTGTATATCAATTAAACAAATATGTACCTCTGGTTTTATGTGTGAATTTAGATGACAAAAAATGGAAAGAAGATTGGAGCCATAGTCTACTGAAATATAAGTGATTGAGTGTTATTGTATTCATTTTACTAAATTAAAAAACATCCAGGTAAATGTAAAAATATGTTTGATAATAATAGTACGTGAACCAATACCGGAGTTCGATCCGGACATGACGTCACGCTACTAGACCCCTACTTTAATACTATTGTGAAATAAATTGACAAAGGACACAAAATTGTCCAGACTTTCCCTTCCTTCGACCCATTTGATTTCTATTCATCGATGAACCTATCCAACTTTAGGGGTTTGGTGGGTACTTGTAGCAAAAGTTGTTTTTCTAGTCTACTCATAAATATGTTAACATAAGAGGGTGTCATTTTAGTTCCCATGGCCGTGCCACTTACTTGGAGGTAATGTTCCCCATTGAACATGAAGTGATTGCGTTTAAGTACATGTTCTAAAAGTTCAACCAAGGAGTCCGTGGACGGTTATATATATATATATATATATATATATATATATATATATATATATATATATATACACTATTATTGCCCCTTGGTCATCTCCACCCCCACCCCACCCCCCACCCCCACTCATTATATGATTGCTCAAATATCTTCAAAAGAAATGAGATCCTCACCCTATCTTGGTATGCAGCAAGAATATATATATGGTACAATAGGGTGAGGATCTCATTTCTTTTGAAGATATTTGAGCAATCATAGAATGAGGGGTGGGGGTTGACCAATGGGCACTTGTCGAACAGAATATTCAATACAGCTTGACTTGTACATTAAGAATATACTAGGGCCTTGCACAAGGTTTAGGGGTGGGGATATCACAACTGTTTTAAAGATATTTGAGCAATCGTATACATGAGGGAGGGGGACGGAGACATGACCCTTGGTCTCTTAATTGCCCAATAGAATATACAATTGAGATGGAAAGTATATTTAATGACGAACGCTTGTGTGTAGCTTATACTATTTTAGGGCAACATGTAGTTTAATTTTATATATATATAAAAAACATGTTTTTCCTGCGTTTTTTAAAGTGGTTGTTTCTGAGTAAGATATTTTAAAACATTTCTAAAATATACGCATAAAACTTTTTTTTTAAACTGTAACCTTAAGCAATCAATAAAATGCTTTATCACATGTTTACTCCTTTATCCAGTGGATATCACCTCAATCGGAACTCCTCGAATGTCTCGGTCACTCGACATAGATCTCGGATGTAATACGATGGCATCCCAACCGATTGGATGGCATCCATGAGTGAATTTGATGCATATCTAGCTGTGACGTACGTGCAGTAGGCTGTGACGTCATAGTTAGCATGCATAAAATTCACTCATGGATGTGATCGTATTACATCCGAGATCTAGGTCGAGTGCGCGAGACATTCGAAGAGTTCCCATTGGATATCACCTATTACTTGAATTTCAATTATTACACTGTTTTCCTTCGCCATTTTGAAAAATTCTAGGATGTAAGTATAACTATAATACATTTTCTAAACTACCAATGAAGTGTTTTATAAGCATTTTAATAGACTCTAATATTTTGAATGGGAAATAAAATTGCCTCATAAAAGCATGGTATTCTTGTGTTTTTTAAAAGTGGTTTCTGAGTAAGATATCTTAAAAACATGCAAGAGTAAAACATTTTCAAAACTGTAACCTTAAACAATTAATGAAATTGCTTATAATCATCTTTTTAAGATAATGTTTTGAATAAAAAATATAACGTTTTAAAATGTTTTGATAATGTGTCAAAGAAAACATTCAAAGACAACCTTCTTGCAACAAAAACGTAATGTTATGAAAATTGTTTGGTGCTTCCTGTGTGCCGATTGGTATCACTTCGGAACTCCTCGCGTGGCTCGTACCTCGCAGCCGAAGCGTAACGGAATCACACGAGATGTGTGGATTGGATTGTAATAGGATACGCAAATCAATCTCTACCCAGAGTTATCGTTCCTTACACTCACATATAAGTGAGAGCAAGGAACGATAACTCTGGGTAGAGATTGTACGCAAATGTAACGTTCGAATTAAAGTATCTTGCCGACGTGACGTCACATGCAGGCGTGCTGGCTTCAAAGACATAAACTGAGAATATAGTTCAGTCTCTTATCCAGCTACCTTTTTAAAGAAATCATAAACAAATAAAATCTTCGGTATATATATATATATGTATTTTTGTATTTGATATTTTTTACAAACCAGCAGTTTTTAAACATTTATGCTAGATGAATCTTTTAGGTATTTGACACTATTCTCAGTTTATCTAAGACCTGATTGTGGGCGGCTCGAGTGGTGCCAGTTTGCTAATAGTATCTCCATTTACTGTGTTAATAATAACTTCAAACTGCCTTGCCACATTGCTTTGATACATTACAGCTTCCAGCATCCAAATGGCATACAAACGATCATTTTCAATCATGCAAGGCAATTTTATTTCAAAAAACCAATGTTTTGTTCTGTTTCAATACATTAAATACTTTCAATGAATGCAATAAATTCTAATTGATCACTAACACGTGTCGCTTAATCGCGAAACTCCAGAAAAGTGCTGTAACCTTAAGGCGAATCAAATGCGATATTTAACAAATTGAGTGCTCAGACGAACGTTTAGTATATTTAACTATGCCTTTAAGAATAGAGAGAGATCAACGAGTACTTTTTATGTTTTCATTTAACTTTTTAAGTATACACAGTTTCTTTTTTCAACTAATAGAGAGAGAGAGAGAGAGAGAGAATATTACATTCTAAAATCCATATCATGTAAAACTTATACGGTACCAATCTTGATGCACCAGATGTCTTTCCAGTGATGCTCAACCGAAATTTTTGAAACCCGAAATAATAAACTTGTAAGAGCTATTTTAGGGGAAAACAAAGTGCCAAAAAACTGGAGTCAAATTCGTCTAAGGATAGGAACTATGGATGAGGGAGATAATCCTTAATTTTGAAATGAATTTCTAAATTTTATCACAGCAATTAAATATACATCCGCATTTTCAAGCTAGTAACGAAGTACTTAGCTACTGGTCTGTAGAGACTCTCAGGGACTAACAGTCCACCATCAGAGGCCTCGACCCAGGGGTCATAATGTAAAACTTATACGGTACCAATTTTGATGCACCAGATGCGTCATATATCATATCAGGCCGGGGGTCAAAGGCCTGAGAGTTGATATAACATATGATATGGATTTTAGCCTGTAATATTCAATTTATCGTATGCTGCACTTTGATATTGTATACAAACGGTACAGTGTTTATGATGGGTTTTTTTAATTTGATATGGAGTCCGGAACCTGATCTTATAAAATGCTATTCTTTATATCACATGCGGAGTACTTTTTTTGCATTTTAAAGGTACTTCAAGTACATACATGTAAGGTACATTACGTTACTATAGCAAAAAACTTGATGCAATGATTTACTCTAGTAAAAACGTAGCGGCATTGATTTACTATAATGGTAAATTTTGACACATTGATTAACATGGTAAAAACTTTTATATATTTGTTATACGATACAGGATTTCTGCATCCCTGATATGAACATAGACACGCGCCCTTTATCACACACCCTGTATCAGCACCCTTTATTTCACCCTTTATCGTACGTTTCTGGAACACCTATGTAGTTTTCATTCGGAGTGCCCTTTTCCGTTTGGAAGCAGACGATATGATTTTGTAAACAAATGGAGAAAGAGAACGTTGGAATCGTTAGCGAGGTGAATTGGAGAGCTTGAGGGATTGATTGAGTTGGTATATATCTAACAATAAGTTTTAGCAAATACTAATATCAAACTATAAAGAATTGAAACAATTTATTTAAATTGCTGTCTTATGTCATATACCGGTACAAGTATTCATTGAATATCATAAATCATTCAAAAACAGTAATCGTTGTTTTTAACTTTTATCCGTTAATGAGCCCTTAAAATTCACTGTTTTCAAATACATAATAAAAATAACAGTACTTGGCCAAATCTGTATCCCACTCCATATCAAGCCTCGAACATTATCAGCCCTTGGGAATATGATTTTTCTTGGGTGAATAAATCTTCGTATTTCCCGAACATTCATGCAATAAATTGACAATGTTTATTATACCGAAACAAAGCAAGACTACAAAAGTGCATTTGAAATTGGAGTCCGCTCATCTATACATTGTATGTAGCTGAGATCGCTCTAATGGTAACACCGCGCTGACAACGTATTAGAAGGTACAAACAACGAAATACAGTGATATGATTGATTGATGTTTTCCGCTACACTCAACAATTTTTCAGTTATATGATGGTGCCCAGTTTTTATTGGTGGAAGAGAGAACCCAGATACAATGTACCTGGAAAGAGACCACTGATCTTCCGAAAGTAAACTGGGAAACTTTCTCACGTACCGGCGCCAACAGAGGTGAGAGGCCGTGTGATTTTCAGCGCGATGTTCTAACCACTCGGTCACGGAGATAACCAGTTTTTGGTACTTCCATTCTCCTTGAATGCTGATTTACTTGCTTGTTTTTGTATCAACCAAAACCAGTCGATTTAAGATAGCTCCATCCTCATGTGACTTATCAATATTAATGGTTAAAAGTGGAAAAACTTTATTAATTTCCACTCAGTATAGTTTAATTCAATTAATAACCAAAGAAAATGTATATCTCACCACCTTTTTAAAGATGTCAGACATACAAAAACAGAAGTATACATCAACATCAGAAAATCACACATTTTCGTGAAACAGAATAATAAAATAGATAAAAACATGTTGAAATGACAAAATTTAAATATCAACAGTTTTTAAAAAAAAATGCTAATTCATAAATGTGTATAGATTAATTGTGGATATTAGGAAAACCAATGTATAATAGAAATCCAGTAGAGGAAATTCCAGCATAGAAGTTATTGCCCTTGACAAAATTTTTTAATCATAAATAATTGATTATATATGGAAAATATAAACTTTTTCAGTATTATTAGTTGAATAACATTCCTTAGAAAGATATATTTCTATCATGTGCAAAGTCAAATTTATTAAGATTTTTGCAAAAACCTATGACATCACATGAGGATCGATCAACCTTAACTGTGTATCAGAGACCCACATATTTGTGCCTTACGAACTATAAAAGTAAAATAACTCGGACGTATTATGACGTCACAATAAACTACGTCTACCTTGATGTTAAAGTCATGGAAAATGCCCGAGGCTTTCCAATGGGTGAAATATGATGGGGAGATAATGAAGTTTGAGAGGGAGATATGGAGGTTTGTCATCCCTGACATGTGACTGTCTAACCCAATCAGATTACAGTACAGCCAACGCGGATCCCTTATTTACATTGTTGCATAGAATTCTTCATACTGAGGTATAATAATATTTAAATATTGCATGTAGTTGAGGGTAACATTAAACATTTTCACCCCGAGTTTATTGTCAACCGAGGCGTAGCCGAGGGGTGAAAATTTCAATGCTATTTCAACTTGAAATTGAAATAGCACACCTGCTGTGACACGGGGCCTCGATTTTTGCGGTTTGATCCGAAGTACCGCCCCATTTAGTCTCCACTTATGACAACAGTCTGTTGGAATTCCACTGTGCACGAATTGTGCTCCTTTGTTAGATGACCTGTTTTTATATTCTTATGAAGCAGAATGTATTTAAAAACTTCTACATAAGAAGAAAAAATCTCTTGCTATGGCCATCAATTCGACAATTAGATATGTCGACTACGTTTTATCTTTTACAAATAATGATTTTCATTCATATGTCGATTCGATATATCCCTGTGAACTCAAAATAAAAGACCCCACAGAATCGTCCACTTCTGCTTCATTCTTAGATATTTTATTGAAAAATAGATATTAACGGGAAACTAACAACTTTGTGACAAACGGAATGGTTTCAGCATCTTCATCGTCAGCTTCCCATATTTATGAAGCAATATTCCATTATCAACTGCATATGGTGTGTGTATATCTCAACTGATTTGATACGCAACAGTGTGCCATGGACGGTCTAATAATCGGTATGATACACGCCAGATAGCATTTCACCCAGTATTGGCAAACTAGATCGTTATAACGATCATAGACTATTATACGAATACAATTTTGTAAGACATGTATAATGCAAATTATTATTGATCAAGATATAAGGCTCACGGCGGGTGTGACCGGTCGACAGGGGATGCTTCATCCTCTTAGGCACCTAATCCCACCTCTGGTGTGTTCAGGGGTCCATGTTTGTCCAACTATCTATTTTGTATTGCTTATAGGAGTTATAAGATGAACATTTTTGCCAATTTATTATCAAAACTTGTTTTGTACACCCAACAATATCCACAGATATATATATATATATATATTTCTCTTTAGAGCAGAATTATTGAAACATGTGTTTTGCCCAAAGGTGTATCCAACGCCAGCAAATCACTCTTCGTTTAGTGTGTTTCCCCAGACCTCCGACCTGTAACACTCTCATTCTGACATATCTGGATTCGAGACTAATTGCTCCTGGCATGAGATACTCGACGACATGACCATTTTTTTTAAAAAGACTTCCGCTAACAATTTGTTTCTAATTTGATTTCAATCTCATTATTTTTTGTTACAGGTACCCCTAGCAGACTAGAAATACACACTGAACTACATGTATATCTTTTTTCAATTTTGAAATGCAGGTCTGGGTTTTCCCGAATATATTGTCAACATGATAAGGGAAATTGACAATCGTTTTGTTCTTCGTTCTGCAAGAAACAGACCAAGCAGAGAAATTAACGATGTTTTAAGTGCAGAAATTCCCCATTCAATGGAACACCGCTGTCTTCACTATAAACACTTGGTTATTGGACAATCCTCAGCTTTAGTTGTTGGGTACATCAAAGACTACCAGGAACCATTTGATTTGTCGCATATTCTAAACGGACACGGCAATTCCCCAGTGATAAAATTTAGCAGTGCATCAGTTAATCTTCCAGTTGGTGAAACATTTAAGGTTTGCAATCCATGTAACCTAATTCGGTCGTAAAATAGAAATATGATATGTAAATACATCGAATGTAACTGTACATGGATTATGATATAGTACTTTGTAATTAAAATTTCAATTAATGTACCAATAATTCAGTCTATCCAAAGACACCGTTATCCTTTTGAAAATAAAAAAGGTCAACTAAATGTGAATTTAAAACTTCGAATGTCATTTTGTGAATCCCTTTACCTTCAAGAAGCCATGTTTACCTTATTATTTCAATCAATGCTCTATGTCTTTCATTTAAGGTGGTATTCCGGGCTTTGTTTGACCGCCGAAGGTACGGAGTAAACTATGGACTAGTACTAATTAGCAATGTATCCATCAAAAGTGGAATTTGTGGTAAGTATCTTTAATCATGGATAGATATAACAGGAGATATTTAATTAGATATCACAAATTTACGACAGTGCGCCATAGTATCTGTATGTGATAAGGAAATAATACTGAATGTCCCATTACACAGACGTCACGGTTAATTTTGTTTACTTCTTCAGAGATGTGCGATCCGAATGAATTCAGTTGCAGTCGTAGTCGAGACGAGTGCATTCCTCTTAACAAAGTATGTGATTTGAAACCCGACTGTCTCATGGAGGAAGATGAGAAAGACTGCTGTATGTATTTCTTCATCTATGATATACCTATACATTGTCTAAATTCCCGTGGGGATCCGGGTTAGATTAGGTTTTCAGTACCCTTTGCTTGTCGTAAGAGGCGATTTAATGAGGCGGTCCTTCGGATGAGACCGCAAAAACCGAGGTCCCATGTCACAGTCAGTGTGGCACGATAAAGACCCCTCCTAGCTCAAAGGCCGTAAGCGCCAAGTATAGGCCTAAATTTTGCAGCCCTTCACCGGCAATGGTGACGTCTCCATATGGGTGAAAAATTCTCGAGCGAGACGTTAAACAATATATAACCAACCAACCAACCAACCATTATCTATATAAGTGGGATACGTAGCGCTGTCGTGCGGTAAACGGCAAAATAATTTTTTCTTTTATGACATAATTTCTTTATTTATGATGCTTCTTGTTGCTATACATTCACAAATTATTTAAATGACATGATCATCTCATAAAAACAATTCCTTGCTCCATAAATAATTATACACATTTACAGATAACATCCCACAATTTTAAGGTATATATGCTCAAAGTTTTGCTATATTTCAATAAAGATATCATACTTTATTAATACAACGCTATTTCATAAATAAAAGGGAAAAAGATCTTGTCTTAGAAATAAGCATGCAAAATAACTACGGCTCGGGAGATATTAATGAAAGTAATTTTAAAAGGCAGCCTCTCTTTTCTCACACTTTCCTTCCGAAAGAAACCGAGTGCCGATCACGTGACTGACTGACAAATTATATCACTATAAAGACGATTTAATTTGCAAAATGCTGACTTTAAACTATACTATTTTAAGTCCCGTAGCATCAATTTGTTTTTCAGAAACCTGTCTCGATTTAAAAACTGATCATACGCCGAACAAGCTCATATACAATATATGTTTATCTTTGCATGTTCTGGAGTAATATCCATTCACTAAAAAATTATAATTTGCACTAATTATTTTCGTATGAGCATCCAATCATGTTTCGTACAAAATAAGCTGCAATCTGTGACATAATTGTATCATGACATTGCTAAAGTATGAATTAGTTTTATTTATCTATTTCAGTTTCTGATATCATGGACAGTCAATGTAGAGAAAACAATACTTTGTCTGGGAATAATAAAAATGAAATTGAAGACGTCCATAAAGAAGACCGTTTTATACCGCAGTGGTATTCATGTGCAAATGAAGATGAATGTTCCTTAAACGATACGGACAACTGTTCCTTCTACTGTCCTCCTCACTGTGCATGTCATGGTCTGTCTTTAAATTGCTCCTCCATTCATAATTTACCGACACATGTTACCTCCATTACACTACACGACCTGGTAGGAGAGAGGCTCATTTTCAATAGAAGGTTTACCAATTTGAAAAAGATACAAATTACATCCTGTGAATCGTGCGTCCTGTATATCCATCAAACTGTGGCAGTAAATACACTAATAATCAATAACAGCGAATTCCAATCCATTTCCATCGATGATACAAAAGATGATTTACGTCAATTAAGCATATTTGATAGCTACATTGAAAGCATGAATCTTTCACAGAAATATCATCACAGAATTGAGTGGAATGTTCGAAACAGTTCACTAAACTCGACAGAATTTAAGATTAAAAAGCTTTTGGGAAATCGTGCAGACATGTCGCAGACACGGGGTTTTCCAAATCTCATTGGTCGATTTACTCACTTAGTAGTGAACTACAGTTCTTGCAATTTAGCGGAAAAAACAACATTTTATATTAAAACAATAACTTTAGATCTTAGTCGTAACAAGTTAAAAAGTTGTGAAATACTGTGTTTCACGCAAATTTTACATCTTCAGTATAATCTTTTTGAAACAGTTAACATATCTATTGACACTAGGCAATCGGAGGCCCGCATCCAATATCTCGATCTTTCGTACAATCAAATCAATGTCGTGGGAACTAATCCCTTTAATGACCTACCCAATCTTCTTTATCTAAAACTAAATAAAAATCGTATAGTACATATTCACAAAGACAGTTTTTCAAAACTTTCTGGGCTTTTCCACCTGGATTTGTCCAATAACCATGTCAATTATTTGACACGCGATCATTTCATTCGTCTCACTAGTTTGCAGTACCTTAACCTTCAAAACAACAATCTCAATGTAGTAGAGGGCATGTTTGATGGTCTTATAAGTGCACAATATTTATTGGTGGATTATTTCACGTTATGTTGTGCTCAACCTAAGGCTAAAAGCAAGATTCAGTGTTTGGCTCCAGTCAACGAAATTTCCTCTTGTGACTATTTGATTGACACGCCATTTCTTGGTATTGTTATTTGGTACATAGCCCTTGTAGCGGTGCTTGGAAACTTCTGTGGGATGCTGTATAGATATATCATGATAAAGAGAAAGTCAATGTCATCATTTGCACTATATTCCATAAATTTGGGCGTCGCAGACTTTCTGATGGGTGTGTATCTTTACATCATAGCAGGAGCTAATCTAACCTTTAGTGGGCGATACGGGTTTGCAGATGAGTGGTGGAGACATAGTCCAATTTGTACGTTAGCTGGTGTAATGGCCATTCTTTCTAGTGAAACATCTGCTCTGTTTGTACTTTTGATAACCATTGATAGAATTCACATGATAAGATCCCCTTTCTCTACATTGAAGGAAAATGGCAGAAATCCCCAATTTCTTTCTGGCGTAATGTGGACCATTGCTCTCTTGTTATCAGTGTTGCCTTTACTTGGAGATGACTATTTTCATGACTACTATTCTGGTTCCGGAGTATGTATTTCTTTACCTCTCTCAATACAGCGCAAGTCTGGTTGGGAGTATTCTATGATAGTATTTGTTGGGGCCAACTTCCTAATCTTCATAGCAATATTGATAGGTCAAGTAGTGATATTTACCAATGTTGTAAATGCTGGGAAAAAACTGGAAGGTCAGTCTACACGAAATCGAAATGAAACGTCTTTGGCTAAAATTCTGATTGCAGTTGCTGTAACGGATCTGTTATGTTGGATACCAATAGGTACCATTGGTATGTACATGTAGTATAATAACTGTAAAAAAAAACAAAAAAAAAAAAAAAAAAACTATAATACCAAAAATTCGATATTTCTAACATTGTTTTCGTGAGTGCAAATAAGATGAAAACGGTGGAGATAGCAATGATCTATCACAGGAACACAAAATTGCTAGCAGGGCAAACCCGGACCACTAGAGACACTAGAGGTGGGATCATGTGCCTAGAAAGAGTAAGCTTCTATAGTTGACCGGTCACACCCTCCATAAGCTGTACATGTATATCTTGATAAAGTAAATGGAGTAATTCTCAGTCAAAATCAGTATGTAAAATACGGTCTAACAATTGGTTTGAAACATGCAAAACAGCAGTTTTATTAGCAAATGAGATTAAAATGATCATACAATTACGAAATTGTTGACCTTAAACGTTTATTTGTCGGTAGTTTGTCTTGGTTTAAAGATTAATCATAGACAGACCATGTCCTTGTGTATTGAATCTATTGAGACACATTTAAACACCTTATGCATGTAGTAAAGCAATATTGCTACAAAAATATGGGAAGTGTATGTATATTGATTATGTAAGATACCTGTAAATGTGTTACTAACATTTTTAAAGCTAATGCGTAAACTAATTACATTTTCACGAAAAGATTAAAAACAGAAATGGTCTCTAGGTGACTATTCCTGCTGTGTTGTAGGTCTTCTGACGTTCGTTGGCGTTGACGTCACACCGAAGGTGTATGCATGGGTGGTTGTCGTAGTTCTCCCTATAAACTCGGCATTGAATCCACTCATTTATACTTTTTCTGCGATTAATAAACAGGTAAGAGATGCTATTTTCTAATAATTCAACTGGGATTTTTTTCTTTATACAGTTGATATTCATATAATAACTTGTCATTTCTATCTTTCAATGTTTATGGATCAGCTAGTGTATTTCTAGGTGAATCGGAATTCAAAGGAATGTCAAAAAAGGACAATTAAAGAAGAATTCACTTTGAAAGAAAAATACGAGGTATATATTTTTTTCAGAATACACATAAACATTTCGGATAACTACATGTATCTCAATGGTCATTTCTCAATGGTATGTGTTATGAACTTTTCTCGATATATCAGGTTGTCCTCACGGTGGAATATATATATATAATGAATACAAGGATTTTTGTGACTTTTCTTCCTTTGAAGGAGTCTGAATTACTCATTGGTTGTCAATGATGAGTGGAAAATAAATCCCAAATCACAACCATTCCCATTTACAAGACTTGGTATTACAGTAGTACTTATCTACGTCGTAACTCGCTACGTAGTACTTAATTTACGATACTTTTGTGAAACGGTGCCCAGGTCTGTAGCTCTCAGGGGAACAAAACCATAGATACACCAGAAAGCTATATATTCATTCTTTTACACAAAAATCCTTATTACTGTCTATAAGAATTCAAACTTTTCCCACACACCTTCAAACATATATTATAATCCCGTTGCAATTGAAACATTATATGCAGATTCAATAATGTTTGTCTGTTTACGTATTCATGTCTGGTTGCTTAAATTGCAGCTTTATATATACTGACAGTCTTTAAAACCGTAACACAACTTTTTTTTTCCAAATATTGTTTTGATATTCTAATTTGCAATACTCGTGCTAATTGCATTCACCATAGATTGTGCTGTTTTTTTTTTGTTTTTTTTTTTCTTTTTTTGTTTTTTTTTGTTTGTTTTTTTTAGAAAAAACATTACCTGGCTTACCTGCGCTCATTATTTTCATAATGTGAATCAGTGATTATATAATTGGACGGACTTTTCCATGCGCTATTCAAATCCAATGAAAAGTTTAGTTGAGTTGAGTTTTATCGTAATAAAAAAATTTTGCTAGTGATTGTAACAAAATCAAAAGTAGAGAAAAGATATGGCTATGTCGCATTTAAACAGTGGAATGCGAAATCAAGCAGTCTGTATGCTTCAAGCAGGGGTGCATGTAAGTCAGCGAAAGGTAGCAAGACGATTTAATGTTCATCCCTGTACATTAAGCCTATTGTTGCGACGGTACCATCAGACAGGATCAATAGATGATCGCTTAAGGCCTGGTCGACATTTTGTGACAACGCCACGTACGTTCAATAAGCGTAATCACGGCAATGTCACATGTGGGATAGATTTACAGCTCGTGCAACTACATTGAAGCAAACAAATGGACAACATGATAGGTCCACTCGTTCTGGAACAGAATATTGAAACGCCATGGGATCCCATGCAGAACACTTTACAAAATGTTACAATTTAAATTTTATTACTGATGTTATATAGTATAATGAGCATGGCAGAGGATGAATCAACACCAAAACTGGACATCGGTCTTGTTCGCCGATAAGTCCAGATTTAAAGCTAGTAATGACTCGAGTTTGCCTTCATGTACGTGACGGATTCGTTGCGTCATACTTTTGGAGGGTGTGATTAACACTCATAGTTGGTCACATTGAATAACACTGTCAGACTATATGTAAACAAACTTCTGCAGCCTGCTTTCTATCAATACAGCAGCATAGGTAAGAGAAAGGGTTAATTTATCAGCAGGAGAATCCGCGTGTACGCAGAGCATAATTGACTCGAATTTCCTTCAAACGAACGGTATAAAAGTTTTGATCAGTCTGATATATCCCCGTCCTTAAATCCAGTTTAACATTTGTGGGACGAGCTAGGTCGACGTGTGTGCAGCTGCCAGTCTTAGGATTCGCAAAAACTTGGAAGAATAGCAGAACATTCCCCAAAGGAACATTCGGAGTATCGTTTACCTACAGTTATCAGCGCTGATGTTGGGTTTAACCAGTATTGGTGACCATAATTACAAATTTGACGCACCTCTCTTGACTTCTAATTCACATGTAGCCTCTCAGTAAATAACAATGACAATAAAATCAATGAGTATTAGACTTTTATCATCAATGATTATATACCAGAGATATTTGGGTATTGAATTAATAATAACAGAAAATCATCCACTGTCGGTCAAGATATAGTAGGTATGCCTGTAGTACTCTGGTCAATCCCAACCCAATGAAGAACCCTCATTGCTACGGCTGTAAGCGTCTTGCATGAGACAGGGGATGCTTACTCCTCCTAGGCACCTGATCCCACCTCCGGTGTGTCCAGGGGTCCGTGTTTGCCCAACTATCTATTTTGTATTGCTTGTAGGAGTTATGAGATTGTTCGTTATCTTCACCTTTCATATTTCAAAAGTGTGCCTTTTGACATATGCAAGACGCTTACAGCTGTAGCAGTTCTTCATTGACTGACAGATACTCCGAATGTTCCTTTGGGGAATGTTTTGATATTCTTCCAAGTTCTTGCGGATTCTAAGACTGGCAGCTGCGCACACGTCTAAGCTAAATCTGATGGAGTCTCTATCAGAGTGAACCAATCAGATGGGACGTAAAACAACACACAAACACCTGTGTTAAACGTGTTAGGTTTGATATGGCACCAGGATCAAAAATTGAACCCGAGCTTCCCGCATGTGAAACAAGTGTCTTATTCACTTGGCTGATTTATAGTAGCATCGTTCCAGAAAATAGAGCTTTTAACGGTGTAGTTTAAAATAAAGAATAGGTGTGTTGTGTGCGTCGTGTACGCATGTAGTGGGTGTAATGTTAGCGTATATAATGATGTTCTTGTCAAACGTGTAGAAATTGATATAACACCTCGAGATATGACGTCGTGAGCACAAGGCTTACAATCAGCAAAGATTTCTGTGGCAGAAATTTCACTGGCTGAATAGAATTCTGACGTGACCCGAATGACATAGTTTTAGATTCTTATGTAGTGAACTAAGTGAGCGGATCATTGAGTATAATTTTAAAAAATTGGGATGGAAAAATGAAGATAACAAACAATGTGTAGTTCACTTTTCCTAGAACAGTTCTCTTCTTATAAACCTCCCGAAGCCACGATGAGTACAGGTACTACATGTACATTGATTACCACTTGATCTTCACTCCTCACACAGATAATCCATATTACTGTAACTACATCATTAAAGCCTATGAATTGAGGGCAATGAAAATGTACTCTTGTCTCAAAACAAAACATGCAATATCCGGATCGTGGAGCACTGTACCTACCTCTGCATTATAATATCTAAGATTGAAAATGCAAGGTTGATGGAAAATCTGGTCATATTAGATTAGATTATACATTTACGTATTATCGTGTTTCTATTTTAGATAACGTTTGTCAGGGATGAAACTGTCCTGCAAAGAACTACATAAAGTGAACAAATACGGCTCCAAAGAAGTTGATATGCTTTAGTACTCGATCGACTGGTGGTAAAATGAATGTATTTAAACAGTTTTCGTTCACCTTAGCCGATGACTCATGTAAACCTTTCTGATCAAACTTTTTCCGGCGTCTTTTGTTGTCGTCAACTTTTCTTATTTTCATCTTCTCTAGAACCACTAGACTAATTTCAATCTATCTTGGTAAAAATCATCCTTGGGTGAGGGGGATTTAAGTTTCTACAAATGAAGGGCCATGTTATCTTCAATGGGGAGATAATCAAGAAAATGTAAGATAGAGTGGGTCATTTAAAAATATTTTTTTCAAAAACCACTGGGCCAGAAAATTTGAAATTTACATGAAAGCTCCATACATAATGGAGATTCAAGTTTCTTCAAATCATGTCCCCCGGGAGTAAGGTGAGGTCACAATAGAGGATCAAAGTTTTACGTGGAAATATGTAGAGAAAATCTTTTTGAAGAAGAACGAGACCCTGATGAATCATATCAACATGCAAGACTCAAATTTGTTCAAATTCTTGCAACAGGAGTAAAGTGGGGTTACAATAGGGGATCAAAGATTTACAATTCTACATCCGAAAATTCTTTAAAATCTTCTCAACAACAGGGCCATTAATCATGCAAGCATCCACAAGCAGTACGGATTTAATGACCCCCGAGATAGGGTGGGATCACAATAGGGGACCAAAGTTATATTTGGGTATCTGTATGGAAACGTCTTATATGTAGGGAAACATCTTTCTCAAGAGTAAGCATCTTCAGGTAGTGGAAATTCAAGTTTATTCAAGGCAGAGGCCCTGGAGGTAGGTTGGGCCACAATAAAGCTTTATATTGAAATATACAGGAAATTTATTTATTTCTCTATGCCTCTATGACTAACGTTGAGGGGGGCTTATTGGTAACCTGTCAATCCGAAACGTTAACATATCACATAACTTTTAAATAGTACGTGTGATATCTTTCACATATTTTGATGCATGTAAACTTTGTCACAAAACTTTTCTTTTGGTGCCAAAGTTTTTAACTTAGCAATCTTGACATTGGAGTTTTAACTACTTTTTTAAAAAGTTAGGCTATGCAATATCTCCTGAACTTTTTAAAGTAGGGCTTTCATATTTTGTATAAAGATTCCTTATGGCAAGACTTTTTCATATCTTGAGTTTGACCTTTTCGCTTTATATTATGGTTGCCATGATCTTTATGGGCTAGGTTGGGGACACAATATGGTGTATTTTTCATGGTAACAATGATTGAAAAAAATATTTTTAAAATCACAACAGCTGAATATCAGAGACAATGTGCCTCAGGTGAGCGATGTGGTCCACAGGCCTCTTGCTTTCTATACTATTGAGGTAAATTAAAATGGCATATACAAGATATGAATTTAGGCATTCATACTTTTTAACAAATGTATATCAGATTGGAAATATAGAAATGAAAACATGTGTCAATCATACCATTCAATGGTTAATGATGTACCATGTCTTATAGTTCCCAAAATGTTAGGCTTTACTTGTTGTAAAAGAGATACATGTATTTAGTTGCATATTTGTATTTTATAATTGTTTCATGTCAGCATAATATGTACATATGTACGTATAATTCACTACGAATTTATCTAGATATACAATAGTTAATTTTGGGTAATTATAATGTGATATATATATATATTTTATTTTATTAGATATATTAATGAACTATACTACTGCAAAGTAAAAATTGTTACACTCTGAGCAGTCGAACAACACAGCGAAAGCGCTAAGTGTAATTAATTAAATGTGGATCATGTGTACTAACAATATAGTCAACGTTGGATATATTTTTCTACTTATTACCAACGTTGTATGTCATGGACTTTTTCTGCAATAATATTGATAATAATAATAATATAGATAGATAGTTCAGTATGTTCAGTAGCAAATTGACTTTTTAAAAAGAAATTGCCCGTGTCGTTTTTTTACCAGATGGGCTTAATTTTGTGATGTTTTACATTTTCGGGATCTTTGTACAAAAGGGAATACTAGTGGTATAAAAACTACACGAGGCAAACTTATCGGGTAAAAGGTTGCTAGAATTTTTTAAAACAGTATTATCTATCAGATTATACTAATTGGTTAAGAAATTTTATTTCAAAACACAAAAAATAGTACTTTTTATATATTGAAAAAATTTTAATTGGTTGCCATGGGAACAAAAGTGCATATTGAGCAGCTTTACAAGGTCTACGTCAGAAAAATTTCATTTTAAACATAATATTTGGACCATAAACATTTAAGAAAACATATAAAATTACTGCCCACCGAGATTTGTTTCCATGGTAACAGATTAAAAAGAATAATTTCATTGATGCGATTTGTCACTTTTGTTTTATAATCGTACAACTTTTGAAGGGTGCATTGAGCATTTTCATGAACAAAATACAATTTCAGCCCATAAATGATATTCATATTTATTTGTCAAGTATTGTAGTATCACATTTATTAAAAATTAAGATGTTGGTGGGTTGTTTTTTTCTAAATTCAATACAATGCATTATCTATATCTTCAATTTCCCGGCGGGTTTTCCACAGTCCCGCTTCGTCATAAATTCCGTGTTTCGTTAGCCCAAACCTGTCTTATATACTACATCTTTAAAATAAATTCTCTCTTCTTGTTCCACAGCTTGATGTTTGTTTACATAGTTGAACAGACGACTGTAACCTTCGCGACAATATAAAGCCCGGTCAATGGCAGATCTAGAAGGGGGGGGGGGGGGTAATGTAAAGTTAGTAAAAATGACAATTTTGAAACAAATATGTTTTTATGTCGACAAGATCCATGCTGTAATGCAGATATTTGTCAAACAAAATTAAGCCTATTTCAAGATATACTAGAGAAGACATCTCTTTTATTCTTACATGTACGTGATCATATCTGTCACGTTTTCTATATTTCAAACATGCGATAAATCGCTCGATCGGAGCAAGTTGAGATATAAAGCATTGAAATATCAAGTGCATATAATCAGAGAGGTAAAGCAGGTCAGGTTTTTTTTTTTAAGCTTGGGAATGTCAGAAAAATTCCTAGCATCATTAATGTCGAACTTTGTCAAATTTGAGGATGCTATAATTCACAAACACAACAGCATCAAAATAAATCCTACTTTCCCTAGCAAGATTCGCAGGGATTACATGTGATCATCTCATGGTTTCGCACAAAATATCAGCACAAAGCCGGTACAAATCATCGTCTTTACCAGAGCCATGCCTTTGTTTACAAACAACTGACTTTCTCCATGTATTCCAAATGCCGATACCCATATGGGGCGATTTCAAGGTCACAACATCAAAAGGAAATTACCGTAGCGCATTCTATATTTAAAAAATTGTAGACTTTTATAATATCAAAGAAAATAATTTTCTTTATAAATGATCATTTGAGAAACATTATTACTACGAAAGAAGTAAAAAACAAATAATTAAAAAAAAATATTTATGAAAATTGAAAACGTTATTAGCGAATAATTTAATTCTTATTATATCTTTGTCTCTGATTTGTCAAATTCCAATTGAGGAACGCAAGTTATTTTTGTATGGGGACACAACCCCTTGATAACCAGATGCCGGAACTATTTTTTTTTCTCTCTCTCTCTAGATTTACATTGCAGCCCTGTTTTCAGCCTTCTACGGAATAGAACGTCAACGTGTACAATAAAATACTTCGGTTTCATACACATGTTTTCTCATCATCTACTTGTACGCAAATCACTTGTAAAACATCTTTCTCTGCATGTATGGTTGAATAATAGATTAAAACAAGGATATTTATTCGAATTAATGATTTCCCAAGTAAGCATTACCCTGTTCATTTTGAAATACATTTATCACTGGGTAAAAGGGGAGGGAAGTTGTTTCATTGCTTGATCCGTTTTTCAACAAAGCAAACAAAAATTCAAACGTCACATTTTATCATATGACGTCAGACACATTGATATGTGGATCGCGATTTGTCACTTGCTTACATATTTTCTTGTGTCAGATTTAGTATTAGCGACAACGTTGCATAAAAAGGTAAGTTTTCATGTAGTAAAAGTTTTCAGAGTTAAAAGCCGCAAATTATTGCATTTTCTGATATTTGAAGATTTATTCTGGGTAGGCCTAAACAATGCAATTTCCCGTATTTTTTCAATCTGTCGGAGATGAGCGACTTCAAAGTTGATCTCTATCTCTAAAGGGCAGCGAAATACGCATTGTATGCATAGTCTACACACATTTTCTATCATGACAAACTTCACTTTCGATACAATATTTTGATAAATGGCTAAGCTCCGTAGAATTAAGATTAAAGATGGCGACCTTCACAGCTAGACGCTTCGTGTCGTTGCTAAGTGAATCATTGCGCGGCTCAGTTGACTTGTATTTTTCCGAGTTTATGTACATTTTGATAAACGAAGGTTAGCATCTTTGTCTCTTGCATTAAATTATTTAAGGAATTACTTAATTTCTGGGGCACATTAACGAGTATAACCTGGTTTGGGTCAGTTTACACTTTTTTATATACACATGTACTAGTATAACTTGCCCCGGAATTAGTCATTCCTTAAATAATTTTTAAATCTACGGATAAAATCGTCAAACCATAAGTCATATTAATATGCAATCATCCTCAAGTAATGTAAATTTAAGTTTGTTGATATTATGGTTCTCAGGTGTAGAGTGGGGCCACAAGGGGGGTGGGGGTGGCAATATTACAAAGGAATGAAAGGCGAAGATAACGAACAGTGATCAATTTCGTAATCCTACAAGCAATACAAAATAGATATTTGGGCAAACACGGACCCCTGGACACACCAGAAGTGGGATCAGGTGCATAGGAGGAGTAAGCACCCCCTGTCGATCGGTCAAACCCGCCGTGCGCTCTATATCTTCTTTAGGTAAACGTATTTATCCGTAGTCAAAATCAGTGTACCAAGAACGGCCAAACAATCGATATGAAACACGTCAGACAGTATTTGAACCAATGATAGGTTGTATTGGCAAACTGGATTGTAATAACGACAATATAATTTGCGAAATGTTGACTTTAAACGAGACAGTTGAAACCCTAGCACCATCAACTTGTTTTTCATTAGCCTGTCTCGATTTAAAACTGATCATACGCAAAACAAGCTCTTGTGGTTCATATGAGGAAAGGGGCACTGTAGATTAAATTTTCTTCAAATTAATACTGCGGGGGATTAGGATGGGTTTTCAATAGTATCAACATTTGACTTTGGAATAAAATTATTGAAAATTTTGTTACCACTAGCCATGCTTAGTCATATTGATATGTAAGCATTTCAGTGTTATGCAGATTCATATTTGACTAGGGTTGGGTTTCAATACGGATTCAATGTTCTGCATGAGAATATATAGATAATTTGAAGAAAAATAATATTTTCAAGAGTAATAGGGTCACACTAAATCATGTCAATATTTAAACGTTTCGAAGTTGTAGGGCCACACTAAATCATGTCAATATGTAATCATCCCACGTTGTGTGAATTCAAATGTTTATGGACCCTTGCGTAAAATCGGGCATCAATTTTTACAAAAGCCATGAATAAGGGGAAAAACCTTTTTAAAATCTGCTCTAGGGCAGCTGTGTCATGTTAGTCATATTGATGCAATTTGTGTGGATTCAAGTTTCGTAAGGTTGGTGTCATAATATGGGGTCAATATTTGTCATGGGATTAGAGAGGGTAAACATCTTCGGGAAAATAGCAGGGTTAATATAACCTGGGTAAGTTTTGTGGTCGATGAACCTCTTGTTGAAATTGCCAGTCATGATAATTTTTAAGAATCACAGTGTAAATACATTGTAGTCAAAACAAACACTTTCCAAGATATTTCAAAAGATACATCTTTAACATTTTGTACTCTTACATGCAAGCTAAAGAATTGTCATCTCTTGCATTGATCACCTCTTGCAAATCATATATTGTGTCAACTCTTGCATTAATTGTTCATCTCTTGCAAATCATAAAATCTGTCAACTCTTAAATTATTCATCTCTTGTAAATCATGAAATCTGTCAACTCTTAAATTATTCATCTCTTGCAAATCATGATACTGTTTCGTCTCCTGAATTTACTCATATTCTTAATCCACTTTCCCCCTTAGGGCCTAATAATCAATATCTGCTTACCTCTTAAATATTATTTTTTGTAAAACCAAATCATGGGCGTACATTAATAATTCTAACATATTAGAAATACAATATTGCAACATTTCTCTTTCATTTTTTAATACAGTTTCGTAGTATAAACAAGTACATAAAATACAAACTAAACAATGTTTTACTTTGCCAATTCTACATTTGATCTACTTCCTCAATATAATAAAATAAATTGTAAAACGTAAAGTCCAAAGGATATCCATATATCAAATCAAACCTTTAATTAATAAATACGATACATCCTATAGTGACATTAGTTTCCCCAGTAACCATTTAATATACTAGCGGAAAAAAGAATTAATGTGTATGCATGCACAAACAATAAACGTCAAAACATTAAAAAATATCTATTATGTATATAATAACATTTATGGCGAAACCTTTTCCTTATATTATTTATATTAGTTAGTACCCGTATTGTACCTCTGAACATTAAACCCCGTCGGGAACCCCTATTCAACATTAGCACAGTTTGTATCTGAACCAATGAAAACTTGTGTATAGATCACGTGTCTACTTCTGTTAGAAAGTTTTGACTGTTTGGACTTGTAGAAAGCGTGTTGAAATTTGAGAAATCCAGTAGCCCACCACATGATGACCTACTTTTTGAATTTCGCAGGTAATTATTATTAAATGGATTTTGATGCATATCTTGGACACTTTTGAATCTATGATCATCAAAAGTTGTCAGTTGATGGATCATGGGATTTTGAACTGTGTCATGTAAAAATTATGTCACCATGACCTACTTTCTGAATTTTATGGCTAATCATTTATGAATATATTTTAGGTTGTTATTTCAGATACCGAGAGGTTTAGAATCATCAAACCTTGTAAGTTGATCCATATAGAGGCCTTAAAACATATTTATAAAAAAAAAGTAGGTCACAGTGACCTACTTTTTGAATTTTGCAGACATTCAAATTTCACATTTTCAATTTTAGATGCATATTTTGGACACTATGAAAGCTAGGATCATCAAACTTTGTCAGTTGATGCATCTTGAGTCTTGATAGTTTGTTGACCAAAAAGTAGGTCACCGTGACCTACTTTTGGAATTTGATGGCTATGTTTTAATATTTCAGATACTATTTGACTTATAATTATCAAACTTTATCAGTTGATGCATGTTGAGTCTTCAGATTGTGTCGACTAAAACGTAGGTCACTGTGACCTATTTTTGGATTTTGACGGCTATATTTGAATATTTCAGATACTATTTGACTTACAATCATCAAACTTTGTCAGTTGATGGGTCTTGAGTCTTCAGAGTGTGTCAACCAAAAAGTAGGTCACTGTGACCTACTTTTGGAATTTGACGTTTATATCTGAACATTTCAGATACTATTTTACTTCAATTATCAAACTTTGTCAGTTGATGCATCTTGAGTCTTTGGAGTGTGTCGACCAAAAAGTAGGTCACTGTGACCTTCTTTTGGAATTTGACGGCTATATTTGAATACTATTTGACTTGTCAGTTGATGCATCTTGAGTCTTCAGTGTGTCGATTAAAAGTAGGTCACCGTGACCTACTTTTGGACAGTTACATTTAAATTTTCAGGTACTATTTGACTTAACATCATCAAACTTTGTTAATTGATGAATCTTGGTTAGTGAGAATTTTTGCCTGTTCTACAATGTATCAGAAGAGCGATTCTAGGCCCATGGGCCTCTTGTCTTTAAGAGCATAGTTTAATATACTAAATGCGTGTTTGAGTACTCAATTTGTCAAATATCGCGTTCGATTTGCCTCAAGGAAGCTAGCTCCTGATCTTTTGAGCACAACTGCGCAGGATGCTACAACTAAGTATTTAGTGGTTCAGTACTGATCCCATTAGTGCAAACATATTACAAATATATTACTGAACCCTATCCAGTTGAAAAATGATGTGTCAATTCAAATTTTGAAAGGGTTTGGTAGGTACTATATTTTGTGGCAGAAGGATTGATTAATTAAAAAGTTCTAAATCTGCGTGATATTACAGTTTCTATTTCATTCAATATATCTTCTATTTTTATACTCGTATACGTGTATTTCAGTTTTATGATTTATGACACAAGTAGTTGAGATTTGGAACTAGCTCAAATGTTGTCATTTATGAATTTGGTTGATTTATTTCTCCAAACCGAACACCAATTCTTACAAAAAGTTTAAATTAATTTACTCAAAATTTTGTATAAAATTTCAGTATTTACGCAAACAATTTAAAAATTTGATCTCTAGCCCCCATTTTTTAAAAAGTTCCATATTAAATTTTAAGACAAAACCTTGAATATTATGTGAAATTTTAGAAATTGGCAATCAGACATTACTCTTAATATGTCCTTTTAAATTCTCAAATTTAATATCATGATTTTTATTTATTTATATTATTTTGCATATTAACTGCAAAGGGGTCATTATTTATTTCTATTACTTGTATTTTAAACTTTTTTTGAATCTGTATTGTTCGAAGACATGATTGTGTATATTTTTTGTATAATGATTGATTTGTGTTGCTTATGATGAGTTGACACCAACAGACAAATCAAGTTTATTTGGATACATCTTGAGTCAATTTAAAGTGCAGAAAGGTCATGCATAGAATAATAATAATAAAGCCTTTATTTATCCAGGATTACATATTTAGCGATAACGCTAGTTTTCAATATGGTCCCGCATATAACATACATACAGACAGATATTAGTAAAACAAACACAGATTAAAAGAAATAGAATACATATAAACTTAAGAAATAATTATGAATGTAAGATAAATAGGAACAAAATGAACACTGTAGCTCAATAAAAACATTGCGACCCCAGTTTTTCGTTTTAATTTCCTAATTTCCCTTTAATGTAGAAATCAAATATACGCTTCTCAAAAAATTGACAAAATATACGCTTCTCAAAAAATTGACATCACTCCAATTCTCAGTTGCTAACCTCTTTAATGGCCACATCACGTTTTTCTGCAGTTTCGAGCTTAACCGACACGTAATTAGCAATCGATTAAAATTTCTCACATTCATTGAAATATTCAATTTATTGAAAATGAAAAAAAATTGGTTTTTGAAATAACTTTTTGATTGAGAGATGCCTCGCATGATTGAAAATGATCGCTTGCGTGCTATTGGGATGCTGGAAGCTGCGATGTCTCAAAGCCATGTGACAAGGCAGTTTGGAGTTCATATTAACACTGTAAATGATTTAAGGAGAATCAAATGGTAGGGATTTATTAACGTACGAATTTAACTGGTAAGGAGCCTTGGTTGATTTCAACAGTTAGGGATGAAGACATCGGAGAGATAACGAACAGTGATCGATCTCGTGTATCTTATATAAATACAAAAACAGGGCAAATACGGATCCCAGGAAAAACCAGAGGTGGGATCAGATGTCTAGGAGAAGTAAGATTCACCTGTTGATCGATCGGTGTGAGCACAATATTTTGATCGAGTAAACGGAATAATCCGTAGTCAAAATTAGAATGTGAAGAGCGGTTTAACAACTGGTATGAAACACGTCACACAGCATTTGACCTAATGGCAGGTTGTGTTCGAAAATTAAATTAACCCCTGTAACATCAACTTATTTGTCATTAGCCTGCCTCGATTTAAAAATTGCTATTATGTTTTGAATCAGTTGAGATACATATAAAAACCATATACAGGTGATTAGAGAATATTACTGCATGAATTTGAGAAGTGTTTGATGTATTGATCGATTGTTGTTTAACGTTCCTCACGAGAATTTTTCACTCGTATGGAGACGTTACTATTACCGGTGAAGGGCTGTAAAATTTAGGCCTATTCTCAGCGCTTACGAAACCGCTTCATTTAATCGTCTCTTACGACAAGCAAGGGGAGCTGAAGACCTATTCTAACCCGAATCCCCAAGGGATTGGGAAGCTGTCCCTTCCCCATTTGTAATAACGTTGATTTGTTAGTTTGTCATTAACATCTACGTTCCATAATATGACCAAATATGAAGAAGATAAGAAAGAAGAAAGACTCTGAGATATCTTCTATTTCGAGTTTTCCAGAGTGTATATACACTCTGTAGTATTGGCATCACAATGATTATTGTTAATAGATAAAACGTCGTCGACTATCTAAATGTCGAGTTGAAGGCCACAGCAAGTGATGTTTTCTTCTCATGAAGAGATTTTTGTATAAATTCTGTCAAAACATTACAAAAAAACAGGTCAGCGATAGGAGCACAATTCGTGCCTATGGGAATTTCAACTGACTGTTGGAAGACCTGATCACCAAAATATTAGCAATGAAGAACTCCAGCATTTTTTGAATATCAACGTCAAAGTACTTGTGCATAGAATCACATTGGTTTTTAACAAAGTAATGTTATGAATGACTGATCACAAGATATGAATATTCCCTGTCCCATACCGTGTTCGTTAATGTACTGGTATGTTTCTGTAATCTGTAAATGATTTGACAATTTTATGCTACAATGAATTGAGTCCCTATCACATGCATTCCCAACTAAATTGACATTTTGGTGGTAATAATACGAATGAAGAATAAACATTTATTGGTACAATAAATTGTTTTATATTCAATTTTTTAAAGTTCGTATTTATGTACCGTAGATTATGATAGTTTTGTAATTTTTATTATTTTCCCCCTGTAATGCCTCTTAAAACTGACCGCTATACGATGTCACTGACCAATCAAACAATCGATTACTTATAACGTATTCAATTCATTCTAGCCAATTTTTCTTTTGTTTTCAAACACCGAGAATTCCAACAAGCACCTTTTTGCTATAGTTGTTGCTTTTTTTTTTTAGCATTTGTACATGTTTTATTGGCTGGGTTACTTTGTGTCATGTGACTAATCATACTGTTTTAAACACTATGTAGTTATTTTGTAGCTATTACGTATTAGTCAATTATCTGATGTAAGCCCAGCCAATTCATTGTTATGTATGAATATGTAATTTCAGTTGGTAGTCATTTGTTATTTCAATAAATAACAAATTCACACAATGGTATTCATTTGTAATGTACAGCAAAAACAAGCTGCAAATTACCAGAATTGGGTTTGGTTTTTTTGTTTTTTTTTTTTGGTTATATTCTTTGGGGGGAAATGTGAATATAAATAGTCTTCTGGAAAATTTCGCACAAAAGGTATCCTTATCTAATCGAGTAAGATGCATGTATTTATTTTGCTCAAAATTAGATCCTTTAAGTAGTCTGTGCGTGTATATATATATATATATATATATATATATATATATATATATACACTGTATATATATATATATAAAGTCAAAAGATAAAATCCAATACTCAAACTTTTATCTATAGCGCTTTCGCCCTGCGGGCTCGTCAGTAGATTTTTAAACCAGGGCGAAAGCGCTATAGATAAAAGTTTGAGTATTGGATTTTATTTTTTGACTTTATTCTACCCCGATACCAAGAAAAAAGAATTTATTGAATATATATATATATATATATATATATATATATATATATATATATTACACCTTAAAACCACTTTCCAGTTATTCAAAATCGTATGTATATCACTATTATGTTGCTTGCAGTTAACAACACATATACGTACTAGATATAGGGCTCACAGCGGGTGTGACCGGTCAACAGGGGATGTTTACTCTTCCTAGGCACCTAATCCCACCTCTGGTGTGTCCAGGTGTCCGTGTTTGCCCAACTATCTATTTGTATTGCTTATAGGAGTTATGAGATTGATCACTGTTCGTTATATTCACCTTGCATTCAGACCTGCAATATCCATTCAGAACGCAAATTAACCATTTTACTAGAATTTGTCAATCTACAACTACAATCAAAATGAAAACACAGAAGAAACACATTTTATTGTTTGTTTGTTTGTTTGTTTTAAGTCCCTTTGAGAATTTTTCACTCATATTGAGACGTCACCAACTGTAAGTGAGCTGCCATATAATTTAGGCCTGTGGAAGTTTTTCATCGCGCCAAAGCCTGCCGTAAAAGGCACATGTACATCGGTAGATCGATCCCCATGTGATGTCATAGGTTTTTGCAAAATCTTTTATTAAATTATCTGCACATGATAGAAATAAATCTTTTAGAGGAATTTTATTCACTGAATGAATTAAAAAAAGGATAAACTATTGATAGTGAACAAGTTCATATTTTCCATAGATTATCAATAATTTTAAAATAATTTAGAAAATATTGTCAAGAGCAATAACTTATATGCTGGTATTTTTTCTCCTGTATGCCTTTTATACAAGTATTTCCCTTATATCCACAATTACTTTAGACATATTTATAGATTAGCAGTTTTTCTAAACTATTGACATTAAAAATCGTCATTTGAAGAAGTTTATATCTATTTTTATTATTCTAATTTACGAAGATGTGTGATTTTCTGATGTTGACCTATATTTTTGTTTGTGTATGTCTGACATCTTAAAAAAGGTAACAACATACACATTTTCTTTGGGTATTGATTCAAATAATCTATATTGGGTGGGAATTGTTACAGTTTTCCCACTTTCAACCATTAGTATTGATAAGTCACGTGACGATGGCGCTACCTTAATTAAGGTCTCATCGAAACGATCTGCGACGTTCACCTCGAAATATCTCCATTTTGGCCAAAAAGCAGTTACCGCTTATAACGTCGACGGTTTGAAGTGTCCCAGAGGCGTCATGTGTAGTCGCGTTGACTGTTCTTTCATCAAGTGACCAGTCTAAACGGTATTTCTGACAAGACCTTAAAATTGTTGCCCCGTGTCACGATAGGCGTTAAGATGGCAAAGGACTCTAGCTATTACGGCCTGAGCGCCATACTTGCTTCAAAATTTGTAGTACTTCACTTAAGTTGATGTCTCTACAAGAGTTAAAATTCTCGAATGGAACGTACATTGTGAAACACCAAACAAACAAAACGTCATAATGCTAGGTCTCGCATGTGTAATTGGTAGTGTACTATAAAATCTCATGATAGTTTCTTATAGAGCTGGAGATGTATTTATGAAAATATGTTCATAAAAAAAAATAGTTTTCTGGAAATAATGATTCCATGAACATCAGGGTTAATAGTAGACGTTGCCGTAAATTATAAATGAATTTACCCTATTTTTTCAAGTTAACGTACCTATACCAATTAGCAGTTTCCCTTTCTCTTGAATAAGTAATTTAAATTGGAATAATTGTAGGATATCATGTTCATATCGGACTCGTGTAGCATATTTTTACAGATCACCTGCGTTTTCTCAAGGAGTGAATTCTGATGGATGTGTAACTAAACATGATTTATTTTACGACAGTTCACTTCGTTATCATTGTTACTTTACTTCCAATTTGTTGCTCTTCACAGTATAAGGAAGATGCTGATAATAATTCTGGTAAGATTACTTTTTTAAAACAATATTTCCTTTTATATTTCAACGTTAGAAAAATTGTCAAGGAGACTTCGCTTTGTTTTTTGTTTGAGACATACAAAACCCAAACCCAACTGAATTGAAACTTCTCATTTACTTTGTAAATGACACACTAATATAATATTATTTAAGGAATGACTTTAATTCTGGGGCAAGTTATACGAGTATAACCTGGTTTGGGTCAGTTTGCGCTTTATTGAAAGAAGGCAACTCAATTAGTGCGTAGCATTATTCTTCCCGAGGCCTTCTCTCAGAATTTCAGTAAATGTATGATAACACAATATGATAGATACAACAATGAATTCTTATGCGAAGCGGATTATAAAAAAAGCGTAAACTGACCCAAACCAGGTTATACTCGTATAATTTGCCCCAGAATTAAAGTCAATCCTTATAATTTAATGCAAGAGACAAAAATACTAACCTTCGTTTATTAAAATGTACATAAACTCGGAAAAATACAAGTCAACTGAGCCGCGCAATGATTCAGTTAGCAACAACGACGAAGCGTCTAGCTGTGAAGGTCGCCATCTTTAATCTTAGTTCTACGGACCCTAGCCTATTTATCTTAATATTGTATCGAAATTTGTAAAACTTGTTACACTCTGAAGAGCCGAACTACACGGCGAAAGCGCTAAGTGTAATAAATTGAATGTGGATCATGTGTACTTAGTCACCGTTGGATATATTTTTTCTACTTATTACATATACCATGGACATTTTGTGCAATTTTACCATATATATATATATATATATATATATATATATATATATATATATATAAGTCTCTGTTTTGGAAGTAAAATATAGAAAAACTCTAAACACTTTGTTGAAATATTTCAACCGTGTTACCGGTCTTCTTCAGTCGTGTTTATCTCTCATAGCAACGTAACGCATGATTACATACACGAAAGTACTATGACGTCACAGTAAATATTATAAACGTCAAAGTTGATATTGCGCGAAAAACATTTGAGAAAGGTAAGAGTCTAATAATAAAATAAACAATACTCACCCGACCTCGTGGACACATCCTAAAATATGACTATGTATACAATTAAATATTTGGTATTAGTAAGTATTATAAACGTCAAAGTTGATATTGCGCGAAAAACATTTGAGAAAGGTCAAAGTCTAATAATAAAATGAACAATACTCACCCGACCTCGTGGACACATCCTAAAATATGACTATGAGTACAATTAAATATTTGGTATTAGTAATGTAACAGAATTTTAGAAATGTTTGTTCACAAAGCAATCAACTACTGGCCTAAGTGAATACAAACAAGAAATATTACAGTAAGTAGTTAATCGTAAATACATCAATATTGTTATAATCTGTTATTATAACACGTTCTTTGCATACAAGTCTTACAAGACATTTTAAATTATTAAAGACAAAAATGTTCCCTTTTGTTTATTTCGTGTGGTACATAAGTATTTAATTTTTTCTTCCATAAATTTTCTCTAAAACGACGATAAATGTCATCTTTGTAAAGTTTTTCAATTCCTATTATAGAATAATCGTCAATACTATGAGAATCCGAATAGAAATGAATAGCAACAGGGTCATCAGTTTCTCGTCTAATAAATGACAAATTCAAAACATGCCTTTGGTATAAAGTTACCCCAGTTTCTCCCATATATACAATTTTGTTGCATTTTTTGCAAAACACTCCATAAACTACATTGCTGGATTGACAATTGATATAATTTTTTATATGATATTTGTTACCGTTGCAGTCCTCAAATTGATTGGTTTTAATGACATATTGACATAAAGTACACTTTTTAGCACCACACGGCTCGCATAAATTTCTTTTCTAAACAATAGATTATTGTGTTTCTTATGTACCAGAATGTCTTTTAAATTTTTGTCTCTTTTAAAAGCCACCATGGGCATATCTCTAAAAACGTTTTTGAGGCGGTCAGAATTTTCAAGAATTTTTTGACGGTTTTTTAAAATCTTATGAATATTGGGAAGCCCTTTAGAATAATCTACCACAAAGGGAACACGGTTACCCTGCTTCGTCTTTTTTCTGTAGTTTAGGAAATTTTATCGGTCGAGTTTATCTACTTTCTTTAGTTCTTTTTCTACATCATTATTTAAATAACCGCGTTTTCTTAGATTTTTCTTTATTTCGTTCCGTTGAATTTCTTCTGTGGAACAAATTCTACGCGCACGGAGCCCAAGTCCAAAGGGAATAGATTTTTTTTGTAGGTTCGGGGTGGCTAGAGGTTTTTATTAAGGTACATATGTTTATCGGTGGGTTTGCAGTATAAGTCAGTACACAGGATTCCGTCTGTTATTGAGATTGTTACATCAAGGAAATCGATTTTGGTGTTTGATAGACGTAAGTCAAGCTGAATGTTTGGATGTATTTCATTCGCAGTTTTATGGAATTGTTTAAGTTCTTTTTCTGTACCCGTCCAGATGCCAAAAATATCAATATAACGTACATAAAATAATGGTAGTTGTTTTGATTTTTCGAGAAGAATATGTTCCCATCCCCCCATGTAAACACAAGCGTAGTTTCGCTCAAGTTTTGATCCAATCGCGGTCCCTTCAGTCTGCATGTAATGTTTGTTATTGAAACTAAAAGTATTATTGTCAAGAACAGCATCCAACATTTTTAATATACTTTCCGTGTATACTTCTTTTTCATGACGCTCTTTTAATGCTATTTTAATGATATCGCGAGCTTCTTTCCTACAATGTAGGTATACTGGGACAAAGTGCTTTCACGTCTATACAAAATAAAATAGAAGAATCTGGTAATGGTTGCTTACACTTGAAAGTTTTTTCAAAAAATCTGTAGTATCCTGAACATAGCTACCAAGGGATCTATTTGCATTTTCAAGTTGCGAGTCAGCGTACTCGGCTATCTTTTCTGTCGGGTGTTGTGTCGGCCATTTACTATAGTCCTGAGTGGATTGTTATTTTTGTGCATTTTTGGGTTAGTTTGGAGTTTTCCTGATGTTACTTCGGTGGGTAGTAGATAATGTCTTAATTCAGACGAAATGGATCCCTTTTTATACATTTCATTAACTAATTTTTTATTTTATTGGTAATTTGTTTGCTTTAATCGCACTCTACTTCACTGTAAGATGCGCTGTTAAGCATTTCATTCTCTACTTGGTCAACGTATTTATCCGTATCCATAACCACTATCCCAGATCCCTTGTCTGCAGGTCTTATTACTATATTTTGATCTGTCAGTAGTTCTGTCATAGCCCTTTCTTCGGCGTGTGTAATATTACTAGAAAAATTTCTACTTAGACCTCTGATAACGTCTTCTTTGACTTGTCTAATGTATTCGTCAAGCCATTTATCTCTTCCTTCCTCTAGTGTCCAATTCTTTTTCAAATTATTATTTTTGAAAGAGGTATAGTGCATTTGCTGACGATACTCTAAATGGAAAACACCGGTTTCCAATAATAGACTGACGTGTTATACTTAAATATAAGGCCAACGTTTTTTATGTTTCGTTAACCAAGATAAATAACTGCCGCGGTTTAGCATTACTGACATTTATATGAGTCGTTCTTTACTTAATAAACCATTTTCCTATTTGGAATGATGAACAGTACAATATTTTCATAGACCTGTGCATTCATATTACATAACAACCCTTTTACATATGGCATTACTTAACTCACTGTTCTGGCATGACTGCAGCACCTTTAATAGATGTCATTAGTTCATTTGCCTTTGGTTGATAATTCAAGTGTTTAGCTTTGCCTAAATATCATACGACAGTTGCTACATGAGTTTTTATATTTTCTTTTTAAAAGTCAAACTGTATAACAGTTCTTTTCCTCCCTTTACCTATTTTTACTTATAACATGCTGTGCATTTGTGTCCTTTTTCTTGTAGTATTTGTTTAGCTTTTCGTCTGCCACATTACGGTTTGAAAATCCTGTGCACACAGGAACATGTTAGTGTAAACAAACAATGATCTTTGAATAAATTCCCTTTCTTTAAGTCGTAACTTGCCAATATTAGAAGTTATGATGAAAATTACTAATATTTGTTATAATATATGTATCATATTTAAAACACCCCCCTCAGGAAAACGACCCCAAAAGAAATGAAAAGCAAAAAAAAATTAGATTGGAAAAATATTGGACTTGAACTCAGAACGTATGGTTTAAGTGTGAGATTACCGAGCACCTAAACCACTAGGCCACCCAGCCATGTGAGTTTAAAGGTTTAACGTTTGACAGGCTGCTAAATCTCAAGGTAAATTTTGTGAACGATTTTTTCATATTTTATCCATTTTCAACAAGAGGGCCACCTTAAACCAAATTTCCTCAAACGGACTTATATACCGTCATAATCAAGTAAAACAATTTCAGTGTTTTATTTCTGGTTTAGGGTGGTCTTTCGCAACAGTTTGCAATCTTTTATGCCAATTACATTACATCTACTATATACAGATATACTCTATATAATCACGGTGGTGTTTATGCCTATCAAATAAAGATACCATCAACATATCGATATCTTTATTAAGTAATTTGGGTAAACACAGGTATAAACTGACATTGTATAGCAGAATATTTGTAAAAAATGATATTCAAGAAAAAGGTATTTATGTAGGCGAAATTGCATACCAAGTGTGCTATACCCCTTTTCATCATTATTGAAAGAAAATTCATTCTTTGACTCTTTATCAAAAAAATATTCACGCAGACGCATCCTACATTCCCATGTTTTTAAATCCGTTAACAACTGCGTAAAATCAATATTTTTCTTTGTGGGCACAAACTTCAAACCTTTTCCTAACAAACTTAACTATTCATTTGTTAATTTCTTTGAAGACAGGTTTATTACTTCTTTTTCTTTTGTTATATTTGATATATATATATATATATATATATATATATATATATATATATGATATCACTCATACCATCAATTATTCGTATCCCAAAGTAGGTGTTTCTACGTCGCGTGACGTAATGTGTGCATAGAAACTGGATCAGGGTGACAGGATTCACCGATCCACTGCTGCAGCATAACCCCCGCCCACCATGGTTACGTCATAGCAACAACGGAGACTTGGACAAAGAAAGTAAACAATGGCGGCGACTGCAAACGCTTTCGTGATGATCCCGGTTGAACTTAGATTACTTTAAAAGTGTCATCATTTCATCCCGTGTGAAGGAGAGGGGTTGATTTTATTAATTCATTGTTATTTATATGCTTTCAAATTATTTCACTCCACTCACAAAAACGTAGACGTTACCCGTTAGGTCCCGCGTTAGGATGACGATCCTCACTCGGGTTTTGTAATCTTTATATTGTCACTGCTCTTTTTTGTTAATATGTCGTAATGATCAGCATGTACAAAAAGTCGCCGTCTCGGTAAATTCGATATGTTGATGATCAACCACTTACATACTGAAGACTTTATCAGATTAGGATTTTAAAATGCGTGCACCCGGATTCTTCTATGATTATTAGATCTATACACATTTATAGTGATCTTTTTTAGTTGCATGTATTTTAAAACTTTGAAAACATGCATGTAGTGCTCAGTGCAGTGTAGTGCGACAACGTATCAACCCCTTTCACCTTTACAATGACAGTATTTTTCTTCTCTATGATGTAATTATTACAAATATACACTTCTTCTGACACCCCCCCCCCCCCCTGTGACAGTTGTAAAACAGAGTGTATGAAAATTGAAGATTTTGTATTGATCAGCAAGTGCCCCCCCCCCCCCCCCCCCCCCCCCTTGAAAAACGATGCTATGTGCCCAGACTGTAAATGTCTGCGTACTACAATAAAGAACAAAACATATTGCTGAGTTCATAGATACGTAATAACGTATTTTCGTTATTTTGTGTACATTTAGCTGATTTTGAGGCCTGTGACATAAGCAATCCACGACATTCACTTCTGCAAATTTGTGCTTTTGTTGATGGAAATGATGTGAATATGGCTCCATTAAGTTTGTCTGGATACCTACTGTCTGATTTACAAATTTCAGAGGAAAATGTTTAATCATTCCGCATACAAGGAGATACGTACACACTGTATTATTAACACATGATCGGTCGATACATTTCTTTGTTTACTATACAAAAACAATGGCGGATGTCCGATGTTTGTTCGAGGCTCGAGGTGGTGGGCGGAGCTTATTTTTTCAGATTATTTCATTGGTCAAAATATAAGGTCACGAACTTCTGTGGGTCGGTGTATTCCTAACCAAGAGGCCCACAGGCCTTATCGGTCACCTGGATACTAGTGAAAAAGTATCACTACTTTCATGGGCAATGAAATCTAGAAAAAAAAATTCCTGTTCTGAATATCTAAGCTAAATTCTAATGTTCAGCAACAGTATAAACAAGATGTGTTCTTAAAACTTCACTGCCCTCAAAAGTGCATACACTGATGAAAGGCTTTAAATAATAGGTGTATTAACATTAATATAGAAAAGGATGTACAAAAAATGGTGAATTTCATAACCCTGGGTTATATGCCTATAGGATGAGTCCGAATTAGTCATATCTTTTTATGCTATTTCTAAGTATGCATTTAGATTTTATACAGTATCGGCAAACTTACACATACATACTAAGTATATACTAAGTTTGGCCCCTCCCTGGGGTCAGAACCCTTTACTCTGGAGAAAATCAAATTTACAATTTTGGTAAAATACTACCTGCTCTATCCATTTAGCACTATATACCAAGTTTGGCCCCGCCCTTGGGTCAGAACCCCTACCCCGGGGATCATGAAATTTACAATTTTGGTAGAGGCCTTCCTGCTCTACACCACCATGCATTTAGTTTTTCTTACATGTGTGTGGTTCTTGAGAAGATTTTTAAAAATTGGTCAATTCTGGGCAGTTTTTGCCCCGACCCTAGGGCCCCAGGGATGCTGGAATCTTGCAATTTACAATTTATGTCCCCCTTGTCCCAATGATGCTTCATACCAAATTTGAAAAGAATTGGACTGGTAGTTATTAAGAAGACGGACGACGCACGACAACCAATTGCAATAGGTCACCTGAGTTTAATTGATGAAGTGCCAGAGATGTTGTTAAATTCTTCAAAATTTGAAAACAACGAATTTATATAAATTATGAAGTAATTAGTTATGGTCGAGGGAACAGGCCTGTCATTTTCATTATCTAGCCTAGTTATTCTCCCGAAAAGGTGAAACAGTCTGCAGCTCGGAGTTACGTATACCCCCTGATCATGTTATGTATCGATCGTGAAATATTCTCAATGATCAAGGAAACAATTATACATTGAAAGAAAACAAACTCACAGTAGGTGTGACTGTCATGAACTGAAATCGTTTTATACGTCCGTCGAAGACGGAGGTCCAAACGTATTGTGGTATGGCGGTCGTCCGTCTTTCTGACCCTCTATCTGTCTGTCTGTCCGGACCTTGTGAGCAGGGTACAGACCGAACTGTAAGCTCTAGGATTATACAACTTGGCACTTTTCATCACTATGATGAGAGAAGGATGTCTATTGTTTTTCAAGGTCAAAGGTCAAGGTCGCAGTATGACTTGGTAGTAAAACCTTATGGGCACGATACAGACCAAACTGTAAGATCCAAGATATTACAACTTGGTATATTTGATCACCATGATGAAAGGAAGATGCCTATTGTTTTCCAAGGTCAAGGTCGTACTATCATTTAGTAGGAAAACCTTGCAGGCAAGATACAAGACTGAACCGTAAGTTCCAGGATATTAAAACTTGATGTATTTGATCACCATGATGAGAGGATACCTATTGTATTTCAAGGTCAAAGGTGAAGGTCGTAGTATCACTTCGTACGGAAACTTTGTAGGCAGGATACAGACCAAACTGTTAGAGCTAGGACCGTCAAACTTGGTACAAATACACCTTATGCCAAGTGAAGGATGCCCACTGTTTCTCAAGGTCAAATACCATAGTAGGATACAGGCCGATCCGTTGGGACTAGGACCATCAAACTTGGATCACATGGTACTCATATACCTAATACCAAGTGGAAATATTACATAGAGAGTGCATGATTTGGCAGCTTTTAACAATGTAAAGAAAGTATGCCACACCCTGATGATTGCTGATACTACTTGAAGCCAAGTTCTACAAATCATGGTGCAAGAAAAACACCCTATAGTAGTTTTCCATGGGCGTATTATGTATCGTTGGTGGTACTCTTGTTCTTAAAACTCAAAATGAAAACTGTTTTATTGAACGCCCTCCCCCTGTCATAACTGATCATGTCATAAAGTTTTATCTGAGTATAAAAAAACACCGATAGTTCACACTAGGAAGCGAACACACTAAGAACTTTATCACACAATTTACCTCTTTGTCAAGTGGATATCCACTTTCCTACGTCATGCACCAAATGAACCCTGGATACGCCACATTCAAGTGCACACAAAACGATTCCATCACAAATACAGATGTAAGAAACACAAGCACATGTAACAATGAAAGATCCACGACCCTCCACGTCACAGGAAACATACACATTCTCTGAATGACGATATACATGGTGGAAAATTCATCATCAACATTCACACACCAAATCCAAATGAAGACTGTGCGGATGATTGACATATTCATGAATAATCACATAACTTCAAAGTAAAACGTTTGAATTAAACATTGTGACAGTCAATATTCGTTTTTATATCTATATTTCCCAACGAACTATTTGTAGCGGCGTAATGTTAACGTTACAGATGTAGTTTGAGTTGAAGTAAACAATACATAATTATGTTAGGATGAAATATGTGATAAAAGACTATCCCATTGTTTATGGATGGATATGACTATAATCAAACTCGTGTGTTTTCTATATCCTCGCCAAGGCGACTCCCTATTCCCGGATTGTTTAATAGTTTATCGTCCTGTCGAGAATGTTTTAATCATATTAGGACGTCATTAACTGTACGTGAAGCACCACAAATTTAGACCTAGTATGCGTAGCGCTCAGGGCCGTAGCAGCGAGGGTTATTTATCGTGCCAACGCCTGCTGCGACACGGGACCTCCGTTTTTAAAGTCACATCCGATACACCCGTTGTTTTCAGTTTTAAATGCCTAGCGTTTGGCAAAGGAGCAATCGCTACCTTCTTTAACGTCTCAGGTTTGATGCAAGCGACCATGGCACGTGCGAAGCATGAATTCACGACCTCCCGGTTACGAAGCAAACGTTCTACCACTGAGCTACCGCGACCGGTTTCCCTGAAAATACAAAATATTGATAATAGGAATTAAATCGCTGGTATGTCAATCAGAACAAAATATTCTTTGAACTAAACAACGGGATCGAGTGTGGTAATCCTAACTAATATACTGAACATACTCGACGAGAGTGTTTGAAAAGTAGTACTATTATTATCAAGGGGTAAATGTACTGCAAATTGACCATATCACCAATGTTTCAGTATCCTGTAACTTTCAAAGGGATATTTGTGGATGGCAATCAGTTAAAGGTGTCGTATATTCAGACCGGATGATCGATGTGTGTGGATTCGGAGGAAGACGGGATTGGTGTCATCATACGCATTCCTTTCAATACAGACACTGGATTCGAATGGATATGCAATCAATGTTGGATCGTAAATATACAATTATATACTATTTATACAAAGAGATCTTCTCCTCGGTGTTCAGTTCTTTAAGTATACATATTTTTAGATAAAGTTCTCTAAAGTAGGCAAGAAAAATAATGAGCTGTGCATATGTTACAGAGTATTTTTAGTGACTTCCGATTGTTTAGAATGTGTCCAGATATTCGCTAACCTTTCTTCACATTTTGCTTATATCTGACTCTGTACCGCATTCAGAGAAAACACTGCGCTCAAATCTACTTTACTTAATATTACTCAACAATTATCGAATGCTGATAGAATAGTTTACATAGCAAAATAGTGAGCTTCATTTGAATTGTTAATCTTGCACTTAATTATCATTTTCAGGAACGAAAACATGCTCCCAAATTTCGTATATGCATTATTGAATTTAAAATACAGATTTCCCCATCACTATTCGCAAAATGGTCAGTGAAATTGGCAGAGTCTTTGTTCTTTGCTCTACAATAACGGAATCCAATGTCACCAAGCAAATCAATGACGTAATGAGTGCGGAAATCCCACTTTCTATGGAGCACCGTTGCCTCCGTTATAAACATTTGGTTATTGGAAATGAATCAGCCTTGGTTGTTGGGTACATCAAAGACTACCTGGAACCATTTGATTTGTCGCACATTCTGAACATACACAATTCCTCCGTCATCGATTTTAGCACTGGATCAGCCACCCTACCAGTTGGGTCCAAATTCAAAGTAAGATAATGTTGTTGTTTTATTTACTTTCTATCGAAATAAGTTTTTCTTGTCAATTAAGATATATCCTATACCCTATTTATTTCAATTTATTGCGTTGAAATTTCATATAGTTGTTACGATATCACAACAGACAGACTGCATTATACTCTAATGTACCCGACGTGTAGTTAAATTTTACAAAATTAATGTATGCTACAAATGTAAGTACTGTGGAGTCATTAGAATTCGTGGTGGCTCAATTTTCGTGGAATTCGTGGGTACCCCTCACCCACGAATATACATCCTCAACGAATAAAGAAAACTAGTATACAAGAATCTTGCAAATATATAAATCCACGAAATTACGTCTCCACGAACCCGTAAAAATTCAGCAATCCACGAAAATTAGCCCCCACAAATTTAAATGATTCTACAGTATATCCTCCAAGGAATTTAAGCAGGATTATATATTTCGGCTATTTACATATCTTACAGAAAGCTATTGAAAGGACAGAGCCATGTTCCCCAAAGTTTTGTTTTTAACTTTTAATTACTAAATTCTTCTACTTTTAATGTGTTTAAAAGGTTTTACGAAAAACAATCAGGTACATTGTATGTATATCACGAGAGACGCGCTCATTATAGAGAGGTCTGAATATATACAGAGAGAGAGAGAGAGAGAGAATTCTTTTGGTAAAATTTGTATTTGTGTCTGTAAAAAATCAGGATGCTTCAAATTACATGGCTTGATCCATGTTTACTTAATTAACACGGTTAAGGTGAAACTATCGCCCTTGTCTTAGCACTAAAATGGTCTAGATTTTGTTTAACTTTAAAAAAAAAAATATATATATTGTTAGCTCATCCGAGCCAAAGGCTCAAGCGAGCTTTTCTGATCACATTTTCTCCGTCGTCCATCTGTAAACTCAGGTGACCTATTGCAATTGGTTGTCGTGCGTTAACAATTCAACATTGTTAACTTCTTCTTAATAACTACCTGTCCAATTCTTTTCAAATTTGATATGAAGCATCATTGGGACAAGGGGACATAAATAGTAAATTTCAGAACTCCAGCACCCCTGGGGCCCTAGGGGCGGGGTAAAAACTGCCCAAAATTGACCAATTCTCAAAAATCTTCTTCTCAAGAACCACACACATGTAACAAAACCTAAATGCATGGTAATGTAGAGCAGGAAGGCCTCTACCACAATTGTAAATTTCATGATCCCCGGGGTAGGGGTTCTGACCCCAGGGCGGGGCCAAACTTGTTATATAGTGTTTATGTGTAAAACACTTATATAACATTTTCTGTAGTGCTTTTGATACTAAATTAAAACTAAATGGATAGAGCAGGTAGTCCTTTACCAAAATTGTAAATTTTCCCCAGAGTAAGGGTTTTGACCCCAGGGTGGGTCCAAACTTAGTATATAGTATTTATGTGTAAGTTTGCTGATACTGTATCAAATTTAAATGCATACTTACGAATAGCAGAAAAGGATGTACAAAAAATGGTGAATTTCACAACCCAGGGTTATGACTTTAGGATGAGTCCAAATTAGTCATATATCTTGATGTTTTAATGTTAATACATCTATTATTTAAAGCCTTTCGTCAGTGTATGCACTTTTGAGGGCAGTGAAGTTTTAATAACACATCTTGTTTATACTGTTGCTGAACATTAGAATTTAGCTTAGATATTCAGAACAGGAAATTTTTTCTAGATTTCATAGCCCAGGGAAGTAGTGAAACTCTTTCACTAGTGTTCAGGTGACCGATAAGGCCTGTGGGCCTCTTGTTATATTTTCAACTTCTTCTCAAGAACGACTGGGCCAATTTAAACCAAACTTGGCCAAGATCATCCTTTGGTAAAGGGCTTTCAAGTTTGTTCAAATGAAGGGCCATGTCCCCCTCAAAGGGGAGATAATCACAAAAATGCAAAAATAGGGTGGAGTCATTTAAAAATCTTCTTCTCGAGAACCACATAGTCAGAAGAGCTGAAATTTACATGAAAGCTTCTTGACATAGTGCAGATTCAAGTTTGTTAAAATCATGGCCCCAGGGGTTGGATGTGGCCACAATAGGGGATCAAAGTTTTACATAAAAAATATATTGGGAAAATCTTCTTAAGAACCACTGAGCCAGAAAAGCTGATATTTACATGAAAGCTTTCTGACATAGTGGGACTAGGGGGATCAAAGTTTTCCATACAAATATATATGGAAAATCTTTAAAAATATTCTTCTCAAGAACCACTGAGCCAGGAAAGCTGAGATTTATATGAAAGCTTCTTAAAATAGTAAAGAGTTAAGTTTGTTCAAATCATTGCCCCCGAGCGTAGGATGGGGTCACAATAGGGAATAAAAGTTTTACATACAAATATATAGGGAAAATCTTTAAAAATCTTCTTCATAAGAACCACTGAGCCAGAAAAGCTGATATTTACATGAAAGCTTTCTGACATAGTGCAGATTTAAGTTTGTTCAAATCATGGCCTCCAGGGGTATGTTGGGGCCACAATAGGGACTAAGGTTTTACATGCAAAATTATATGGAAAGTCTTCAGATATGGGCCGAGGTGACTCAGGCAAGCGATGTGGCCCATGGGCCTCTTGTTAATGTTTAACATCAAAATGATGTTTTGCTCAATTAGGTGTTTCAGTGCCCTTAATAGATTCCAAATTTGATGAAAGAGAGGATTGTGTTAGACAAAGTACTAGGGCATGAACCTGTATGCATTACATATAACGGTCAAAATTTCCTCTCGATTTAGAACACATTGTGCTTCCTCATACAATTCTTCTTCATAATTCCCAGTCCACTATTTAAGACTGTTTGATCTACATATATTGCCTCTATCTTCGGGTTAAGTTTAACGTTTCTGGTAGGAATATGAAAGGTCTGTTCATAAGTTTTCAACTTATTATTTTACAATGAAAGTATATTAAAGTTACAAATGGAGGAATTAGTTTGACCTTGACCCCATGTAAACAAAACCTCAAGATTTTTTCGTTTAATGGTCAACTATCTTTTATAAGATACATGTATATAGAGTTTTGTTGAAAACTATGGACAATAGCGTGTCACAATGAACGTAATTACGGACAGAAGGACGGATCGACAGTGTGAATCCTGTAGGTCACTAATTAACATGTGCCTTATTCATATATTAAAAAAGTGTTCTGTCCGTTCGTCTGTCTGTGATCCCTTTCGTTGTGGCTTGATATCTTGAATAGTTTTCAACATAAAGATTTTATATTTAATTCCAATGTAGTTGACCATTTAAAGAAGACATACCTATTTCGGCATAATAAGGTCATATTTTACACAAGGGTAGTTGACCATTAAAATACGACATTTAGATATATCGATGACGTTTTGTTTATTAACAATGATAGCTTTCATTCATATGTCGATTTGATATATCCCTGTGAGTTCGAAATAAAGGACACCACAGAGTCGTCCACTTCTGCTTCATACTCAGATATTTTATTGAAAGTAGACATTAACGGCAAACTGACAACTCAACTGTATGACAAACGGGATTATTTCAGCTTCTCCATCGTCAACTTCCCACATTTATGTAGCAATATTCCATTATCACCTGCATATGGTGTTTATATATCTCAACTGATTCGATATGCAAGAGCTTGTTCTGGGTATAGTCAGTTTTTAAATCGAGGTAAGCTACTGACAAACAAGTTGATGGTACAGGGATTTCAACAGTCTCGATTGAAGTCAGCATTTCGCAAATTCTATGGTCGTTATAACGATCTAGTTCGTCAATACAACATCGCATTGGGTCAAATGCTGTCTGACGTGTTTCATACCGATTGTTAGGCCAATCTTGGCACACAGATTTGACTGCGGATAACTCCGTTTACCTGATCAGGATATGGGGCTAACGGCGGGTGTGACCGGTCAACAGGGGATGCTTACTCCTCCTAGGCACCTGATCCCACCTCTGGTGTGTCCAGGGGTCCGTGTTTGCCCAACTATCTATTTTGTATTGCTTGTAGGAGTTATGAGATTGATCACTGTTCGTTATCTTCACCTTGCATATATTAAAGGTGAAGATAATGAACAGTGGTAAATTTTATAATTCCTATCAAGAATATAGAATTAAAGGGACATGGACACGATTTGAGCTGAATTTTTTTTAAAAATTTATTTTTCCGTTCTTTATTGTTTACAATACTTAACTATAGCATTTCTAATGGTGAACCAAAATTTGAGTATCAGTTGTTGAGTTACATGTACATATGAGATACAGCATTCACAATTCTTTGCTATGTAAACAAGGCTCGTGCCATAATTATGTTTACATATAGATTGCTTTATAGAAAATAACATATTTAAAACAGACTGAGATGTGATAAACACTAAAAACTGTTTAATTGTGTTCAGAATTAACTTGTAACTTGACGAATCTGCTTTAAATGAAACTTTTACTAGTATATTTGACCTATGTAAACAAACACGTGACACAAGTCTTGTTCACTTAACAAAAACTTGTGAGCTCTGTATATCCCATGTACCTCGATAACTAGGATTCAAATTTTTGCTGATCATTAGAAATACCTCACATAGGCTTTCTAAACAATAAAAATGGAAAAATAAGATTTGAAACTTTTCAGCTTAAATCCTGTCCATCCCCTTTAAGAGTAGAGCAAAAAAAAAGTAGAGTTCACCTACCAGAGGTGGAACCAGGTCCCCAGAAGGAGTATGCATCCCTTGTCGATCGCACGCATCCGCAGTAAGCCTTATATCTTGAAAAGTTAAACGGAGTAATCCGTAGTCGAAATTAATGTTTAAAGAATGACATAAATATGCAATGAAACATGTCAGACAACATCTAATTAATGACAGATTGCATAGGTAAATTATATCATAACACCATAGCAATTGCAAAATTCTGACCTTAAACGAGACTGATGAAACCCCTGTAATATCAATTTATTTGTCAGTAGACTGCCTTAATTTCGAAACTGACCATGCACAGAAAATGTTCTTGCATATTGAATCATTTGAGACACATAAACACCATATGCAAGTGATAATGGAGTATTGCTACATGAATATGGAAAGTTGACGCTTGGGAAGCTGGAGTCTTATTTGTCCTCAAATTCAGTTGCTAGTAATGCCTTAAACATCTATGTTCAATAAAATACCGAACTAAGAAGCAGATGTAGGAGATCGTGTAGTGTCTTTTACTTCGAGTTCACTGGGATATATAGATTCGACATATGAATAAAAATTAGTATTGTTAACAGACAAAACGTCGTACATATATCTACATGTTGAGCTGAAGACCACAACAAGAGATGTTTTAGGTCACCTGAGTAAACTCAGGTGACCTATTGCAATCGGTTGTCGTCCGTCGTCGTACATCGTCCGTCGTGCGTTAACAATTGAACATTTTTAACTTCTTGATAACTACCAGCCCAATTCTTTTCAAATTTCGTATGAAGCATCTTTGGGACAAGAGTGACATAAATTATGAATTTCAGGTCTCCAGCACCCCCGGGGCCTTAGGGGCGGAGCCAAAATTGACCAATTTTCAAAAATCTTCTCAAGAACTGCACACGTGTAAGAAAAATTAAATGCATGGTGATGGAGAGCAGGAAGGCCTCTACCTAAATTGTTAATTTCATGACCTCCAGGGTAGGGGATCTGACCCCAGGGCGGGACCAAACTTGTTATATAGTGTTTATGTGTAAAACACTTAAATACATCTTTAGTGCTATTGATACTAAATTGAAACTAAATGGATAGAGCAGGTAGTCTTTTACCAAAATTGTAAATTCGATGATCCCCAGAGTAAGGGCTCTGACCCAGCATTTGACCCAATGACAGGTTGTATTGGTAAATGAATGTCATACCAATTCTTCGGATGTTCTTTACATACTGACTTTGACTACGGATTACTCCATTTACCTGATCAAGATATAGGGCTCACGGGGGTGTAACCGGTCGAAAGGGGATGCCTATATATGTATAGGAAGAAAAAATATCTTACTGTAGCCATGAACTCGACATTTAGATACATCAATGATCTTTTATCTATTAGCAATTCTCACTTTCATTCCTATTTCGATTCGATATAGACCTAACAGCAAACCTAATTCAACTCTATGGCGATCCGGATGAATCAGCTTCGTCATCTATTTAACAATTTTCCATTATTACCTGCACCTGATTTATGTCTTTGAACTGATTTGATATGCGAAGGCGTGTTCTGTTTTTAATCAAGGAAGGCTACTGACAAAACAATTAATGTTACAGGGGTTCCATGGTATCCTTTAAAGTCAGCATTTCTCAAATTTTAAGATTATTATCATGATCTAATTGCTAAAACACACTTCCGAATGTTGTTTGATATGTTGTTCACACATTTCTGTACATGCTGACTTTGACTACGGATTACTCCAGATTTAGGGCTCACGGCGGGTGTAACCGGTCAGCAGGGGATGCTTACTTCTACTAGGCACCAGATCCAATCTCTGGTATGCCCAGGGGTCCGTGTTTGTCCTACTCTTTATTTTGTATTCTTTATGGTATTTATGAGATTGATCACTGTTCATGATCTACATTTTTATTGCAGTCCCAAACATATTGTAGGAAAACGTTGTGAAGAGATGAACAGAGTGAAAAATAAAGGCCTCCTGCATTTTCAATGCACGGCGTTAATGATAATCAAATATAACAATATAGCGTTTCGGCACATTTTAGACATTTTTCACGGTGAAACACACATGTTATGTTAAGATCATACAGCGCTATCTTAAAATAGTGTCCGCGATTCCAAATCTTAAAGGCAAGATTAACTAAACGATTCGAAAATGAAATAATATCCATTTACATATTGACAAAATAAAACTCTCTGTTGCATGGAAGAATTTTTCATGGATGTATTCATTGTTTCTCAATCTTTTCATATTCAATTTGATCCAAGGTTGTTTTTCGGTCCCTGTATCTACAATCGAAGAACGCATCAGTCCTTATTCGCAGTGTATCTATAACCAATGGTATCTGTGGTATGTATTTCCCTCTTGTTTCTTCTCTCTGCTGATCGCACAACGCAATAAACATTTTTTCTAAAGAGAAACAGATTAAAACAGTAACTAGCTATATGTGAACTTGTACAGAGACATGTGGTCCGAATGAGTTCAGTTGCAGTCGTACCCGGGAGGAATGTATTCCATTTAACAGAGTCTGTGATTTGAAACCTGACTGTTTGAAAGGAGAAGATGAAGTACACTGTGATGGTAGGTGTCACACTGATTCACCTGTAATGGAACAGGATATGCATTTGAATTAATTATATTCAAAAGGCTCTAAATTGATAGTTTTATCATTTCACTAAATGCTCAAATTACAAAACATCATGATATTGTTTATTCGTCGGTTAAGTCTAACCAATTTATCTTTTTCACATGTATCAATATTGAAGTGTCCGTGGGGATCCGAGTTAAAATAGGTTCCCATTACACTTGCTTGTTGGTAGACGCGACTAAATGGGGCGGTCCTTCGGATGAGACCACAAAAACCGAGGTCCCAAGTCACAGTACGTGTGGCACGATATAAAGACCCTACCCTCCTCAAAGGCCTTAAGCGCCAAGCATAGACTTAAATTTTGCAGCTCTTCACCGGCAATGGTGACGTATCCATTTGAGTGAAAAATTCTCGAGCGGAACGTTAAACAATATTCAACCAATCAACTTTCTGTCGCCAAAAGTAAGGCAATTAAATCAGTGTTAGTTATCTCTCTTGTCACAAAACTCTAAAGCTTCAGAAAAGATCAAATATTGACATTGTAAATTTTTATATACATTTTCTATAATTATTAACTGAAAGGCTTCATTGCTTTAAAAACAAATCTTTGAACAAACTTTGCAAGGTAAAATCATCAATTGGGGGGCTATAGGATTATCTTCGTACATACAAAATATTTGATCCACTCCAACTTTTCCAAACTGCACATATTAACAGAAACTACACGTGCCTCATACAAGGAAATGTCATCACTTATATTGACCTTTGACCTAGGTATCTAAACTTGATATACCGGTAAGGGTTTTTACCTTATATTTAATTTAACAAAACTGAAATCGGTATCTCATGATGGTTACTCTGGGTGCAATTAAGGTTTTTAAGAATATAGATATTTTTATTGATCTTTCACACAGAAAAGTTAATTGATATATTCATATGCATGTATACATAATATAGCAATAATAAAGTTATGCAAATGCATTATGTTTTTCCTTGTTGATTTGTTGTCCCATTCAATATCTTTTCTATAGGCATGTCACAGGATGTAGTGTCACAAATTTTGACGTTTACTACCTATCCCCCCCCCCCACACACACACACACAAACACACACACACCGAAACGCGGAAGGGGACTTAGAAATACCGGCGTCCGTGCGTCCCACTTGACTTTGTGGGCGCAACTCCCCCGAAACCGCTCAACGGATTTGTTCAAATTTTGTTGGATTGTTAGTCACAATATGTAGTTAATTCCACCGCAGTTTTGATTCTACAATTATAGGAGTTATGAAACTTTGTGCTTCAACTTTTTTGCGGCGGCGGGGGATATATTGCTACGCGTAGCAATTTTGTAAACGTAACAGTTTGACGAGGAGACCGGCTATTGAACCTCGAACATCCTGGTTGCGACACGAGCGCCATAATTACTATCAAATTACTATTACATGTACCTCTACATTTAATTTACAAGAACTATATTTCCTATGAATACAATATACTGCTTTGGTAATAAAATCTTAAAACAATGTAGTCAGTCTTATATCGTTCAATATGATCAAACAAAATTGTCTAACTGTATTCAGAAGTTCACAATTTAATGTTAAGGAAGCAAAATTAATATTTATCGATGTTTTAATAGACAAAAATTATCTGTGTATCTATTTCAGCCTCTAATGATGTAGAACGTTCATGCAAACACAAGGAGAAACCTAGCTTGCAAAATACCACCATGCTATCCGGAGATAACACTAGCACCACGAAAGATGAGGAAGACGTGGATCTGACGAAATCAAACGGGCATTTATTTAGAAAGGGACAAGACTGTTCCGCAGACTCCTCAAATCAATCATACTTCTGCCCTGCTAATTGTACTTGTTCAGGCCCATCTTTAAATTGCTCCTCCGTTCATAATTTACCGACATATATCACCTCTATTACACTACACAGCCTGGTACAAGATACTCTCAACTTCAGTGCAAGGTTTTCCAGTTTGAAAAAGATTCAAATTACGTCCTGTAAGTCATGTGACCTGTACATTGAAAACACCGTGGCCGTGAATGAAATCGTAATCAATAACAGTGAATTCCATTCAGTTTACATTGACGATGAAGATGATTATTTACGCCAATTAAATGTATTCGATAGCTGTTTTGGAAAGATGGTATTTTCCCCAACATTTCAACATCATTTTGAACTAAACATTCAAAATAGCACACTCAACGCAACCGCCCTTACAATTCCATCGCTCAAGGGAAACAAAGTAGATATGTCGCAGACACGAGGTTTTCCAAATAGCATTAAAAGATTTGATCACTTGGTAGTGAACTACAGTTCTTGTGATTTAACGGAACTACCGGATGCATATCTAAAAGCAATAACTCTAGATGTGAGTGAAAACAAGTTAAGGGACTGTCATATACTATATTTCACGCAAATCCTTCACCTTCAGCGTAACCTATTCGACACTATCAATATTTCAGTTGACACTAGACAATCTGAGGCTCGGCTACAATATCTTGACTTTTCATACAATAACATAGAGAAGATAGAAAGAAATGACTTTAATGACTTCCACAATCTACTCTATCTAAATCTCAACAGTAACAATATAGTTTATATTCACAACAATGCCTTTTCTGAAATAGGTCAGCTTGTTCGTCTGGACTTGTCAAATAATGAAATCCGTATTTTGACACGTACTCATTTCATCCGTCTCACTAGTTTGCAGTATCTTAACCTTCAAAACAACAATCTCAATGTAATGGAGGGCATGTTTGATGGTCTTATAAGTGTACAGTATTTATTGGTGGATTATTTCACGTTATGTTGTGCTCAACCTAAAGCTAAAGGCAAGATTCAGTGTTTAGCTCCAGTCAACGAAATTTCCTCTTGTGACCATTTGATTGACACGCCATTTCTTGGTATTGTTATTTGGTACATAGCCCTTGTAGCGGTGCTTGGAAACTTCTGTGGGATACTGTATAGATATAGCATGATGAAGAGAAAATATATGTCATCATTTGCCCTATATTCAATAAATATGGGTGTTGCAGACTTTCTGATGGGTGTGTATCTTTACATCATAGCAGGAGCTAATCTAACCTTTAGTGGGCGATACGGGTTTGCAGATGAGTGGTGGAGACATAGTCCAATTTGTACGTTAGCTGGTGTAATGGCCACTCTTTCTAGTGAAACATCTGCTCTGTTTGTACTTTTGATAACCATTGATAGAATTCACATCATACGATCCCCTTTTTCTAAATTTAAGCTAAATTGTAGAATTCCCAAATTCCTGTCTGGCTTAGTGTGGACCATTGCTCTTTTGTTATCAGTGCTGCCTTTACTTGGAGATGACTATTTTCATGAATACTATTCTAGTTCCGGAATATGTATTTCTTTACCTCTCTCTGTACAGCGCAAGTCTGGTTGGGAATATTCTATGATAGTATTTGTTGGGGCCAACTTCCTAATCTTCATAGCAATATTGATAGGTCAAGTAGTGATATTTACCAATGTTGTTGGCGCTGGAAAAACTCTTCAAACACACCAGTCTACAAGAAAACTGAAAGAAATGTCCTTGGCTAAAATTCTGATTGCAGTTGCAATAACAGATATGCTATGTTGGATACCGATAGGTGTTATTGGTATGTTCCAGTAATACAAATGTTTGATTGAATGTTCCTTGCAAGCAAATGATGAAATGTAACAAATTATTACGGATATCATTTACATACATGAATACATACAAGATTTAGATATACATGTATCGAACATTGTACAATATATAGACATACAGCTTTACGTTTTCAAAAGCTTATTTTGCAAAATTGATTAATTGGCTTTTTTAAATTATGAGATCTAAGTATGACATCCATTTGTATGATCAATTATCAACGATGTGTTTCAGGTTTTCTAACATTCATTGGCGTAGATATCACACCAAAGGTTTATGCCTGGGTGGTGGTGGTTGTCCTTCCCATAAATTCGGCACTGAATCCAGTCATCTATACATTTTCGGCAGCCATTAAACAAGTAAGATATACTGATATTCAAAAAGGAACCATGCACAATGTTTTCGAAAGGGAAAATAAGGGACAACGTTTCGTTTCATTCATTAGAATTTTTCTTGTTGCAAATTTCATATTTTGGTCATTTAGTTGTTGAAATATTGAATGTCGATGCATTTGCAGATGAATTGGAAATCAGAGAAAAGTCAGCATACGAAGAATACAAAAGAATTCGTCCTGAAAGAGAAGTCTGAAACATAACAAGCAAGCCGCCAAGGACATTTTCAATGGGAAGTTTTAAACCGCTACATCAGAACTGTTTCAGTCATTTGAATAGCCGACTGTTTTGTTTATAGGACTATAACTTTCTTGTTTTTAAAGATTTACATGCTTTAACTCCAGATTATTTAGATGAATTTAGCAGAAGACCTAGATTAAGTCAGGTGGGTGCATTAAATGTCATGAGGACAAAAAACACGGCATTTCAGAAGATCTTTCGTAATATACAGCTTGCAGTCGTAGAATGATCAGAATTTAACATTAGAAATTCCCACCTATTCGTGTCTATTTTGTAATGTTAAAGTGATGTAAATATCTATTATATATGTATATTGTACATATGTATCTATTTCTCTGTACATGTATATTGCTACAATCTGTAAATGTCTTTCAAGACTACAATCTAAACTAGTTTTGCAACCTATTTTGCTATCCTGTATAGATAAAGGAAAAATTTTAAATATATATATATATGTGTGTGTGTGTAATACATTGTACTGATGATGGTAAAGGGAAAACCGAAGTACTACGTATAATGATCAATCTCAGAAATCCCTAAAGAACAGACAATTAAGAGTAGGCCAAACAAGGATCTCTGGACGCACCAAAGGTGGCACCAGGTATCTTGGAGTAGTAAGCATCTCATGCACTTATTCGCCATGAGCCCTATATCTTGATCAGCTAAACGGAGTAATCCGTAGCGAAAATCAGTATGCAAAGAACGGCCTCACAATGGGTATGAAATCACGGTTTATTTCTTCTGTAAAATATCTGCAAATTTGCTACACAATGTCCCTTTCATGTTTCAAACAAATTGAATTGATCTTCTTTTTCTCGAAGCGACCTAAATTAAATATAGTTCGTTATTACATCTTATATTTTTGAGACAAAATTTAAATTCCTCCGTAGAGAGAATCAACGCCCATTTATTTGTTTTGATCACTGTTCTTCAGGTGTTATGCTCATGTGTTATATTCGTAAGACTCGAAATTTGAAGATGTTTCCTAATTAAGATTAACCTACTCCATAGAACAATATTTATGCCATATCGCTATACGTTATCCAGGTATTTTGGGAACCCTCTTACCAACCAGTGACTGTTATAGTTTATTAATATCCGATTTTTTATGAAAGGTGAAGATAACGATCAGTGATCAATCTCGAATCCTATAAAAAAAAAAATTAAAAATGGGGCAAACACGGACCCCCTGGACACACCAGAGGTGGGATCAGGTGTCTAGGAAGAGTGAGCATCCCCTGTTGATCATGATCAGTCTCACTCACCTCGAGTCAGGTAAACGGAGTAATCCGTAGATTATCTATCTCTTCTTCAGAACGGTCTTTTTAATATTCTTCTTGATGTTGTACGGTTTGGTTTAAGAAAAATCAGAGACCTAATCACTTAATAATTCCATATTAGCCTCTAGCTGTTTCTCCTTCCATTGCGATTGCTTCGCGAGTCCATAGCTCTGGAAGAAATATATTTCTGATGGCCCTGGTTCAGTTATTTAATAACACATTCATCATAAAAAAAATCCAGAACCTGACAAAACTATGGGCTTTGTTCTTCCATACACGAGGTTTTCAAAGAGAGAGAGGAGGGATCACTATTGTGAATTCTTACTGTACAACACTTACTCAGAAAGACAAACTTCTCAGACTATTTGGACTCTTACATTTTTTACGGAGACAACATCGAGGTCTATACCATACTACTTACTAATGAAATTATTATTATCCCTTATTAGGGGGAATGGTGTATACCCCTACTATTATTATTCCAGACAACATTACCCGTTTCTGTACTCCGCCGCAGGTGTGCAGAATGAAAACAAACCTTTGTTGTCCATTAATAATTATAATAATAGCATTTATATAGCGCCTTATAAAACAAATTAATCTAAGGTGCTTTACAAATGCAAAAATAAAACAATTAAATGACAGAACGACATAATATCTAATATCTGTAGAAATATCAAAATAATTTTTTTTTTTAGATCCACAGCTATTTTTTTGTTTTATTTTATGATGATGATTATTATCATTTTGATAACTACAACAGTCACAGTTTTATACATGCTAGAATCTAAAAAGCTAATTGATGAAAATGAGTTTTTTACCGACATTTTTTGAAATTTTCAAGAAATGTTGACTTCTTGGTGTCATCTTAAAGGTCATTAAAGAGATATGTTACAACCCAGTTGAGTCAAAATCTTTAATTGGGGTTGGTAATGGACGGGAAGCCAATTGAGTTCGGCGACCTCATAACTAGACAAGCAGACGTATTCTGCACTCGTTGCAGTCTGTCCAGTGTTTTTCTCAACTCCAAAATATAGACAGTTTCCATAATCAAGTTTAGTTGTGACAAGGGCGTTTACCAGGGTTTTGCAAGCTTCATTTGTTAAGTAGCGTCTTATTCGCCCGATGTTAAAAACCTTATGGTGACATAATCTGACAACTGATGACACTTGTTTTTCCATTGTAAGATGTTGATCGAAAAATACGCTTAAAGAAGATGGGTGACTTTATCGAACCGAGAACCCACAGAAAGACAAATATCAAAGTTGAAATTGAAACTCTCCAGAAAAAGAAAGATAAGCATTCTAGTTAAACCAATCAATCCGTAGTTTCCAAAAATGCTTTTTCGGTGTGCCTATTTCAAAGGAACATTGAAAAAATCATATTTAAAATCACGAATACACGAAAAACGCACAAAATAACAGTAAAGTTTACTTTTTGAAGCAGATTTTCATATGGAGTTGGCCAAGTCTCCATTGTGAACTGAGTAAAATATGTTTGTACATGTTCAGGTGTAACATGTTTTGTAAATAAAAGTATGAAAAAAGCTTACTTCTTTTGTAAAAATGTTGTCGTATTATCAAGAAAATTTCTATGTCAACGATGGGTGACTTTAGATAGCTTGAAATTCAAAAATTCTTCATGAGATAGATAGCCGAGGTGGCATAGTAGCAGTTTCACTGAAGTTTAGGACAGGCCTAGATTGCATATGTGGTTCGAATACCTATTTTTACTACCTATTATTTTTTCTTATGAATTATTAGACTTCCCATAATTATTTGTCTCTGGCATTTTATGCTAAGTTTTACCCATAGCATGCAGTCTTAATAACGATCACAAGTAATTGATTCCAACATGCAGCTAGTGAATAAATGTAAACAAGTATGAGGTCTTTCTTAAAGGAAAGTTGAAGAGAATACTTTCAACAATGCTTAAGAAGTTACTTGAAGAGATCATGACAAAAGCCAAAAACCAGAGCAGACTGTCTAATAGGCACAGTACAAAAAACAGAAGCAAATCAAGTGTCTGTTTCTGTCCCATTTGTATTTGCTGGGAAATATAACTGCAAATATGCGTTCTGTAACTGTAACACCGGCCTCAGAGTTATATCACATCATGCGTGAACTGATGCCTTTGTTATATTTGGTATATTAGTACCAGTAGGTTGTAAATGCTGTGAAGACTTGTGAATCGTCCGTGTAGCAATGATACTTCACACCATGGCGATGACATATTGTTCCTATGGGTCTTGCGAAAAGACAGTATAATTTGGGTCCCAAAACAGATCCCTGGGGAACACCAACAGGTAATTGACCAATCTAATTAAAATTAGAGGTTAGATCCGCTCACATACTCGTTTGTGTAGCAGGTATTTGTGAGTGGATCTAACATCTAATTTTAATTAGATTGATAACTGATGGGTACTTAACCTAATGGTAACACACTGGTGTCTATCTTCTAAATAGGACCGGATTCCATTACCGTCTCAAACAACACAGGTGCTCCTCATTCGATGCCACATACGTTGATCTTACCTCTAATGTGGTTAATAGCACCAAACGAACACAAGAAATTTATACAAGTGTGGGGTTTTTCAACAAATCTTCTTTCAATCTCTCGAAGTGACAATATGGCTGACTTGCACCTACAGTGACTATAGTTACATTTAGATAGATTTGAAATGCTATTAACTGCATGTTTAAACCCAGTTCAGATTGTACAATTTTGTTAATAAGTCGATAATTATGATATTCAATTGAAAACCAATTCAAGAATTGGACTATTATATATTTTCAGCATTGTGCACTCTTTTCTTTTACGTTATAACATCACACATTTACTTCCCATGCCTGTTCCGTTAATTGCTACTTACCCAAAGAACTAGGCGGGACATTTAAGATATAAATGAAAAATACACATGACAAAAGAGGTTTCGAAAATTTAAAGGTAAGCAATGAATTATTTCGTTTTGAAAGTAGTCTCAACTGCAACGGTGTGTGTAAACAAATTTTCATAACGAGCTAACTCGCGTTGCAGTTATGAGACTACATCTATAAAAATAATTCATTGCTTTAAAGGTAAAGTTATTGACTGATTTGGTTTCTCTTGATCCTTTCATACAATTATATCTTTGATCTAACAACAGTCGTAAAGGGATTACTTCTTAGGGCCCCACCATATGGCGAGTTTTCTATATATAGTAATCACTTCTGTCCGTCTGACAACACTTTCTATGGCAACTTTCCTGGGGGGGGGGGGGATCGTAAATTTTATACATAATACTCGGATTACACGGAGGATAACACTTTACGATTTACAGATTTATCTTCTTTATATTTACAGAGTTATGGGACTTAGATAAAAAAAATTATTAATATTAGCATTTTCCATGGCACGCAATCGATTCAGAAGGGTTATAACCCTAAGCAATTTTTCATATTAATTAACATTTTATTAAGTAAATTTTCGTGTTTTAGAATACAATATTACTACAGCTACTGTCTGTTCTATTCAGTTTCCATGTGGCATAGTTCGGTGAGTATTTGGGGGATCACTCTACTAAAGCTGTTTTCCACCAATAGATATCTATAGCCACATTGAAGCACTCGCTGATTATTCGGTCTATTTGTAGATGCATTGGAATTTAGAGAAATATCAGAAAAAGAGCAGAAAAGAAGACAATGTTTTCAAAAGAAAACTGGAGAGATATGCATTTTAGTTATGATTGTAGCATGTAAGTGTTGAGCACTGATTATGTACACGTCAGTTTTACTTTGCTTTGATTCCCTGATAATCATTACTTAAAGGCATATCAAAAGATAGGTAAAAGTGTGTCATTTTCTACTTTATTATACTCCCATTCAAAGAAGAGGGGCATATTGCTTTGAACCTGTCGGTCGGTCGGTAGACCACATGTTGTCCGCTCAATATCTCGAGAGCCATTCACTTGATCGTAGTGATATTTCATATGTGGGTTAGTTTTGAGTGGAAGAGGACCCCTATTGTTTTTCAGTTCAAAGGTCAATCTACTCTGGACATAGGAAGACAATGTCCGCTCAATATCGAGAGAACCCGCTGCTTGACAGACATCAAATTTGGTACACTGTTACATCCTAAAGAGTAGATGACCCCTATTGATTTTGATGTCAAAGGTCAAGGGTCAAACTGGGTATAGGAATATACTGACCACTCAATGACTAGAGAACCCTTCGCTTGATAGACATCAAACTTGGTACACTGGTACATCATCAGAAGATTACCCCTATGGATTTTGAGGTCAAAGGCCAAGGGTTAAACTTGACATAATAATATATTGTGTCCTATATTTTAAGAATTAATTGCTTGATTGACACCAAACTTGGTACACTGGTATAGAATAAGGAGAGCCGAGTGCGTAAGCCTCTCCTGCCAGTACATAACCTCTCTACAACAAACCCTATGCAGTTTTCCGCCCCGTGGTGACAGATGGAAACTGGGTACCGTAAGGACTCCGGCTGAACTGCAAGGACTTGGAGGAGACTTGGCCCCTAGATGTACGATGTGCAAGGCCCACTGGCGTGTGGATATGCCCTGACGTCTGCAAAACAAGCCCCCCAGTTATGGGTCAAATAGCTCCATTGTCTCATGGGTATCTTGGGGAAGGAAAAGACTACGGGAGTAAACCCAGACAGAAAATCCGGACATATGGAGTTTGTCTGGACAGCAAATGCAGTCGTCTAAGGGAAGGAGACCCCGACAGAAAAATCCGATTCCTGTAGGTAATAGGTTGGTTGCGGGGTCAATCACCCTACACTGTAAAAAGACAAGATTGTGGAAATCGAAAACACGCAAAGAAATATCCAATCATGGGGAGATAGAACTCTAAGGCAACACCCATGTGTCGTGGTGCAGGATCTTGCGGTAGACATGATGTCTGCAGGCCAAAGCGGAGAGGATAACAACAGACTGACAAGTTCATTATCTACCCCGAAGAATACATTGAAAGTAGGGTGCTGGATCGTCCGCACGATGTATCAGACTGGACGAACCGCCCAGGTAGTTAATGAAATGAAGAGGTATAATATCGACATACTAGGAATAAGCGAGTGTAGATGGACGAAGACAGGGAAGATGAAGTTAACATCAGGGGAGACAATATTGTACTCTAGAAGAAACGATGGAAATCATAGGAATGATGTAGCAATAATACTGTCCAAAGATGCAACAAAATGCCTGGATGAATGGACCCCAATAAATGACCGTATAATAACTGCACGATTCTGGTCAAAGTATATCAAAACAACAGTTATACAAGTGTACTCACCAACAAACGAGGCGGACGCAGATGACAAGAATATTTTCGTTGAACAACTCCAAGCGGTTATGCAGAGAACATCGAAACATGACCTACTAGTCCTACTTGGAGACTGGAACACCAAGATCGGAGCCATGCAGTATGGTGAGGAAGGGACAGTAGGAAGGCATGGGGTAATATGTGAGAGAAACGACAATGATGATAGATTCGTAGAAATATGCGGCATCATCAACATGGCCATCACCACTACAATGTTCCCACATAAAGAGATACACAAGCTGTCTTGGACATCTCCAGATGGAAGTTATCAAAACCAGATAGATCATGTAGCCATCAACTCCAAGTTTAAAAGATCATTTGCAAGACGTTAGAGTATATCGATGTGGTAGATGTTGGAAGTGACCACCAACTTGTCATTGCAAAAATTAAGTTAAAACTACACAAAACAGGAAAGCAGGAAACAAAGATAAGAAGATTCGAAACATGCAAATTTAAAATACCAGACATATAAAACGCAGATTTACCATCGAGTTGAAAAACAAATTCAGTGCACTACAAGATCTAGACATGTACGGTGGAATTGAGGGGAAATGGGACAAGATTAAGAAACTGTATACCGAATCAGCTAGCAAAGTTCTGGGGGTACAGAATAGGGAAACGTAAGAGCTGCATAAGTGGAGGAAAGAAAGAAGCTAAAGTGCAAATTAGAAGGCTCCAAGTCAGAGAGAGTTAAGGCAAGAGTTAGAGAGGAATACCGACAGAAAGAAAAGGAGTACAAGGAATGATAGGCGTCAGTTCATCAATGAACTAGCGGAAAAAGCAGAAAGAGCTGCGAACAGTGGACAGATGAAGCAGGTGTAAGACATCACTAAGCAGATGTACAACGAACCCTCTCGCAACAAGGAAATTGTGAAAAGTAAAAATGGAGAGTTACTCAGCAATGAACATGACAACAACAGACGATGGAAAGAACATTTTGCAGAGATATTAAACCGAAATGACCCTCCAATCATAGAAACTTTGAACGAGATGCATGAAGAGCTTGGACATCAACAAAGACACCATCAGCAGGGAAGAGATAAAGAGCGTATTGAAAGAAATGAAGAACGGAAAGGCACCGGGAATTGACAACATTCTAGCAGAAATACTTAAAGCTGACACCAACATTACCGCAAATATACTGTATGATATATTCATATCAATATGGAATAAAGAGGACATCCCCAAAGACTGGAAGAAGGGAATCATTATAAAGCTGCCTAAGAAAGGAGATCTAACATCGTGTGGAAACTGGAGAGGAATCACACTTTTAACAACAGCATCCAAAGTGTTAGGGAGAATCATCATCAAGAGGATAGCGCAGAGAGTGGTCAGCATGTTGAGTGAAGAACAGGCTGGATTCAGGATTAGAAGTACAACGGAACAGATTTTCGTTCTCCTTAACATTGTCGAACAAGCAATAGAGTGGAACAGCAACTTCTACCTTTGCTTTGTAGACTTTGAGAAAGCCTTCGACAGTTTGCATAGGAATACGCTATGGAAGATCATGAAAAGTTACAGAATCCCATCAAAACTCATAAGAATTATCAAAGCCATGTATAGTCAGAGTGAATGTGCTGTGCGAAGGACTTACAGAGTGGTTTCAAGTAAAGTCAGGAGCGAAACAATAGTATAACATGTCGGGATTCCTATTCTCCTGGTAGTAGACTGGATTATGAGAAAAGCTACAGCAGAAAATACCACAGGCATACGATGGGAATTTACCAGCAAGTTACAAGACCTTGACTTTGCTGATGACATTGCCCTTATATCAAGCAGCAGACAGCATATACAAATAAAGACTGATAGCGTTAATGAAGTAGCAGGAAGTACTGTACTTAAGATCAACACCCGTAAAACGCAAGTGATGAGGATTAATCCAACATTAAGCGCACCAGTAACTATGAATGAGGAAGATCTGGAAGACGTTGATCTCGTTGAAGAAGGCAGCAACAGTGGGGGGCTACAGAGGACATGAAAAGGGGAATAGGGCGTGCCAGCATTGCGTTTAACAAGCTTAGCAAAATCTGGAGAGACAGCCAACTTGGAAGAAAGACCAAATTGAAAATATTTAGATCAAATGTTGTATCAGTCTTGCTCTACGAGTGAGAGACATGGAAGCTTACAAAGGGAGATGAAAAGTATTAGACGTATTTCTCCATTCATGCCTGAGAATGGTGTTTAAAATATATTGGCCGGAGAATATCGATGACATTAATTTGAGGAAAAGAGCAGAGATGGATAAGATCAGTCGGTGCTTTAGTGAGAGTAAGAAGATGGACCTGGATTTGGTATGTTTGAGAAAAGATGTACATAACAACTGCAGAGTAGTATTGACATGGACACCTGAAGGTAGAAGGAAAAGAAGTCGGCCAAAGGAAACGTGGAGAAGAACGGTGGAGAGAGAAAGAGAGCAGCTAGGGTTTACAAACTGGACTGAAACGGCAAAAGCTGCACAAGACAGAAAAAACTGAAAAATGTGTGCTAGAGGCCATATTCTCCAGTAGGAGAAAAGGAACTAAGTCAAGTAAGTCACAGCATAAGTAGTAGATGACCCCTGTTAGTTTTAGGTCACATGGTCACACTCTTGACATAGGTAGATAATGTCTGCTCAATACTTTGAATTGGTGATATTACTATCAATTAAAAGATGCATGTGTATAACCATTTTCAATTTTGCACCACATTGGGGCATATATGTTTTACAAACATCTTTTGTTTTTCTTGATTTCACTAGGCCAAATTTATATGCTAAGCGTACTTTGTTCTTCAGTGGATAGCCATCCTTTAGGGGTAAGACCAACCGAGCAATACAAAGGGCAATTTGTCTTCGTTTGAGGATATGTATAATACATACCTGTATTGGAATGCTAGAAAACCAATGTTTGATGCGCATATTCCGTATGTCAACCTATCTTGCCTTCACATGGTGTTCTCTTGACACGCGATACAGTTTAAATGAAGTAATCAATTTGGTTGTGCACGTAGTATGACACAACAGAACATTAAGGATAGGCAGGACATGTCAGAGCTTCGTCATAATAGCGAGCGACGAACAAAGCGCTGGTTCGTATTGCAAACTCTAGATCTAAAAAAGTAAAAGTAAGTGACGGAGGGCGGGTGTGAGAACGGAGCTCTCCCTATATGTAGCACGTATATACATGTTTAAAAGGAAAATATGGAAAACTAATGAAAATTAACCATACCTATGGAAATTGAAAATCAAAATGGCGTCGATTAGAATGCAAGTGCGAAAACATGTATTTCACCATTTTAAATCTCATCTACCCAAGATCACGTCGTTCTAAGATGTTACATAAACTCCATAAAAGCGTGTAAACTATATTTCCTCAATGATATTTTGGAATCAGATCTCGATTGTAACCTGCCACCTATGTTTGTAAATTTGTTAAAGAGCGATGCTAAATGTGACGTCACATTGCACTTTGAATAGCAATTATGTTATATTTCCCGCGTTCAATGAATAGACGTATCAAATATCTTAAGTTGTGTAACAAGATGGTTAAGATTCTTTGACAGCTGTCCGTACACGTCCGGATAACTTGGGAATTTTTTTTCATCCAAGGATGGATATAAATACCAATACCAATACTTTTAGCTTCGCCCTCAAACATGGTCACTCCGCAAGAAATATTACAGCTGTATCTTTGTAAAGAAAATTTTTTGTCACCAATCCCAGAAGTCCCTCATCAAAAATGACGGATATCTCGCAAAGGCACACTGTGAATTATGTGGATTATCACCCTAGTCTTATGGTCCCCTAGCTCCAAAATACAGTGTACCATCAGTCCTAACGTACAAAATACAGTGTACCATTAGTCCTAATGTACAAAATACAGTGTACCATTAGTCCTAATGTACAAAATACAGTGTACCATTAGTCCTAATGTACAAAATACAGTGTACCATCAGTCCTAATGTACAAAATACAGTGTATCATCAGTCCTAATGTACAAAATACAGTGTATCATCAGTCCTAATGTACAAAATACAGTGTACCATCAGTCCTAATGTACAAAATACAGTGTACCATCAGTCCTAATGTATAAAATACAGTGTACCATTAGTCCTAATGTACAAAATACAGTGTACCATCAGTCCTAATGTATAAGATCGCTGTTCGTTGTCTTCGCCTTTCATAAGGAAATGCAATGTTGATGAAAGGCAGGGTAAGACGATATGTGACGTCATGTCTATGTTCTGACTTCATAGTATAATTCATGTGGGGATACGGGTTAGAATAGGTCCTCAGTACCCCTTGCTTGTCGTAAGAGGCCACTATGTGAGGGTGTTCCTTCGGATGAGACCGCAAAAACCGAGGCCCCGAGTCACAGCATGTGTGGCATGATAAAGATCCCTTTCTCGCAGTAGTGGGTCTAAATTAGTAGGAGTTTGTTTCATTGAACAGAAAATGCAAATCTGTAATTTTCCCCCAGACACCCCCACCCACATCCCCCTTCCCCGATAACCAGACATGTCACTTAATATTCACGACTAAGAATTCATGAATTAATTCTAGACTTCTGAGAATAAATCTCAATGTAGCCTTACTAGAACAAAAGGGAGGATTGATATATGTAGCAATTTGCCCAATATATTAATGATATGCGAATGCAGAATTATTTAATAATTGTGTTAATTCTAGTATTCCATACAATGTCACATTGTTCTGAAACATGCCATTGATACTTGGGGATTATTATATAGATTTTCAGGATAACCACCGCCTTGCCATTAGATAATGAGAATTTTGAAGATGTTATCATTATATTGTGTCATTTTTAGTACACTTAATTAATACATATATTCCCCATTTTTCTTTTTTCAGTTTTAAATTAGATAGGTACGCATAAAGGAGTGACGGGTGCTAAAAGGAGAAATCTTGAACACGTTTGGATCCGCGCATGTATGTGCAATACTTGATGTAATTGATATTTCATCTACAGGAATGCATATCTAATGTTTCAAACTGAAATTAAAGTATTTGAATTACTTTTATTTTGAATGCGTTTTAAGTCTACAGGCAGTGCTGTTTACACGGTTATACTTTGGAAGATTTGCGGCAAGACTTGAAGGACATGTTTGGGCATTTTCATCACACAGTTAGAGACTAAAGATTTGAGGGTTCAAATAATGAAAGTAGAGGTATCTAGATCATACAGTTCAGAACAATTCGCCAAAGCAAGACACAATGAAGACAGCAGAAGGCGACAGAAATATGATAAGTGAACATGAAATAAAAGACACCACAGAGTCGTCCACTTCTGCTTCATGCTTAGATATTTTATTGGAAATAGATATTAACGCCAAACTAACAACTCAACTTTATGACAAATGGGATGATTTCAGTTTCTCCATCGTCAACTTCCCATATTTATGTAGCAATATTCCATTATCATCTGCATATGGTGTTTATATCTCTCAACTGATTCGATACGCGAGAGCTTGTTCTGTGTATGGTCAGGTTATTTTTAAAAATTGAGACAGGCTACTGTCAAACAAGTTGATGGTTCAGGGGTTTCAACAATCTCGTTTAAAGTCAGCAAATTTTATGGTCGTTATAACGATCTAGTTTGCCAATACAACCTATCATTGGGTCAAATGCTGTCTGACGTGTTCCGTACCGATTGGTAGGCCATTCGTGGCCAACTGATTTTGATTACGGATAACGTCCGCTTACTGGATCAAGATATAAGGCTCACGGTAGGTGTGACCGGTCGACAGGGGATGCTTACTCCTCCTAGGCACCTGATCTCACCTCTGGTGTGTCCAGGGGTCCGTGTTTGTCAAGCTCTATTTTGTATTGCTTATAGGAGTTATGAGATTGATCAATGTTCGTTATCTTCACCTTTCATTTTATATATCTAAACACTTTCAACCACATTCATGTATATGATTGTTATTTCCTGCCGGATCTAAATATAGCAAAACCTTAATTGTTCATTATTTAACACGAAACCCTGGAAGAGAGCTAAAATAGGATGTTTCCGCTGCCCAATCCCATTCATGTACGGATTATTTCAGTGGTAAATAAACATTTTTTAGATTGAACTTGATCTTAGATCTAGTCTGGTCCCCGCCCCCGCCACTCCTTGATCACTCGTTTTGACACGAGTGATCAAGGAGTGGCGGGGGCGGGGACCAGACTATCTTAAATCCAGTTTTCAGTGCCCTCTATCCGTGTATGAATATGCACATTCCACGAACTTTGCAACCTATTTCGTGGCATTATTGAAATTGTTGGAAACTATGTTTTGAGGTGTAATTTTTACAATTTATTTGAATTTACAATAATAGATAAGGTTTACCTATATCATACGATGGATTATTTTATAAGTTTAAAGTTCATCCTTCTTGGACTATTTCCCTTTACCATCGTTTAAATATGGAAATTGGACAAGTCAAGATCGGGTTTAAATAACTTAGTTCTTACAAGATTATTGTTATTTCGGATTTTCAAAATTTCGGCTTCAGCATCACTGAAAAGACACAATTTGTCGAAATGCGCATCTGATGCATCAAAATTGGTACCGTATAAGTTTTACATTACGACCCCTGGGTCGAGGCCTCTGCTGGTGGACTGTGAGTCCCCGAGGGTCTCTACAGCCCAGTAGCTAAGTACTTCGTTACTAGCTTGGAAATACGGATGTATAATTAATTGCTGTGATAAAATTTAGAAGTTCATTTCCAAATTAAGATATTATCTCCCTCAAGCATAGCTCTGATCCTTAGACGAATTTGGCTCCAGTCTTTGACACTCTGTTTTTCCTTTTCATTCCTACAAGTTTATTGTTATTGGATTTTCAAAAGTTCGGCTTGAGAATCAATGAATAGACATTAGTTGTCGAAATGCGCATCTGGTGCATCAAAATTGGTACCGTATAAGTTTTACATTACGACTCTTGGGTCGAGGCCTCTGCTGGTGGACTGTGAGTCCCCGAGGGTCTCTACAGTCCAGTAGCTAAGTACTTCTTGACACTAAAGACTGGGTTGTGTATGATAAAATTTCTTAACATATATATTTTTTCTCAAGTCAACATATAGAGGAAAGGTGAAGATAACGAACAGTGATCAATCTCATAACTCCTAAAATCAATACAAAATAGATAGTTGGACAAACACGGACCCCTGGACACACCAGAGGTGGGATTAGGTACCTAGGAGGAGTAAGCATCCCCTGTCGACCGGTCACACCCGCTGTGAGCCCCACATCCTGACCAGGTAAACGGAGTTATCTGTAGTCAAAATCAGTGTGCCAAGAACGGCACTTTAACGGGACTCATCCTCTACATCATGTAGATCACAAACAGTACAAAACCGTCATTTTCTAACCTACATCATGTCTTCCAACCTCAACATTCAATGTATGAGATGAAGTCAAAAGCGAGTAATATATAGGAATTTTGAACATAGATGAATTTGGGGGAGGTGACTAAGAATGTGAAAATCGCCTCTGGAAAACTGCTTGTTTTATGTTTGTGAGAGAGAAAAAATACTTCATGTTAGAAAATGAAATGACACGATTTACTCATCTATGCTTGAAAACGAAAATTATGATTATTAGAAGACGAAACTCTATTTGTGATACATCTATACATTTAATCACCAATCAAAATTACAGAACCACCATCCTTCCCTCGCTTTAATTTCTGATACGAGTAACAGACGAGACCAAGCCATATGACTGACTAGTTTTCTTGGTCAACCTAAATAAATGAAACTGAATATTTTCTTAAGCTTGATTAGAAATGGTTAATTTAGGTTAAGTTTAAAGGTTGAAGAGATAAAAGAAAGTAAGTTATCTAAGGGCGTCAGAGATCTCTCTTGTGCTTCAAAATGGCGTGTTTAGTTCTATGCGACTTACTGGCATTCGACAAACTTCGACAGATTCCGGTATCCTCCGGTACCCTACATCTAGATGGAATCGACCGAGGTGATCCGAGAGACTTATGGTATACTCTCTGTAGACAACTTTTGAAACAGATGAAAGAGGTATTTGAAAACAATTATTTTGAGTAAGTTATGGGCAGCTAAGTTAAAAATCGCAGTAGAAAACTTGTAGCAGTATAGTTTATGCGTATGTATAAATAATACCAAAATGTAAATATCAGATTTGTTATATCTATATCTTACAATGTCCAAAATATTCATAAAATAAAATACATTGTGTTGATTATGAATATGACATACTTTCCTGGTTTCTTTTTATGTACATGTACATCAAAATGTTGGATGTTTTGTAATATCTTACCTTTACATTTCAAACTGAGATTATTCAGTGATCTTTATAAGCCTTATAAAATGCTTTATTTAATTATTATCCTGCAACATCAAAATTTTAAGATATATATTTGAAGGTTAGCTTAATTTTTCAGTTTTTTAAATAGTTTGTTTTTACATACAAATGGAGATCGATTACATATCAAAAACAGTTCTTCATAATCATGAAGAATAAAATACTTGGAGAAAGAATAAAAATTGAAACAATACGTACTGGAAATATATCGACAAAATTTGGAGAAGGAATAAATACATAATGAAATTCCTGAACAACAGTGAATACTACGAATTTTCAATACGCTTGGAAAAAAATTAGGTTTAAGAGTTTTATGCAGTGCTGACTATCATCAAGGGGATGGGTATGTATTTGATATTTTCAAATTCATCTAGAGGGGGACAATGTGTTGCTAATTGTGTTTTATTTCTATTAATTGACTGATCTGAAATAAACAAATATTTTTATACACGACGTACAGACACTAGACACAAATTTGTACTGACATCAGTGATGATAATGATAAAAAAAAAAACATCTGTAGATCACAATCTACACATATTCATATAGGGAAAATAGATTTGCCGTCCTATCAGAAGCCCAGATCATGTTAAATTGACATTAGAGTGTTCGTTCCAGTTAATAGCAAATCGTAAATATTGCAACAAACATCCACATATTATATGTAATAAGAGTAACCATATCCCATTTCTGAAATTTTTACCACATATATTGGTTCATTCAATCCAGTCATAAAGTGAGATGGAAAATATTTTATTTTCTGCACCATTTGATCTAGAGTCGAGTGAAAACTCTCAATCGTCGAGTTTTCAAAACGAACATGACCTGACAACATATATACATGTATCAATAGTATCAGAATCGTATATGAAATTGATGATATTGTCAAGATTTACAACACGTTTTAAATTTCGTTTCCTTTGAAATATTCTGTACTTAAGAACTGCTTTCAGTACTTTGATTATCATTACTCGACCAAATTTAAGCTTGAAGAAAAATCCCCTTGAAAGTCTGTGACACGTGTTACACATGAAACATGTGTTACAATCACATTTTGTTATAAAACTCAAAAGACAGGTGGCTGTTTCTGGCCGTTAGTTAAACAAGAGGTGCAAAAGTTCAGGGATTTGAAGGATTATGTGCTGTATTCATGTGTAATTCGTTTAAGTTATGAATTAAATGTATAATAAAGAGCAATTTGAATTTGTGAACAGCAACAATGAATACTGTCAGAAAACGTTTTTGATTGCTATTTAAAGTTTTATCATGGGAATCTAACTTGTTATGACATTTGTCACAAGGTAATACTAATCCGGCTTACCAGATCCATTTAACATCATTTATGTTGACATTCTGTTTAAATTATTACAGAATCACAAGTTCATTCTTAGTACATGCATACTCAGACATTCGACACATGTAGGGTGCAAGTTGTTTTCGAAGATTGTAGAAGTTTAAATTTCACAAGACAATTACACATTTGTGTTTTTCTAATAATATTTCCTGTATATTTTTATCACTATTACTATAGCAAAAACATTTTTATATGGAATTCGTCTCACATACTTCGAACGGTTATAGATACATAATTTATGTGACGACTGTTTTGAATGCCTTTAGATGCGACATTTTAAAAATGTTTATAAGATAACACATTGGGAATGATGTTTGTTGCCTGCTTTGTGCTTTCTAAACTTTGTTTAAAACAGTATATGGATTAGGTTATGTATATGATAAAACATCTGTGTGTCGATACTGACACGTGAGGATACTGACACGTGTTGATACTGACACACTGCTATGTATAACGACTGAGTCGGGAGAGCGGATGTATCAGAAACGTACAACCTCGCGATCGGAGCTCCTCTAGATCTGATCTTACGTGGGAAAAGAGTACCAATTCATTTCCCATAGACCTCAATGTTAACCTTTGGCCCTCTCACTAATTAACTATATCGATTTTAAACAAATGACCGCAAACATTTCAAAGTTCATTCCAAGTGTTGATAAAAAATGACAAAAAATATATAGGGTCCCGTGCCTTTTATAGGTCATATTTGTACTTTTTTACAACGCATAGCAATCTGCAGTAAATCACACACTTCATTTTAAGCACACCCCTATCATGGTAATTTCCTCAGTCATTTCTCGATTTTGTGCGATAATTTTTCATCCTGACAATTAATTTGAACCTCTATAATATTTCTTTCAATTCCAAATAATTTCACTCTTGATATTAGCCAATCACGCAACACCTAGACATTTATACCTCCGCTCAATCTTGGGTAAACTCCGTCCGGGTTACGCATACGGGGGTTTGGTACTCTCATTCCACGTACTACAACCTCGCGATCGGAGCTCTTCTAGATCTGATCTTAATTCATAATCAAAACATTCCATTTTGCATTGGCACGTATCATGTGTGTGTGTGTGGGGGGGGGGGGGGGGGGGGGGAAGAGAAATTGAAAGTTACATTTACATGTAGTTTGTCAAAATGTGTGTGAAAGAGCGGATCCAGGATATCAGTTTAATGGGGCGTGGAAAAGAAAATTGAGAGACAGGAGTCTGAGGGCCACCTTTAGGACCCCAGTTAGCCAAAAACGAAGTCCCCGGAAGCCCCCGTGTTATACTGTAGTTTGATACATGTAATGAAATCTGACGTATCTAAACAAAAAATGAAAATGATAGTATTTTAGCACATATGCTGCAATCTTTAGGATTAATCAATAAATATTTTTTTTAGTTTCATTCAATCACGATTAATAATGCTGCAGGCTACCTGTGTCTATCATCTTTTTATAAACAAACTTGGATGATGCAAACATACCCCATGCATAGACCATCCTCGGATATTTTTATATAGATTAAAGCCCCCCCCCCCCTTACTGTGTTATAAACGAACTAAGCTATTGACGCATTTATGATCTACTGAACAATATTATATTAGAATTTGGAGAGTAAAGGTATTTAATCATTATAGGCATATGGTTTGTATGTATTGTAGGTTTATAAACCTTACATGTATATTTGAACTTGTACTGCTAGTTTTCATGATATCATTACGTACATGACGTAAATATTGTGATAGTTTCTTGAACAATCTTTCTATTTCAAGGGAAGAAAAGGATGAAAAACTCATTTTAGTGATTTATGGATTATTGTGTTGCCATGGCAACCATAACATCAGATCATACTACGTAATTCAAAACTTAGTGTAGCAGTTTACTGGTCAGTTTGTATTTCCATGTGAAGAAAGGGATGAAAAATCAACAACTAAAATGTATTTTTGTGATTCATGGACTCATTTAGTTGCCATGGTAACTGTAAAAATTCATTACACAGCATAATTAGAAACTTATTTTTTTCATTTTGAAATTTTTATGAGTTATATTCTAAAAATATGCGTAGAGAAAGTTTTAATTTTCATTTAAAATTTTCTTCATCAAGTTTCAAGGAACATTTTACAATAATTACAGGTAGTCTACTGTAACTTATGCGCATCTTGTACTTCAATGTTAATGTACATGTATAATTATATTTACAATAAATGACACTCAATTTCATGAATGCATGTTATACATGTACATGTATATGAATACAACTATTCCTAAAATTTATTTAAATGATGGCTGATAAACATTCAATTTGTGTGTTTTAGGTGACGAAAATGGTGAAAAACACATTTTTGGGATTTGTGGGGTATTTTTGTTGTCATGGCAACCGTTACACCACATTTTAGTGCATAATTAAAATCTTCAAGATTTGTCCTTTCAGAATATGCAAGGTTATATTACGAAAATATGACTAGAAAATGTTTTAATTTCAATTTGAAATATTTGTATCAGCTTTGAAGGAAAACTCGAAAATTTCTGATACATGTAGTTAAAGGGTTAAATCATATTACTGTATGTGGAAAAACAAACTGCAAGTGTAAACAACACACATTCTGGAGTATGCAGTTTTACATGCGGGGTACATCAAGGCAGTTAACTTGGGCCTCTTTTATTCTTAGTATATATGTGAATGATCTTAGTGCAAGTACTGATCCTAAATGTAAAGTTTTATTATATGCATGTAGATGACACAGCCATTTTATTCTCTCATTCTAATCCAAACAAGCTAGGAAACTGTTATCTACATGTACATGTATGTTAGAAAGCTGTCGTAAAAATGTAACTGGTTGGTAAATGATTAACTGTCACTATTCTTGAATCTACTTCTTTTTTTAAAATAAAAGACCAAATCAACGCTTGAATGTTTATACAAATAAAACAAATCATGTCTGTTTTTCTGTCTAGGAAATTGCTTTGAAATGCTTTCAGTCAGTGTCATTTTGACTATGTATGTACATCCATAGGAGACTATTCCAAACTAATTTTAATAACCTTATTTTGAATAACTTTCAATTTATTCTTGAGTCTTTTTGTAAAGTCCTGGCTATAGGCACGCAAATCGACAATTTTACTATAAATAGCACAACAGAGAAAATAAACAAAAAACCGAACAGCCTCAAAGTAGAAGCTTCCGATATACAACATAGTCACAAATTGATACGATACTTTATCAAATATATGGATGAAATAGAAATTTTTAATAGGAAACAGAATGAGAGTGAAAATATGAACACATTTCTTGAATTTTATATTCATATCATATGGACACGAGTAATCATCTTGCGCAGATACACTATGGTATGCGTAGGAATATAATGAAGCTACTGAATCCGAGTGGTTTCAGTCCCATTACCTGTTCGCTCCGAGTGCGTTTGTCCCCTTTACCCGTTCGCCTTGAATGGTTTCGCTCCTGTTCGATAGGTAATTGTTTATCTAATGTAACTGAGGCCTTGCAGATGTCGATGAACATTTTAATTTTATAGCGATAATAAATATTTCTGTTACAGAAAATCTCCTTAACCTAGACATGATCTTACAACGTATGATATCAAAGTTTCACATATTAAGTTCGCACATTTTTTGTTTTTGTTTAATAAATGAACTAAGTATAATCCATAGCTAAACTAATCTGGCATTCTTGGGTACAAACAATAGAAGAACTAATTTTGCGTATTTTGTTATTTCATTCGGACAGTACACTGAACATACTGTTGCGTCACTTTCGACTAATGATAGCGGATGCGATAAACCAACAATTCTCCAGAAATGTTTCCATTTGAAAAAAATAAGCTGTCGTGGTTTGTTTTTTTATCAGCATTCGCCATTTTATTTTTATTCAGATATGTACAAAATACTTTTATCACGTTAATCTAAGTAATATTATCAAACATGCGGTATTCGTTGTGTAAAACACACATGAAAAAATCACGCCATTTAGCGATATATAGTACCTGAAGTTTCTGGTGTGTAAAACAACTCCATGATGGTCTTTTACACCTTTACAAATCTTTCTCTTATCTATAGTTATGATTGAATCTGACTTTAAAGACCTATACGCAAGTACGCAACTGCGTACACATAATTTGAGAGAGAGAGAGAGAGAGAGATCTGCCATTGAAATATATCCTTGCCCCAATATATCAAGTCCTTCATATCCCGTGAGGATCCGGGTTAGAATAGGTCTTCAGTCCCCCTTGCTTGTCGTAAGAGGCGACTAAATGGGACGGTCCTTTGGATGAGACCACAAAAACCGAGGTCCCGTGTCACAGCAGGTGTGGCACGATAAAGATCCCTCCCTGCTCAGAGGCCGTAAGTGCCGAGCATGAGCCTAAATTTTCCAGCCCTTCACCGGCAGTGGTGACGTCTCCATATGAGTGAATTATTCTCAAGAGGGACGTTAAACAATATTAAATCAAACATCCTTCATTTAAATTCACTTAAATGTATATTAAATATTACCATGTTCAAAATGTCTCATGTAATGAACAATGTTTGAGTTCATACTAATAGTGCATATTCTGCTTTTTCATTCTTTTCTTTTTATTATCATTTTTAAAAACATTGCACATTGAAATATTAACAATCATGTATGCTGTATGCCCAAGAGGGTCCTAATTTGGAAATAAATCATATCGTATTGTAGTAGACGAATTTAGGATATTCTTTGTTATCAGTAACATTTACCGTATATATACCCATCGAAAACAACGAAAATAAGTGGACAACACAATAAGAAAAACGAATGTAAAGTCAGTCCAAGTACAATGTACATACGATGAGTAAGCATTAAAAGCACTTTAGAAAATGATTTTGTTTTTCTAATGACATTTATTGTGTACAGAAAAAGAAACATTTGGAGTTTAAGATAAAAATCAAAAACTCTGATATCATTTCCTGATATTTGAAATTTTCTTGAAATGGAAAGTTTAAAAATTCATTTTAAGCATATTTCTTGGACTTTCACTTTTCCTGTAGTTAAACATTTTAATCTTTGAATTTAAATTTTTTGGAGTTAATTACTTTTATGGATTATTCTAGCTATACTTTATCCATAACAAAATCAATGAATAACAAATACTTCATTTAGAGAGCTGAGAGCGCGAATTTTCTTCGAACATCTTAATCTTGGCGTTTTAAAATTGTTGGGAATAAACTTCAAAAGGAAGAATTGTGTTTAAATTTTCATAATGGTAGACAATTGTTGCAATTCAAAGCACATTACGAATTAACTTTCTCTCTGGAAAGATAGTTTGGTGGAGGAATATTTTAACACAAGTAAATTACAAGTTAACAAACAATTAGTAAAAAAAAAAAAAAAAAAGCAGTGGCGGGGTCCCGGGACTCTTTCCCCTTTCCGTGCCCCGGATAAACAAATGAAGCAACCTTAAAAGCCTCAAAATCTTCTTCATATTTAAAAGAATGGGAAATTAAATTGGTATACATGTATATGGAGAAAAATATTGCAACTATGTTACATAAGGATGGCGAAAGTCTTGTTGCTCTCATGCAGGCCTTGCCCCCCCCCACCCCACCCCCCACCCCTCAGAATGTGAGGAGGATAAAATAGAAATTTACCTCGTGTCTCTGTGTTGTCTAACTCTGCCTTTTGAATGTACATTTAAGTGAATTATTATCGCTGACGTTTGTAACACTCAGTCATGTTTTACTTTTACATTGTTATCATGATGGGTTTTCTGCCTCAATTATTCAGGCCAAACGTACATGTATTGCCAACATCTAAAAATACTTAAATGATGAAGTTTTTCAATGATGCTGATTGATAAAACATGTTCCTGCTTTATTGCAAAGCGTCAAACTTTTCAAATATAATGTTGTTGTAAACTTAGTATCTGCATATTGATTGACTGTACTTCTTTAAAGAACAACTTTGTAAAATATCTCTGTAATTACTAGCCTAAGGGAAGATCTGTAATTACTAGTCTAAGGGAAGATGCTGTAATTACTAGTCTAAGGGAAGATGCTGTAATCTGTAATTACTAGTCTAAGGGAAGATGCTGTAATCTGTAATTACTAGTCTAAGGGAAGATGCTGTAATCTGTAATTACTAGTCTAAGGGAAGATGCTGTAATCTGTAATTACTAGTCTAAGGGAAGATGCTGTATCTGTAATTACTAGCCTAAGGGAAGATGCTGTAATCTGTAATCACTAGTCTAAGGGAAGGTGCTGTAATCTCTAATTAATAGCCTAAGGGAAGATGCTGTAATCTGTAATTACTAGCCTAAAGGAAAATGCTGTATCTGTAATTACTAGTCTAAGGGAAGATGCTGTAATCTGTAATTACTAGTCTAAGGGAAGATGCTGTATCTGTAATTACTAGCCTAAGGGAAGATGCTGTAATCTGTAATTACTAGCCTAAAGGAAAATGCTGTATCTGTAATTACTAGTCTAAGGAAAGATGCTGTAATCTGTAATTACTAGTCTAAGGAAAGATGTATCTGTAACTACTAGTCTAAGGGAAGATGCTGTAATCTGTAATTACTAGCCTAAGGAAAGATGCTGTAATCTGTAATTACTAGTCTAAGGGAAGATGCTGTAATCTGTAATTACTAGCCTAATGGAAAATGCTGTAATCTGTAATTACTAGCCTAAGGGAAGATGCTGTAATCTGAAATTACAAGCCTAAGGGAAGATGCTGTATCTGTAATTACTAGGCTAAGGGAAGATGCTGTAATCTGTAATTACTAGCCTAAGGGAAGATGCTGTAATCTGTAATTACTAGTCTAAGGAAAGATGCTGTATCTGTAATTACTAGCCTAAGGGAAGATGCTGTAATCAGTAATTACTAGCCTAAGGGAAGATCTGTAATTACTAGCCTAAGGGAAGATGCTGTATCTGTAATTACTAGTCTATTATTTACTTAATTTTGGTAACAATGTTAACATAACGTAATTATGTACCAATTTGTATTCATGTTCTATAGTTTCTGATTGGAGAATTTTAGATTGCGATGTAGTTCTATATCATGCTTACATTGTACCTGATTATGCAAGTAACAAGCTAATTGAAGAAAATTGTTGTCTTTATCTATAGATATTTTACCTCTGAATTTTATCAGCATTTCATGATTGTTTTTGATGGTTTTAAAGCACATGCATATCCTGCTAATTACAATGAAAGTTAATGCAACATAGCAACATAACTGTTTTAAATATTTGACGCAACCTGACAGTTCATTTGAAATTCAAAGTACTCTGTACAAATCAATGAGTGTCTAAAAACATGAGAAATAGGTAAGTAAGTATCTCGTGCATGATAACTTGATACATGTATTGTAATGTGCAAACACTACCCATCAAATCTAGATTCTTTATGGATACTGTTTCTCTGCTCAAATATAATTCTACGGTGTATTGTTTTACAACTCTCTTAACTGCTGTATGTTGTGTTGGATTTAAAGATATCCATAAGTAATTACTTATGGAAGTTGCAGTACTGCGAATTTAAGTAAAAATCTCGAGAACAAATTAACAAGGTGTATGTTTCAAAACGTGTTCTACTGAAAGTGACCGAAGTTAGTCGTCATTACACCCGCACATTAATACCAAAAACTCAGCCCACACACAGAGTAGGGATAATCCGATAAACGTCAAAGATCTTTACTCCAACAACAGAAAAAAACGACAATTTCCGTAGTACTATCTGATGTGTAACGGCTCACTGGCTCACGATCGCAGATCAAAGGGAGACAACTCGCATACCATGTTACAATGCGACATCTTCACCAACATAATGAAAAATATTTTTGATAAAACAATACCATAAACAAAATTCTAGTTTGCAATCATGTATTTGAAATCATATCATTGTTTATTCTAAGAAAACAAAGAGACATGCGGTAAATAGTATACATATAATTTCCATCAGACTCTGTCACAGTGGGGATATTTAGTTATGAAATTATGTTTCATAACAGTTATACAACAGTTACGCAACTCTCTTCTATCTTAAGGGGCGATATCAAAAGTTCAATGTCTGACAAAAAACTAAATTGACATAGTATTCACCAAGACCCCCTCACCCCTCTTTAAAACTAAATATGATGAATGTTGAAATTAATCGATTAAGAAGTAAAAACATCCGATTATAAATAACACTCTGTATACCTTTTCTACTGTTTATTCACAAATGAAAGAGTACATTAAAACTATTAAATGTCCATTAAAATGTAATATTATTATGAGGTTTTTAACAGTCGCTTGTCATTTTTTTCTTTTTCCCCTAAAGTGTATATTTGATGTCGGATGACAAAAACTTACCGGAGTTTTTACCCTCCCTCCCTCTAACTATTTGAATTAAGATTTTTATCCGAAATCGATCGTTTGATCTCGTCCCTAACGCATGTATTTTTTTTTTTTCACTTTAGCTACTCATGTGTTTTACAAAGTTATTCATTCCTATTTCACCTTACCCATGCCCATTTCAATGGTAATAATAGATTGCCTTGAAAGCTGTGACTGGACGTCGAGCGTGACCGCGGAGGTTTCCAGGGGGTTTGATAGTCACTGCGTGTGTAGTCTGTTTTGTTAAGTTTTCTTAAAGCACTCACGGCAGTTTTTTAACTTTAAATTTTAAGCCCCTCCCTTGCCTCTTTGCGATGGTCGTCAGCTTAAATTTGTACAATATTCAGATCGCCAACCGTGTCATTACAGCACAAAGAGACTGGCGTGTGGACTGTATTTTCACGCAGTGACTTGATGCACATGTACTTTAGATTGATTTAGCCTTGTGGCTTACAGTCAGTGTATATCGTTCGGAAGCTTGAACCAGCAGCTGCAGTTCGGAACGCTCAATTCCGGTTACTTAGTTACATAACTCAAAAGAGGATTTAACCGATTTCCTTTCCATAAAGGTTTGTTCTTATGGCATTTGTATATTGCAAACAGGGCGATATTTTTGTTCTTTCATTAATTTTAAATACGAACAACGAATTCTCTCAGACATGTTCATTTGATAAATTTCTTTGTTGTAAATGCTTGTGGGTATGGCCAGCGAGCGTCGCCTGCATACTCCATGAAGCGCGTTAACGTCAAACGGGTTGGGAACACTTCGATCTTCTCACTATTTAAAACGAAATTATCCCTCTTTAGCGAGGAAAAATTAAGGGAGTTTTGGGGGGTGGGGTATGGAAAATATGACAAAATCCGTTAAACAGAGTCAATAAATTGCTGCGTAAGAGAGAAGGAGAGAAGGAGGCTGGAAAAGTACTTTTGTTTCGGTTTAGTATCGGACAGCTTAGCATTTTTCCTTCTTTTTCACGTGAAACACAAATAAAAGTACTTCCCTCTGGAACGCCACATTAACATAAAAGAAGATAACTTTAATCATTTGAAGATGTCATCAATTCATTTCATGCGTGCAACAATTCAATTAGAATTGAAGATATCTTCAATTCTGAATTATTGCGCACATTAATTGAATCGTTGACAGCTTTAATTATTCTGTTGAATTGATGAATGCTATGATTGACTTCATTGTTGACCTCTCCAAATGAATTGATGCGCGCTAGAATTCAGCGTGAAGAGAGCAATAATTAGATTGCAGTGAATTACTGCTGCTTCAATTGCATTGTAGCGCGCCTCAATTCAAATAGTGCTCGCAATAATTAAACTATTGTTTTCTTCAATGAAATTAATGGTATTACTAATTCAATTGATGCATACAATAACTAGACAATGTCTCGCCAGGTCCCCAAATTGGAAATGCTCCAAATGAAACCTCCTCCCCTTAATGTACAACATGGTGTGAGGTTTAAGCATGAGCAGGAACATAGACATTATGAACTCCGGAGAAGTGTTCACAAACTATTTTACACCCTCCACCCTCAGATCCACTATTACTTTAAGGACAACAATTGGACCCCCCTGTCCCTGTAATATGCACATTTGCAAATGGCATTGAAGTATTGCAATATGTCATGTGATATTGTAATTAATAGGTAAAATCTATAATAATGAAATGAATCTACTAGTTTCATCTATCAATTTCTTAACAGCTGAAAAATAATCATTTTAGTCTGCGAATGAAAATTATAATAGATTTGTATCTATATTGACCAAGTCAAGAAAAGAAGGCATGGTGCAATGCGCTTCATACCCCTTCGTGTGTTTTATTATATATTGTGGTGGTTTTTGTTTTGTATTCATATTCTACTGCCATTTCTGTCGGAATTCTTAGCCGTTAAAATAGACGCGCTACGCACACATTATTCACATCTGCATCTTATTCTTGAGGAAATGGCTATCATTACAGTTGGTAAAGATGTCAAAGGCAAAAACATTGGAAATGTAAAGAGACGCTGTGTTAGTTCATGAACTGAAGATAATAGAATTATTCACCAGAGAAAGACAAAAGTGTAGTACATGTTTAATTACTAGATCTATGGAATTGTACTACATAATGGGAATAGCTATGTTTTACCTTTTCATCACGTGATAGGGGGTCCGGACCTTCCCCTGGATTTTGTAAAGTATATAACCATAGAGAAAAGTTAAGTGATTCATTTGTGAGCTAAGTAACGAGAGCAGAACCAAATCACAAGCTTATCATGAAAGTAATTATAGATATATAAAGTGTTGTCAAAGGAAGATTTGCTTCAATGCCTTTCTTCCATTTATCATTTACATAATCACCTGTGACTGATGTAACAATCTAATCATACTCGATGTTTGATTCGACCTATTAATATTTACACCTTTCATTACTTATTTTTGCCAACAATAAACTTTTGGACATGTACAGTACGTAATATCGTTTTTCAAAGGAGGGAGGGTCATTAAACAATTGTCTAAAATTCTTGACGAACAAATTTTTGTAAAAAGTGGGCAAACAGCCAAAACATCTTACTTTGTTTGTGAACGTAACTAACTTTGCACGTGAAAATAATGGGAAATGAACTTTGTCAAAAAAGTGGAAAGGGGGGGGGGCAGGTTCCGTGGTTCTATATACCTGCTGGACAATGTGAATCTTTGACTGGTGGTATTATATGTTATAGACCTTCATTTTTTTAAAAAATAAATATAATACTAATACGATTTAGAACCAACATTTTAACTGTTAAACCAATTCTCACACTCGTGGTCCATTGACCGGTCAACAGTTTACGAACTGTTGACTGGGCAATAGTCTGCCCTATTTCCATTGGCTAAGTGATGTGATTCTCTGTCTGCTGTTTTGTTTACGTAATGGCGAGGGTCAGTGATTTAACTGATGATGAAATGCAGAATTTATTAGATGAAACGCTAAGCAGAAACACGAAAAATGTAATTATTGATTATTATTTCGGATATTGGGTATATGTTTTCTTTTAAACTAGTGGATACGTTGATAAATGTACACAACATCTTACTTTGCTTGTGAACATATCAAACTTAATTGAACCTTGTCAAAAATGTGGGGGAGGGGCAGGTTCCCTGGTTCCCAGTCAACAGTTCGCACCGTCTTGTTAAAAGTTCATAGTCAACAAACCATGACAACCTAAAAAGTGAAAGTGTAGAACAAAACAGGTATAGACTGTGTCGGAGGACAACAGCTGTTTTCCGTCATCAGGTAAAACGAAACAGCCGTTGTCGTCGGACCCAGTCGATAACTGTTTACTACTGCATTGTCCTTGGTCGAGTTTTGACTATTACTGCTTAGTTCTTTATTAAAGATTGACTGACAAGAAATTTTGCAGCCATTTATCGGACAGGTGAACCAAATATTATTTTAACTAAGTCAATTACTCAGTAAGAGAGGAGAAGTGGCCTTAAACAAAATACTCCTCCCCCACCCCACCCCCCCCCCCCCCACCCCCTCATCTCTAAATCATGCAGGTATTGTTTCACTGGTTGGTTGATCCCTCACTTTTTATGACAATTAGTTAAAGCTAGTGAAAATGTAAATAACAATCGTTGAATTTAATTCATACAATGAGGAATGATCCCCCACGAATGACCACAATGTAGTATTTTGATCTTTGAGTTGAATCAAACTTTTACATGTGTTGACAATGCCCCGCCATGAACATGGCTGGAGCATATAGTGTTTGTCATTTCTGTCTTTCGTCTTTCCATCCCTCTGTCATTTCATCCTCCCCTCTGTCCTTCCGTCACACTTTGCGTTTAGCTCAGTTTCAAAGAAACTATTCAATTTTCAAAATTTATGTGCTGGTACATATTTGTGACATCTATTAAACTGCATCAATATTTTTTACCTTGATATTTTCTTTGACCTTGACACCGCCCTCACTTTTTCCTATTTGCTTTTTAGCTCAGTTTCAAAGCAACTACTCCATTATTGAAAATATTTTTATGAGAACTCTTACACTGGTACATGTTAGAAGTACTTCGCTACACGTATTTAAATGTGGCATTGTTTTACCTTGACCTTTCCTGTGACCTTAAACTCACTATTCCCTATTTGGTGGTTAGCTCAGTTTCAAAAGTAATGAAAAATTGTTTCCCCTTTCTGATAATGGCCGCGGCATATATTGGTTGTCATGTCTGTTTGTGATACCCATGTATATAAATGTTAATGAGGATCTGAAATTCATGTGAGTATAAATTGTAGCTGGGTGTAATTTATGGCAAAATAAAAACCAAATGTCAAAGTTATAGATAAGAAAATACAAAGGTCAAGATAGAGAAATAAATCGTTTCACCGCAAAAAAGCGGACAAGGGACGTGCACTTGCGGTGAAGTGCCGATACGTGTATATGCCATAATATGGTTAAACATTCTTTAAAAAGAATAAAACGTTTCAGAAGGTACATAACATATTACTACATAACTCTGTAAGTTGCCGGGGTTCAAGTGGCCGAGAGGTTAGAGCGTTCGCCCCGCATGCGGAAGGCCGGGTTTCGAATCTCGGCCGCGACAGACCTTAGTCGTTAAAACAGGTAGTGACATTTCCATCGCCAAACGCTCGTGAATGTCATATATCCTATATATTTTTTTCCATCTCGTAAAAACGCTATTAAATCATCGCACGTATGTAGTTATGAGGCTGTACGACATATCATAAATAATTTCACCTGTTTTAACCCAAATTATTTGAATTTTAAATCGATGTTTACAAATAACCGCGTCACTCTGCCATTTCAAGTGACAGTCACGTGACCAGTTCAAACTTTCAGATCATCGGTGGTCTTATCTGTGTAAAGCTGTGTATTTTGTTATAACAGTACCGTACATAAGTTTAATTGAAATAAAAATATCAAATACCTCTTAGTAATTCGTTGTTTTACGCTCTTTCAGCCTTAAAACTAGACAGTTGCGTATGAGTTAATACATCATGTTGGGATTCCCCTGACGCGCGTGGGTCTATTTATAGACGTCTATTATGGGATGATTTATATATGTACCCACTATATTTACTTTCTAAATAATATTCGCACTGTTTTCTTTTACATGCAGATGTTTTCAAGCATGTAATTAAGGGAAAGTTAATAACTTTATAAAGTAATTAATCTGCTTTAAAGTAATTATGTACAAAAATAATACATGAACATCGGGTCATACAGCTTTAAAAACGGATGTCCCGTGCCTCAGTAGGTGTAACACACTAAAGGACCCTCACTGCTTAATCCGTAAGCGCCAAGCATAGGCCTAACTTTGAAGCTTTACCGGTCTTGGTGACGTCTCCATATGAGTGAAAAATTCTCGAGCGAAATGTGAAGCAAAATGCAATCAATATTTCTTAATGTTACTTCGAGAGACGGTAGTGTAGCCACCATAACTAAGATAAGTTGTACGTCATATAGTTATGTTATTAGGAACGACTTCCTGATAGGATAATACATTAAGATTTACTAGAAAAAGACCTAAAAATCGGTGATTTTGTAAAGTATGGAGCTGGACTTTTTTTCTAATATCTAATATTTCTCAACCTTAACAAAATCAAAATACTCCTACTGAAATAATCACTTGCCCCATCGAGTTTCACTTGTCGACGGTGAAGTAACCAAGTTGTATGCTTTCTTTGGGGGTGCCAGACGGACCAAAGAATCGTCTTGTCCTTAGAGTAACGATATTCACAGATCACAGAATCTGATGTGTCAGTAAAGGCCATCGACAAGATAAGCACGTCAGGATCCGAATTCCCGCCTCCTCAGTCAAGTACATGTAAGTCATTTGGACAACGGATTGTTTGTATGGGGAGGACTTGATACAAACACCCTTAACACCTCAAATGACCTTTATGGTTTTGATACAAGTGAGAACAAGTGAACAGTAAAAATTGTTCAGTGTGGCAGTAAGTAAAACAGTCTAGACTGGCGCTGTCTGCTGGAACAGGTCATTCAGTTGACAGATATCAGGTGATGTACTTCTGATACATGGAGGCTTGTGTTGTTCGTAGCGTGATACCAGTGGTGCAAAACTCAGAAACATTTTACACAATCTTGTAAAGATTGTTCTTTTTATATATTTTTAAAACACTAAAACTTACTTTTAGTCAAAACTTGATAAAGTTCCTGGTATCACACCGAGGGCTTACAACGCTGCGATAGCGTGCCTAAAACTCTTCTAATGATAATAAAATACATTAAAAGTACTCTACAATGGTGGTGTAACACATGAACAAGGGTTTGAACCATCAGAAAGGCTTCCAATCAATGACGTTGTTGTCTTAAATTCCATAGGCAAGTCTCCTGAAAATTATTTTCTTGAGAAAATTACTGTGCCAATTGATAAACCAATGTACATTTCATATCATCTAATATGTACAAAACCAAAGGAAATCACTGAATCTCCACTTAATTTGCATGATCAAATGAAATTGTTCAATCTAGAGAACGAACCATGTATTTCTTGACCAGTAGATCATCATATGCAACATGTATTTATGTCCTCATTGTCATCCCATTGAGTTACCTTGGCAACCTCTTTAATGATAATTTTTTAAAAAACGGCCACAATTTATGTCAGCATGGGTTGCATCAGTACCTTTATTCACTGCTCAGCATACAAGAGAGGAGACTATTTTACTCATTTTGAAAAAGTCTCTAATTTTGAGTTTGAGAAATTGCCAGGATTGACTTTAAGATAAATTGATAATGAGCACGTCTCTTCATATGCCCTTGTTACTGAAAAAGGTCTTTGCCTCCTCTCTTGTATCCTCAGTGTGCAAAGGTATATCGAACCACTACGAATTAATCCAATATCTGTTCTAATTTCTCATCAATCATACTGTTGTAAAATTTGAATATGGTACATGTCTCCTCCCCCCATCTGTAGCTTCAATTTTCAGAGTTTTATCCTTCAAACAATTTGTCGACAAAACCAAAAATACGACAAAACGATAATTAGCGACTTTTCGCCCCGAAATAACAAAATAAAACCCCCTAGCGACCTAATTCTTGTCGTCTTTTCGCTTGGCGTTTTGTCGTCTTTTCGAGGCGAAAAGACGACAAATTTACAAGAAAAGATTTCTTCAGTAGAATACAAGTACATAAGAACTATAATTTAATTTTAGATGTTTCTTTTTTTTTTAAAGGTAATTAATAATTATCGAAAACACAGCAAATTTCATAATGGATTCCTAGAAAATCAGAAAGCAAAATAACGAGAAAATCTATATTTTGTCGTCTTTTCATTATTTCGAGGCGAAAAGTCGCTAATTATCGTTTTCTTGTCTTTTTGGTTTTGTCGTCTTTTCGCCTCGAAAAGACGACAAATTGTAAAGTGGCACAAATCAGCCACCATCGGTTAGAGCGTTCGCCCTGCATGCTAAAGGCCGGGGTTTGAATCCAGGTCACGACAGAGCTAAGTCATTAAAACAGGCAGTGACAGTTCCATTGCTAAACGCTCGGCATCAGGTGTGAATGTCACGGGTCCGCGGAGATGACCTTAAAAATGGATGTCCCGTATCACAGTAGGTGTGGCACGCTAAAGAATTCTCCCTGCTCAATGGCCATAAACGCCGAGCATAGACCTAAATTTGAAATCCTTCATCACTACTGGTGACGTCTCCATATGCGTGAAAAGTTCTCGAGAGGGACGTTAAACAAGATAAAATCAATCGATCAATTGGAAGGTGACAAATACAAAATGAACTTTGATTATTTTCTTCGCACAATGATTCCAATACAGCGAACAGAATTTAACTTTTCTTTATCAGATATTCTGATCATTTCCTTTGCTTCTAATTTGATATGTAATAGTATTCTATAATCACACAAAATGAAAATCTAAAGGCTTTGTATGGCAGGAATCGATCTGATTGTTCCTTATGAACAGAAATTTCCCCCCAGATTTTTGCTAAAACCTATGACATCACACGAGGATCGATCCACCTTAAAGGAAAAGGTGTGTATCCATAATGTTCAAATCAGGTTTTAAACTACTAGAAAATTGAAAAGATTCTTTCGAGCATGACTGTAACACAATCTGATTTTAATTTTATACTCCGGTATAAAAGGAGCAGTCACACCTTACCGGATATTAGAAACGGACGTCGCACGGATAAAAATAATTGTGACATAATGCTGTCCGTTGATGAAAGTCGTTTCCGCCGCTGCTTGGGGCTTTTGTGACTGGTGTATGAAGCGTATAAAATGCATAAGAACCGCACGATTACTGGACACGTACTGTGCAATTAACGGTTGATTAACAGACATTGCCGTCTAAATAACGGACAAGTACCGGTGTTGTAGAATAGACTTCCCCCCGGAAAAACGGGTCTGGGATAGATTTTCCCTCATAGGGGGAAATGCACCCCAGCATATGATTTCCTCCTATGTACAAAGTCAGTATGTAGTTTCCACTTGGGCAACCGCCTTGGTATAGAATTCACCCTCCTGTTTCCAGATCTTATTGTTAGATTTTCAATAGAATATCTAAGTACGAAGTAGATGTGGAAGACTGTGGAGTCTTTTATTTCGAGTTCACTGGAATATATCGAATCGACATACACGTATGAATGAAAATGATCATTGTTGATAGATAAAACGTCGTCGATATATATAAATGTCGAGTTGAAGGCCACAGCAAGATATTTTTTCTGCTCATGTACAAGCTTTTGAATAAATATAGAATGAAGTAAACCCATGCAATTATAAATGATAATCAATGAAATTTGTTAATATTAATAAAGAGGTACATGTAATTTAAAAAAGAAACAAATATGTGCTGTTCAATTGTAATTCAATGATATAGATATGCGCTCATAATATTACAATATTCATAAAATAAACGATTTGTTTTAGATGTTGAAGTTGGGTTTACACGGTGAAAACTTTGAACAACATGCAGTAAATACAATATAATTCCCAAAAGACTTAAAAGATAGTCAACATCGTTAGGATTTTTCGTAAAATGTCAACTGAAAGATATACAATTAAAATATCTGAAAAGTAAAATAGATGCACTGTATAAATAAAAGTGATTTAATTTTCCGTTTATTTAATTCAAATGTTAGATACTAGTAAATAACTGCAAAGACTTGAGATGTCTGAATGAATTTTGATATACCATTACACGATTTGAATAATTTCCTGTTTTAAAAAACCCCATAAGATAATGATTGTGAACACAAAACTCTTCTCAAAATTGAAAAAATAATAATAATAATTCCTGGATCTGATAAGCAAGAGAATTCTAGTAATAGAAACGGATACATAGCTAAAATGTAAGAAGGGGGGGGGTACTGCCATTTAAGGGGGAATTCTATACTGGGACAGTTTTTCTTAGGGGAAAATTGGGCCCGGGTTAATTCTTCCTAGGGAAAAATTCTATGCCAGGCCCATCTTTCCGGAGAATGTCTATCCTGGGTCCGGTTTTTTTCGGGAGAAAGTATATGCGGGGGGGGGGGGGGTGCTATGCTACATCACCTGTTTAAAAGAACGTAGGACGCATGAGAAACTGATAAAACGTTCTTTCAACGTTCAACGAACGGACTTGTACCGGTCCCGTGGACCTCCGTTTCACTACCGTTACTCGCCAGTTTCATGCGTTTCTTTTCCGTAAACATGCGGTTGGTGTCCATTACATTTTCGGTTGACCCGCTGCATGTCCGGTTGTAGTCCGGCCGTGACTCATGTCCACCGGACATGAACGGATGGGAACTGGACAAGTACGGGACAACAAACGCATGAATTCCGATTAAAACGCATAGGTACCGTACAATAATCGGACTCCAGACTCTGGCGGTGTCCGTTTCAAGTTTTGAAAATGCTCAAAACTTTCCGTTGGATAGACCAGACCGGACAGGGAACGTGTTGTTCGAACAAGAAACGCAAAGGAACGGAGACGAACGAATCGGCAATTGTGTTATCCGTTGGACGTCCGTTAGCATTATCCGGTGAGGTGTGACTGCTGCTTTAATTAATTGCGTGATCTTGGTTAACCATTTTGAATGAAGAATCACGGATAGAAAGATTATATTTTAATTGCATCCACAATTATCATCGGCAGGTCGAGTCCGGTATGAAGTCAATCAGTGAATACTTGGAGAATGTGTTGCAGGAGACGGGCGGCTTTGGAAAGTTTCAGTTTTTACTTCACGGCAGCATCCTCTTCAGTAAGGTCTCAATCACATGGAGTCTCCTCATCATGGCCTTCGCCGGGGCGGCTCCAGACTGGTGGTGTGTCTACTCCAATGCAACGCATGTCCCTGCAGTCTCAAACTACAGTGCAATAGAGGTCGCTACCGTTAAATCGGCAACACCTACCTACAGAACGATGGCGAACAAGACTGATGATGACAAACTTGCGGATTATTACGTAAACAAGGCTTATAAAACCTGTTCACCACCTTCAAATAATTCTGTCTGTCAGAAGTTCATCTTCGATGACAGCATGAAGACGATCATCAATGAGGTTGTATTCTATTTGAGATATATTGTTAGAATTACTTTGAAATACGTCGAATTATAAAGTGGCGCATGACTGTATAACTCACCTCAATATATAAAACTTTTATATAATATAACTCCTACCGTATCCTATCGTATCATATAACTCATATCGTAGCATATAACTCATACCGTAGCATTTAACTCATATCGTATCATATAACTCATATCGTATCATATAACTCATATCGTAACATTTAGCTCGTATTGTATCACACGATTCCTGTCGTTATACACATGTTACCATATTGTTACATATATGCACATATCATTGCACATAACGCCTATCGCTGCTTATATTTTTCATGGCATTGATAATTAATCCTATTGTTGTATATAATTCCTATCGTTTCATATATATATAACTCGTATCCTATTGTTACGTAGGATATTGTCACGGCGGGTGTGACCGGTCAACAGGGGATGCTTACTCCTCCTAGACACCTGATCCCACCTCTGGTGTGTCCAGGGGTCCGTGTTTGCCCAACTATCTATTCTGTATTGCTTATAGGAGTTAGGAGATTGATCACTGTTCGTTATCTTCACCTTGCATATACCTCGTTATATTTAACTCCTATTCTTATAAACATATGATCGCCCCGCAAGCGGAAAGGTTCGAATCCCGGCCGCGACAGACTTAAGTCGTTAAAACAGGAAGTGACAGTTCCATCGCCAAACGCTCGGCATCAGGTGTGTATGTCACGGGTCCTCGGAGATGACCTTAAAAACTGATGTCACAGTAGGTGTGGCACGCTAAAGAACCCTCACTGCTCAATAACGCCGAGCATAGGCCTAAATTTGCAGCCCTTCACCGATCATGGTGACGTCTCCATATGAGTGAAAAATTCTCGAGGGGAACGTTAAACAAGATACAATCATATAAACTTATGATTCCTATCAATCGCATTTTAGTTTTAAACACATTTGATATCCCAGTCAATGGGACGAATGAGTATGAGTTTCCATACCTATATTGGATTCTAAAACTTCTCGAAAACCCTTACAGAGGTACATTGCAGTATTCAGTAAATGTTCGAACCATCTTTACTCCTCATACAAATATTAGCTGTTGTGAAGGAGGAACTTCGACGTATTGTGTCACAAGATATACCAGAAGTGGTGTAAATCATATATAACGATCTAGTTCGTCAATACAACCTATCATTGGGTCAAATGCTGTCTGATGTGTTTCATACCTATTGTTAGGCCGTTCTTGGCACACTGATTTTGACTGTGGATAACTCCATTTACCTTATCAGGCTATAGGGCTCACGGCGGGTGTGACCGGTCAACAGGGGATGCTTACTCCTCCTAGGCACCTGATCCTACCTCTGGTGTGTCCAGGGGTCCGTGTTTGCCCAGCTATCTGTTTTGTATTGCTTGTAGGAGTTGAGAAATTGATCACTGTTCGTTATCTTCACCTTGCATGTACATTCTAGAATATTTCTAACAACTTTTAGTAAGTCTGAAATCTCAAAACTTTTCCAAAATTATCAGCATTAAAACGTAAACTTTTGATCACTACACTCTTCACGATAAATAAAGATTACGGTTTTTTTATATATATATATATATATATCAGAGACAGTGGCCTCTTTAATAAAAGTGGAACATTTCATTTCATATGATCTGCCACCCAAAAACTAATAATTTGTTAAACTGATTCTACGCACAAGTATTATAAAGTTGAAATTAAAAAGATGCTTTCCCATTGGCAATACCTACGTAATCAGGTCTTCCAACAGTCTGCTGGAATTACGTTCCTAAATTAGCTGACCTGTTTTGTTTTCTTATGAGACAAAATAAGCTTCGAAATGAGAAAAGGGGTCGCTTGCCGAGGGCTCAACTTGACAGCTATATCAACGACGTTTTATCAATGTTCATTTTCATCCATATGTCGATTCGATATACCCCAGTGATCTCGAAATAAAAGACACCATAAAGTCTTCCATATCTGCTTCACATTTGGATATTTTATTGAACATATAAGTTAACGGCAAACTAACGACTCGTCTTAAGACTAATGGGATGATTCCAGCTTCTCCATCAGAAACTTACATATTTATGTAACAATATTCCATTATCACCTGCACATGGTGTTTGTTTCTCTCAACTCTCAACTGATTCAGTAGCGAGAGTATGTTTTGAATATGATCAATTTTTAAATGGAGGCAGCCTATTGCCTAGTAAGTTGATTTTACAGGGGTTTCAACATTCTCGTTTAAAGTCAGCATTTTGCAAATTCAATGATAATTCAAGCAAGTATAACCTGTCATATGGTCGAATGCTGTCTGACGTGTTTCATAAAAAATTTAAGCCGTTTTTACATATTGATTTTGACTATGAATTACTCTCTGTACCTGATTAAGATAAGGGCTCATGGCAGGTGAGACCAGTCAACAGGGGATGCTTACTCCTCCTAGGCATCTGCCCCACATCTGGTATACCTCGGGTGTGTACAGGGATCCATTTTTGCCGTACTCTTCATGTTGTATTCTTTGTAGGATTTATGAGATGGATCACTGTCCCTTCACTTTTTCGTTCATGAAAGCAGCATGCAGAACATTTCCTAGGATGCAGAAATGACAATTCTGTTAATTCATCCACATTCGAAGTAGTATCAAACTGGAAAAACTCGTGTAGAGTGGTAATTATCGTATTCCAGTACTCTAGTTGAATATAGGAAAGTACGTCAAGGAAGAGTTGATGTCACTCGAGTCAGGAATCATGTTTATTGTTATGATAGATAAATGGTACATGATAGCCACATGTAGGACCGTCCTATGAATGCAGTCACTTCGAGCAAATTTCAAAACAATATGACCATTTATGATTAGGTTTGTCAGTATGTAAAATATCACATGAACCACGATTCAGAAGAAACATATTCATATCTATAATTTCACTAACATTACGATAAGACTGATGTCATGTTATGAAAATTAATTACTGGTATATAAAATTGCAGTGGGGATTAATCTGCGATGAAAAATGGGTGACGGCAACAGTCTCTTCAATACAAATGGCTGGTCTCTTGATTTCTGGTCTCCTCGGTGGACAGATGGCGGATCTACTGGGGCGGAAGCCAACATTCTTCTTGTCAATCCTCATAATGTCCGCATCAAACATTGTGGCCGGATTCTCCCAGTCGTGGTTGATGTTCGCTGTGACTCGCTTTATTATAGGATTAGGTTGCGGAGCGTACCTCACTGTGTTCTACACATTCTCCGTGGAATTTACACCAACCAAATTCCGTCCAATTCAATTATTCATTCCTGATTGGTCAATCTGGGCAGCACTATTGGGTTTGTGTTCCTACCTGCTTAAGGATTGGAGAAGCCTGCATATTCTTACTGGGGTTCTGACAGGACTTAGTCTTTTCTCGTGGTGGTAAGTCTGTGAGATTCATGAACATGCAGATTCACAACCCAGTGGAGGATCAAAAAAATTTTGAAAGGGAAGAGGGGATTGCAACCAAAGTTTGTGTCTTATCCGCCCACCAAAGGGGGGGGGGGGGTGAAGTTCCCCATAATGGCAAAAATTGACTTTTTTAAAAAGAAAATATTCAACCAAAGAGAGGGTTGCAAACTCTAGATCCGCCACTACAATTACATGTATATACTCCCTAGAGTTGTTGTCCGTACCTCACATACACCCAATACGCCAGTTTCGAGATAAGAGATCTTCTGTTTAGGAGGTGCATTTAGTGGAATTTTGAATGCCTAAGTGGGACAGAGTGTGCCTTCCAGGTATCACACCGGTAATGATCTTCACTATAGAGGAAAACATTATTTTGCAAAATTGATGCCAAATAACGTTTTCGGAAATCTTCTATACTACATGTCTCGTCTGCAGACACCAATAAAACAACAACCTATACCTGCAGCCACTCGACGTTTTAAATATCTATTTTAAAAATTGTCTTCCAATGAAGAAACTATTCACAAGGTATATCATGCCGCCATCTTGGTTTTCTACCGTTTAGAAGCAATTTTGTCATGGTCTTACATGTAACTCTCGCATCGTCACGGTGAGCTGGAAATAAAGTCAATTTATCGGCTATTATCAACCGTCAAACATTATATACTGCTTCTTAAATGTGAAAAATCGGTAAAAGGGGGATGGAAGTAGACATACTCAAGTAATTTCGGTGTAGCCCTTTTTTCATTGGTCGATAAAATTATAAACAGTAAGTATTGTAATTAGCAGTAAATATGTGTTGGATAAAATTCTTTTCAATATATGGAACTACAATTAACTACGTTCATGTTGATTGGAGGATTTTGATTGGACAATTACCGGTGTGATACCTTGACAATTAAATTTCCGTTTAAAAATGTCAACTTTGCACAACAGGTGCCGGTTTCGTTCATCAATAGTACCGGTGTTATATAGTAGCCTTTCCCCATAGACATCTTTCCCCCCGGAAAAATGGCTATATAGTAGTTTTCCCCCCCGGAAAAATGGCTATATAGTAGTTTTCCCGCCTGGAAAAATGGCTATATAGTAGATCTCCCCCCACGGAAATATGGCTATATAGAAGGATTTTCCCCCTTTTATAGCCAGATTACCCCCAGGAAAACCTACTATATAGTAGATTTCCCCCCTCTTTTCATTCCGGTTACGTTGACACGTTTACGGCGGACCATTCCCATTCATATGTTTCCCATTCTGAAATTAATCCTTTTCTGGCTATTCACTTCAGTTATATCCTAAATGGAGAGTTAATTTCCAAATTCCCTTGATTGGGATTTTTGGAAATATTTATTATTGAACAAACCTTTCATGCAATCGAATGTTATGTAAAACAATCATATATTTAGAATGTAAAATCAGAATATTTCGTGCTTGTAAAACAGCATATATTTAGACAACTCAGAATTTGTTAGTTAAACAAATAACTTGAGTATTTATCGTATGAGAAATCAAAATTGTCTCTCTCCATTTAATTAACACAAAAATTTTTCATACAGATAGTGGAGAAAAACTTAAATTCTATAACTTTGTTGATTGTCTAGCCCTGATTCCAAATTGCCGCTACTAAGGAATAAACTCGCTTTCTCGCTAGACATGATTCTTAACACCTCATGGGGAGAACTTGGGATTTTTCAATTGAATTAGAAGTTTTTGAGAGGAACACCCCCCCCCTCCTCCAACTGTTCTCGGGTCATTGGTGGATTAATAGATGTGAACATGTTATCGATATATAATCGTAATTCACTAACTACATGTATTCCAGGTGGTGCAACTCCCAGCTGTACTGTCAGTACTTTTATTTCTACATATTCGTTTACAAAATTTCTCCAAAGATGAATTTATTTTGAATCTGACTTATGGACAACGTCATCATACTTTATTCCCATACGAAGACTATTCTGGAAAAATTTTGATTTTAACATGCATTTCTAAAACTTTTTAGCTCACCTAAGCTGAAAGCTTAACTAATATTCATTTTGCCATCTCAATTTATAACATGTACATTTTCATACATGTATATAACATGTATCTGCTACCCTAAAAGATCCTAGATTGTTTTGAAAAATGAAAACGAAGACTCGATGTAATATTTCGTCCATCTTGTATTAAAATCTTTTGCGCAGTACCCCCCCCCCCCACCCCACCCCCCACCCTATGGAATTTTGAAATTTCAATGTTTTACTATATATTTGCACCCAAAAAAATGTTGGACCCCCTGGGAAAATTGGGTCCATATCTAAAATATTTGGACCCCCTGGAAATATTACCTGGATCCACACCTGACTTAGGTTGGTTTCGTTTTGTTTCTACGTAGACCTACATTATATGTAGGCTTGTTTCGATTTCGTTTCGTGGTTTTGCAGGTGCCCTAATGATTAACATATACATGTACAAATGAAAAAACAAAATGACCAAAGTGTCAAAAGAACGGCCTCAAACTATTTGTTTCATCTAACAATTCGAAATAAACATGTCTTAGACAATAATGATAATGCATTGTACATTTATTATTTCAAAACATTGAAAATGAATCCTCGTGAGAATATAAAAGGTACGTAAAATGATGGTACATACAATCTTTCTTTTTACGTAATGCCTTTTGTTCCGCAGTTCAGACTTTGCATTACCATGGTTACCAGGAAACGTTTTCTTTCTTTATTTTTGTTTTTACTTATAAGTTTTTCTTAATACATGAAAAAATTCTTTGCAAATAAACACTTCTAAATCACAAACTATGTGTTAAAATAGCGCAGTTGAAACGCACAGCTACTTACAACTTGCGTATCCATACCGACCGCCTCGTGGAGGCCCGTAGAATTTGTCCATTCATGATCAAAAATTCTAATAATTATATGCGTTTTTCATCATATGTGTTCAAACGTGGATATAACATTAGAAATACCAACAAATTAAATTAATATTGTACATGTACTCTCTAAATTGTAGTCAAAAATACAGATATCCTACCCTTGAGCATGTTTTCAATGAAAATGCAAATTACAATTGTGAACTAGCTCTTCCTCTCTCTCTCTCTCTCTCTCTCTCTCTATATATATATATATATATATATATGGGTGTGTTTGCTTATACATGTGTACTATGGGATGAATCTTAAAAAAAATTATAATTTCGTATGTTTTATACTTTCTCAGTAATACCGTAAAGCTTATCTCTAAAATTTGTCTCTATGAAAATACATGTACATGTATCTGCATTTAAGCTATCGGCAACATACACTTTTCGGTATCCCATGGGGATCTGGGTTAGAATAGGTCCTCATTACCCCCTTGCTTGTCGTAAGAGGCGACTAAATGGGGCGGTCCTTCGGATGAGACCCCAAAACCGAGGTCCGTGTCGCAGCAGGTGTGGCACGATAAAGATCTCTCCCTGCTCAATGGCCATAAGCGCCGAGCATAGGCCTAAATTTTGCAGCCCTTCACCGGCAGTGGTGACGTCTCCATATGAGTGAAATATTCTGGGAGGGACGTAAAACAATATTCAATCAATCATTTTTCGGTATTCAGATCTATGCAATATCAATATTTGTTGTACAAAGCCCGACTGCCTTTCCATAGTCTGTTTTCTAAAATCAAAACCAAAAACGTGAGGGGGTAACCCTGCTATGGGGGAAGATCTTCTATATAGTAGTGTTTCCCCCTAGGGGAAAGGCTACTATATAGCCATTTTCCCGGGGAGGGGGTCTACTATGGGGTAAAGGCTACTATACAACACCGGTACGCCTCATGCACAACAGCGATCGGAGCCAGATAACTGTCGTAATTGGTGATTTACTTCCCATAGGGACTATTGTGATTTCTGCATGCTATTACATTTTGCAGTATTCTATAAGAAAAGCTGCTTTTAATTAAATGGTCCCTGTAGTTCAGTAAGTCAAGCAGATCATTAGGATCGTAACCGGGAGGTCGGGAATTTGAGCCCCGCTCGTGTCATGACTGTAAGACGTAAACATATGTAGTGATTGCCTCTTCGCCAAACGCTCGGCATCACAGGTTTTTCGGATATGGCCTTATAAACAGAGTTGCATCAGGTGTTGGCATGTTAAAGAAACCTTACTGCTATGGCCATGAGTGCTAAGCATAGGTTTAAGTTTGCGGTACTTCGCCTACAGCTGGTGACGTCTCAATATGAGTGAAAATTCTCGAGGGGACATAACTTAAACCAACAACCATATCAACAACAAAAAAATTCGGTAATTTGCTCTGTGAATGTTTTATCTCTTCATGATTCACAATTCAATTTACATTCTCTATCAAGTATACAGTGTAAGAATGGAATAGAAAGTAAGGATTCGATCACACAGCTGTTTACCTGTATCAATGGGTCTAGTCTTTTGATGTAATTTCTATTTAAATGAATATAGATCAACAAAACATTAGCCGGTCCAAGAAAAATATTTTATCGTAGGGCAGTAGTCGACTTTTGTAATACTTAACTTAAATGCAAAAAATTACCACAGAATCTTAAATATATGGGTTTTAAAGAGATAAAATCCTAAAATTGTCAATCTTCCATCACTGTTTTTGGGGCGATAATACCGAAAGTGAGGTTACGCAGTCAAGTCATCAGATATGGTGAGATAAAATACTACAAGTACTGATATGATGACGTAAATACTAGAGTAGTTACGTTACCACAGTATGTTGTTCATTACAGGATTGTTCCCGAGAGTTTCCGATGGCTAGTGTCACATGACAAATTGGCTGAAGCTGATAGGATCATCAAGAAAATTGCTCGTTTAAATAACCATCCCAAACCCGACCTTAATAAACTTCAAGTCGTCGTAGAAGCTGATGTTACTTTTCAAGGAGACAGAAAATACACATTTTTGGATCTGATAAGAAGCCGACCTCTACTGATCTCCAGTATTCTCGCTGGTGTTGGCTGGTAAAATAATTTTTTATCGGAAGGAAAGGGAACTATAGTTTTAGATTGAAAACATTAAGTTAATAGAATTCGCTTCTCAAGAGCTTGAAATAATTTTACATAACAGTTTCAAAAGAAGTGTTTTCTGAACATTAGACTTAGTCTTACAGTCAAAACAATATCTCAAGCTATTTTTATTATCCGATGTCGTTTTATAATAGTAGAGTATTTGAACAGGTTGTCGTGTGGCTATGCTTATTACGCCATCTCGTACAGCGTGGACCAGCTCTCGGGGAATCTCTACTTCAACATGTTTCTTCTCAGCGTAATCGACATCCCAGCCCTAATGAGCATATGGTACCTTAGTAATCGGTAAGTACATCAGTAACTAGTGAATTCCTCAGAAACCTGTAAGTACCTTTGTATTTAGTGAATACCTCAGAAACCGGTACATGTAAGTGCCTTTATAACTAGTAATATTATCTCAGAAACCGGTAATTAATTTGTAACTAGTTATTACCTCAGAAACCGGTAAGTTCAATATCAACTGTCTCATCAACCGCTAAGTACCTTAATATCTGGTAACATACATCTGCAATTGCTTTCCCGTGGAGATCCGGGTTAGAATAGGTCCTCATTACCCCTTTCTTGTCGTAAGAGGCGACTAAATGGGGCGGTTCTTCGGATGAGACCGCAGAAACCGAGGTCCCGTGTCACAGCAATCCTTAGCAACAGGTAAATACTTGGGTAACCGATATATCATGAAACGGTATATATATACCACAGTGATCACTTTTTGGGGGCACGTATTGCAATCTCTTACTGCATTTTATTTTTTTTGTTATGTTACGGCCTATGTACATTTGCTACAAAACTTCACCCGAGAAACTTTTAAAACTTTCATTTGATACAATTGATTAAGGTTACAATGTTTTAGTATGCAGTCATTTACATTACATCTTACTAGAGGAAACAGTAAGTACTTATGTAGAAATAATAGTTTCAGTAGTTGGTCTGTCGGTAAGACAGGCAGACAGACAGAATCTCTGTAATAAGTAGCTGTTTTCAAGAGATGAATCCCATTTAGATATCAGTTGCATGTTAGTAACTTAGAATCTCCTTCTTTAAGTCATCTCCGACATCCATCATACTTTGAATTTCGATATGAGACCTCCATTAACTAATAATCAAAACTGACTTCTGTTATATTAACTCTTTTTCTTCCGCACTGGTCAATTTGACCGGTGGCGCGTAAAAACAAGACTACACAAAAGGAGTGTCTCTAAATCTTTGAAATCACGGTCATAAGATATATGATCTATGTATCATATTATTTGGAAATTTTCTCTATTTTTATACGCCCGTCTTAAGACGGGCCGTATTATGTTATGGCCTTCATGTCCGTCCGTCTGTCCGTCCGTCTGTTAGCTTTTTCGTGTCCGGCTCATAACTTAAATACTATAAGGCCTAGAATAATCAAACTTTGTCAGTTGATACATCTTGGGTAGAAGGTGTGTCGCACATTAAAACCAGGTCGCTGTGACTTTTAATTAAGAAGATATGGCCAAATATGGTAAAACCCTGTCCGGCTCATAACTTGAAAACTATTTGATCTAGAATCATGAAACTTGGTCATCTTATGCATCTTAGGTAGAAGGTGTGTCGCACTGTACTTTAAGGTCACTGTGACATTTAGTTGAAGTGATTTTTTGAAAAAAGTATGTTATAATTGGTACAATCCCTACTCATATAAGAGTTTTGTAGAAAACCTCATTCAAAAATGTTACATCAAGAAAACACATATTTTTTTTATGATATACTGTACAGCTTTTTTTTAGCCTATGTAATGTTTCCTTTGTTTCTAACAATAACATGAGAAATTCCACTTGTCCCATGGGAGTAGCATGCAAAGGGCATATTGACAAGACTAATTAATGAGTTTTGTGTAGAGCATCTCTGATCAACATGATCAAGCAGGTGTTATCTTTATCTCTAGGGAATTGGGCAGAGAGATCTTAGCCTCTTCATTGCAGATATACCAGAAATTATTTGTGAAAGTGAATTTGTTTGTTGTGGTTAGTCTTTATTTTCAAAATTAATTTGACATTGTACTATATAATTTTTAATTTTTTTTCTCAGCAACCTATATGCAGAGTATCATTTCTCACTAAGACAACAAATGGTTGCAATATGTATAAAGGCCTATTTTAATGATTAGTATTTTGATGTTTTGTTATGGCTGTGGCATTGTTCAGAAAAAAGATATACAATGAACAAAGCTGCAGATTGGGCATTTGTGTAAATCTGAACAGATGAAATAGTATTGCAATAACCATATTAAAAAATGTTAATTCAAGAAACTACACATTCTTCATTATATACACTGTACTATACAGCAGTATATAACAAACAAATTATTTCTTTTGTGTCAGTAACAAGAGAAATTTCCCTTGTCCCATGGGTGTAATTATCAAGCAATTCAGGAGGCATTTTGCTAACAGAAAAATTGCATTCTGTCAAATTACAGATTAATTAATGAGTTTAGAAGATTTCTGTTACAGCAATCTGATCAAGGAGGTGCTATCTATATCTCTTGCAATCGGGAATTGGGCAGAGGAATCTGGCCTTCTAATTGATCTGTCAAATTTTAGAACAGTTCTAATTGGTAGCCATTACTTTGAAAGTTAATTTGGTATAAAGTTTAAGAATTAATATGATATTGTAAAATATATTTTTATTTTATATCTCAACAACAAGGTGCAGATTGTCATGTCTCACTAAGATGACAGTTTTACAGTCTAAGAATAAACATAATGACTAATGTTTGATGTTTTATTACGCTGTGCATTGTTCTTCATTCCTTAAAATACAATGAGCAAAGCTGCAGATGTGCATTTCTCAAATCTAACACAACCAGTTGAGAAATATATGATGTATTATTTTTTTCTAATTAATAACTACACCATAGGAGATGCACCAGTATTTGAAATAACCGTTTTTAATCTATATTTATTTATATTGACATCACCATGCATATTTTACTTTTATACTTGAAGATTTGACAAAGGCAGATACTGATATATGTATTTTTTGATAAGTTGAATAAATCAACCTTTTTGAGTACTCCCATTTATTGTAAGTTGTTTGCTTGGATAAAGGGCTATCTTGCACTTTAATCATTTCATTGAAACCATTTGGGAAAATGTTTTTATATCCTTTTAAAAATCATTAAGCTTACATTATCAATATTTGAAGCAATGTCACATGAGGCCATAAAGTGGGTAAGATTCTTAAAGGAAGGTTGACATGTGGTTCCATGCATACCTATCTCTTCATGGTGATATGTTCATGTTAACAATATTTGACGGGCGTATCATGTGCCGTGGCGGTGCACTTTATTTAACTATGTAAAAATCAATTAGGTAAATAAAGCCATTCAATTTTAAAAAGCATTTAAAGTGAAAGATGGCTTCATCTAAATATGACGCAGCTCTTTGTCGCAATACCATTGTGATGTTTTTGTATTATTTTAAAGGGCACATCAGTTCATACATGTAAAATTTGCTATTTTTGACTTTAATCTAGTGAGATGCATGGGTCGTATAACTATTACATATATTTCAGAGAAAAGTGTGCACTTATATAACACTTGACCCCGTAGACCTCTTTGGGGTCATGGGATACCATGACAAATTTTATTAAAAAAATTGTTCCCTGTCAAATTCCTAACAAAATTATATGTCATATGCCTACTCCAAATTGTGGTTCATACAGATTTAAATCGATTTTTTAAAAATATTGTCATTTAGTCTTTAAAATCCTCTAAAATGTGCCGGTAGAGAAAGGGTTATTGCTAGTTATACGATATCTTGCACGATTTTTAAATTGCCTGCCTTTCTTTTATTCCCTCACAGCCTCGGACGCAGGTGGACCTGTTTGGGATATTTTGTGATCGGGTCCGTCGCTTGTCTTGGTGTAGCCATTTCTCAAATGATAGGTAAGGCGGCGTGATATAGATTCAGAGAAAGTACCCACCACCTTTAAGCTGAACTGAACAGAAAGCTAAGAGAGCAATATATATTGAAATTTCTCCATTGTCTGTTAGCCTGTAAACATTTTCACATTTTCGGCTTCTCCACAAGCATTGGATCAATTTTAATCCAACTTGGCCAGACGGATTCTTGCCTGAAGGAGATTCAGGTAAATTCAAAGATAATCTTACACATAGTAGTTTGAAGAACCGATTTTTATTTTTTGTGTGTGTATGGATGATGGTCAGCTGCTAATGAGGGGAACCAATTCATTCAGGACTACTAGATTTAATCTTTTCGATGGTCGATGGAATCTTTTTTACAATGATGTCAAAGGGCCCCCTAAACGATATAATTCAGATTAGTACACGTAAGTGGATCAGATCTAGGATGAAAGAGGGTTGTTAAATCTAATCACACAGTACCTGTATCAGAATGATACTCTTCTCTGGCAAAATTACAAGTAATGAAGTTCATTAAGCACAAAACAAATTCAAGATCATGTACATGTAGTTTGTTTTCATTTATTAAATTAGTAACGTATTTTGGGGGTAAAAATATGTTTTTGATACACATAATTATTTATGTTCGTCATATTTTTGCTTTGTATTCCGGACTTTTTCCGTAATGGATGCATGTACAGAGTTGAAATTTTGTCACAATTTCTCCCTAAAAAAGCATGAGTGAGTTTGCATTTCAGCTGAATTGGTGCACCGTGACCTTCTTAATTGCTAAACATATGTCAAACAGTTTTCCAGACTTTTTTCGTTACGGATACAGGTATTGCCCTGTCAGTCACAGTTCTGTCGGAGGAATACAAGTTCAGTTTGCATTTCATCTGGAATGGTACGCCCTTGTGTTCGTCCGAGATTGTTTTCCAGACTTTTTCCCGTAACAGATGCATTTACAGCATTAAAATTTGATCGCAATTTCTCCCTCAAGAAGTGTAAGAGTGAGTTTGTATTTCAGCTGGATTGGTGCACTGTGACCTACTATAGGGCTAACAGTAGGCCAAACAGTTTACCGAAATGTAGTCATAAGCTTCCTCTCAGAGAAATAAATTCAGTTTGATTTCAGCTGAAGGAACTAAGCTCCTGAGCTTTTGACCACACCTGCGCAGAATGCTACAACAAAGTATTTACTGGTTCAATATTGATCCCATTGGTGCAAACATATCACACATCAATTACTAAACCTTATCCAGTTGAAAAAAATTGTGTCAATTCAAATTTTGAAATGGTTTGGCAGGGACTATGTTTCGTGGCGGAAGGATTGATTAATCAAAAAGTTCTGTATGATGTTAAAGTTTCTGTTTCATCCAATATATCGTCTATTTTTATACTCCTATAAATGTATTTCAGTTTTATGATTTATGATACAAGTAATTGAGACTTGGAACTAGTTCAAATGTTGTATAATTTGGTTGATATAAAAAAAATCAAAACTAAACACCGATTCTTTAAAAAGTTTAAATTTATTTATTCGAAATTTTTGTTTAAAACTAAATTTAGTATTTTCGCCAATAATTCAAAATTTTTATCTCCAACCCCCACTTTTTTTTAGTTCCATTTTAAATTTTAAGACGAGACCTTGAAAATTATGTGGAATTTTAGAAATTAACATTACTCCTAATATGTCCTTTTAAACTCTAAAACTTGATATCGTGAATTTTTTGGTGAAAAAAGGTCATTATTTATTTCCATGACTAGCATTAAAGTTTTTTTTATCTGTATTGTTAGAAGACATGATTATGTATTTATTTTATGTAATGATTGATTTGTGTTGCTTATGTTGTGTTGACTCCAACAGATAAATCAAGTTTAATTGAATACATCTCAAGTGCAAAAAGGTCATGTTTAGAATACTGTACATAGCTTAATAACAAGAATTGCGACCCCAGATTTTGTTTTTAATTTCCTAATTCTCCTTCAATGTAGAAATCAGAAATACACTTCCCAAAAAAATTGACATTACTCCAAATCTCAGGTGCGAACCTCTTTAATTGGTGCACCGTCAGCTACTTTATGACTAAAAGTAGGTCAAATAGTTTTCTGAACTTTTTTTTATTATGGATGCAGATATTGCATTGAAATTTTGTCATCACTGTCCAACGGGCGTATGATGTAACGCTTACGGTACTCTTGTTTATCTATAAAAACGAATATAAAAGTTTATAAATATCAACATATGAGGTGAAGTAAAATGGTATACCCAGTTCTATCCGTTGTATGATGTTTGGGGGCAATCCTTGAGGCCATGCATGTGTCCTATACTGGAGCTTTAGTACTTACAGAAAATTGCTCCTAAACAAGTGTTTATACAATATCCGTGAGCCAAAGCCAATGTTATCACGCCTCACTTTGACTGCTAGAGCTCTGTTTCTAATAGTCAGATTTGAAGAATATTTAAACTTCATTTCAGATGTTGATGAAGACCTTCAGAAGAGTCTGATTAACGGATTCGCCTTGGCTGCGAAGTTTGGTGTCTCTGCGTCCTGGGCCGCCATTATAGCCTTCACAACGGAAGTATATCCAACTGTCGTCAGGTAAAAGAACTGAGGTCATAGGTCAAACCAAATTCATGTATATACATTCTATTGATTGATTCTGAACATTGTTCGTATTCGCCGCAAATCAAAGCATATCTATCAATCTTTAACGGTTATTTTAATTGCGTGATCTTGGTTAACGAGTCCCGAAGTATCGTGTTATCTCGCGAGCCGCAGTGTTTCCATACATGTATATATCCAAATCAATAAAAACATATACAAATGTAGAGCGACATGGCCGGCGATGTCCAATTTTCTTGATTCATCATTAAAACTGCAAGATCAACGCATACTAGTTGTACACTTTTATCATAATATAAACAAAATTTAGTCTTGCGTGCTTCAACTAATCAAGAAGTCACACTTTACTGGCATCTATTTGGCAACTAACAGTTACGCTATATAGCAGTCGCTACAAACTTTTACAGACTTCAATTCAAGGCTGGCAATAACAGTACACAAAATGTATTTTCGAATGAATATTTGTTCAACTTCATCACCATTTTGTTTGGTGAAACCAACTATTAATTCCTTGTAGTATTTAACAAAACACCACGTGGAGGTGTAAGAATGAAAACGAGAACACAATACATTTGTATCACTGTTTACTAATTAATCTCACGCTCCCGGCGGGTCATGTCGCTTTCAGATATGATAATTTCATACAATATGACACTTGGAAGAAGAAATAAAACCGTAATTTCATACGGGAACACAAAAAAAAGGTATCTCGGTATCGCTAATATGTAAAGGGGGCAACTCGAGTGATCTTCACTTCACTTTGGCACGTAGAGCTTTTGGTATTTGAATGGGCATGGACACGATTTGAGCTACATGTATAAAAACATTCAAATTTTATTTTTCCATTTTTTATTGTTTACAATGCTTAGCTAATGTATTTCTAATGGTCAGTAAAAATTTAAATATCATTTGTTGAGTTACAAGTGAGATACAGTAAGTACTCACAATTCTGTGTTGTGTTAACAAGGCTCGTGCCATGTTTTGTTTACATATAGATTGCTTAATACGAAATAATATGTTTAAAACAAAATGAGATGTGCCAAACACTAGAAACTATTGAATTGTGTTCAGAATTAACCTGTAAATTGAAAGAATCTGATTTAAACGAAGCTTTTACATGTACTTGTGTATCTAAACCTATGTAAACAAGAACACGGCGTGAGTCTTGTTTACATTACAAAGAATTGCGAGCTCTTTATCTCCCATGTAAACTGTACCTAGAAAACTGAGATTCAGATATTTGCTGACTAATAGAAATTCTAAACATTAAAAAGGGAAAAATAAAATTTGAAAATTTTCAGCTCAAACCGTGTCCATGCCCCTTTAACACCAAAACTGCATGAACTGAGGTCGTAATGGTCTGAGGTACATGTATAAATAAGCCGAGATTGTTACATGTCGAGTTCTCCAGACGACGTAGACACATAAAATGGAGACACATACGTGTACAGCTGGAAAAAGACCTGTTGCTGAGAAATCGTGATATAGTTGTTCTAAAATCCCCGTCTCATAAGCAATACATTAACATGTTCTAAGAATGAAATTCCCCAAATTCTTAATGAAGTGTACGACCGAGTGTATTGGTACTTTCATGGGGTATTTCATTTCACACTACACCCTGGATATTGATCGAGGGTGTTCCCGGTCACCCGAGCTCATTGCACTCATGATGTTGTTGCATAGTATAGTAAATAACCGTTACAAATTGATAGGTACGCGTTGTCATGTTGTATTCACTATACGAGAAATATGAAGATTTTCCCGTGTAACCTCTCTCTTATACCGAATTTTTGTATTGTTGAACAGAAATATCGGTTATGGAACCCAAAACTCGATCTCTCGTATAGGAGCTTTGATAGCACCTCAACTCGTTGTGTTGGTAAGTATTCATTGAAATTCTCTTCCTTGTTGCAAATTACATTACATGTTTTCTTGATAAGTGTACAAGAGAGAGAGAGAGAGAGAGATGTAGATAGCCCAGTGTACATGTATATATATCATATGATATATATGAAGTTTTTAAAAGAAATTGCTACCCGAGATAGTAACTTACTTTTTCCGCTCAAAATACGGGAATTTGTAGATGCCAACATGACACAACATGGTTACATGTATCTCTGTTAAAAATGCACGGTTAACCAAAGGGAGGGTTGGAACCCCAGTGACGCCCTCTCTAGATCTGTGATTGCGTGTGAAAAGAGATCAGTTTTAGTTTTAGCACACAAATAACAAGATAGCGATCCTCAGGATTCTTTGGATGATAAATCGAATGAAGAACGTTTTTCATTTGAATATATTGTGGTCTTTCCTTTGTTTTATAAAAACAACTTAAGCACGTCGCGAGCTTTGAAATCCTTTTTGAAGTATACTCTGTTTTCTCCAACTTCACCTAAAAATGTTTTTACATTAATTTAAACCTCCGCAAATTATTCAGGTAGAGTTAAATTTAAAATTTGATTAAATATAAATCAAGCTTAAAAAAGAGATCCTGATTGTTGTTGTTTTCTCAGAAAGAATGGTGATACCTGCATACAATTAAAAATTCTGCATTTAAATTCACTATGACATTTTGTGAAGCCCAATAGTCTAAATTTCTACTCTTTTCTGAGCATAATTAACTGAGGTTTTGCCATATTCCGCAATTTTTTTTATTTGTTTTAATTCCAGAACAAGGATAACCCAGGTGTAATGTACATAATATGTTTTGTTGTTACCTTGGCCTCTGCAATTACGTGCCTTTTGCTGAAGGAAACCAAAGACAAGACAATTAGTGACAATTTGGAGGAGGTAGTACCAATGAACCGGAAGCGGAACGAGTCACTCTAAGGCGCTAATAGAGGAAAGATATTATAGTGAGATATATGCAATCAATGTTTATAATAGATAAAAAGAATTTATTTATTAGTTATGGTGAATAAAACCATTAGTTACATATATGTAAGTAGGTTTTGAATATACTCATGTCTTATACTATGCTTTTGTAACAATAAATATATTTTGAAAATAAAAAAGGTTTCAGCTCAACAGTCCACGGTTCAAGTGATTTTTTCGATGCTTTAACCACTGAGCTACGATGATGGACAAACTAAAGCTTATACTCTTTACGACACCACGTCACAAGATGGCGATTTAAATGTTTTGTAAAATGATTACCAGTTCGGTCGGTCTGGTTGTATTTCTGTCATATTTTAATGTTTTTGTATACAGGGTAGGTGTGTGTCATATTGCAATTTTTGTATTTACACTCGCCCAGTAAATAAAAAAAATACGACACGACATTTCCTTACTTCCCATTGCAGAAAAAAAGTATAAAGACAAACATACAAAATTCAACATTAGATGTCCTCTTGATGACAAAAACGACTTATTTATCATTTCCCTAGTTGAACAAAAATTACATTTTGTCAACATGTTTTACTTTTCTTTTATATGAAATTATGACGAGAATATTAGCAAACGTAATTACCAAATACCCTTGAATTTAATGAGCAAACTTAAGTTTAAAAAATATTGATTCAATAAATCTTTCTACAAGAGTCTCCCAGTGGCGCTTTACAATTCTTAATTTTGCAGAGCATTTACGGGTTGCTTTTTTTTGGTCCCCTAGGGGACTTTAGGTTTGCACTCCGTCCGTCCGTCTGTCTGGCAGTCCTGTAAATCAGTTTTCCGCACCTTGTCTCTCTGTTCTTGCAGATATTTATTTTATGTTTGATACATTGCTTCGCTATAACAATTAATTTAGTTACAGATCAAGTTCGAATTTTGTCTCGGTCCGTTGATTTTTCACTAACTTATTGCCCTTGGACTTGGAAAAATAGCGTGAATTACCAGATTCTGGACTTTTTGTTGTTGTGCTTCCAGATATACATTTGATATTTGTTACACTTCTTTACTATAGCATGTTACAGATCAAGTTTTAATTTTGTAATTTTTATGCCCCCGAGATCGAAGATCGGGGGACATATTGTTTTCGTCCTGTCTGTAATTCTGTCATTCTGTCTGAAACTTTAACCTTGCTAATAACTTTTGAACAGTAAGTGATAGAGCTTTGCTATTTCACATGAGTATTCCTTGTGACAAGACCTTTCCGTGATACCAACACTTTTTACCCTGTGACCTTGACCTTGGAGTTTGACCTACTTTTTGAAAACTTTATCCTTGCTAATAACTTTTGAACAGTAAGTGATAGAGCTTTTAATATTTCATTTGAGTATTCCTTGTGACAAGACCTTTCCGTTGGTACTAAACCTTTTGAACTTGACATTTGACCTACTTTTAATTTTATTTTTTTTTACATAGGTCATAACTTCTAAATGGTAAATATTAGAGCTTTCATATTGTACATGAACATTTCTTGTGACAAGATCTTTCTACTGGTACCAAGATATTTGTCCTTTTGACCTTGGCCATCTTTGGAATTGGCCATTATCGGGGGCATTTGTGTTTCACAAACACATCTTGTTCGTTGAGTTACGGTTCTTGGACTTCAAATAATAGTGTGAATTATCAGTTTTCGGAATTTGTTTGTTGTATACATTTGATAATTGATACATTTTTAGTTCGCCTCTACAAAGTTGATAAGAACTAGTGGAGTTACATCCACACCAGCTTAAAGTTTACGTCCAAGTCTCTTATTTCTGTACGTAAAAGTACTAGACTCATTAAAACCTCTAGCATAGTATTACAACAATGTAGCTAAATTATTCATGATCATTGACTTGGTTAAAGACGTAAACCTAATTATAAATATGTCCTTTTTTCCTGGTCTAGTCTTTGTACCTGAATAGTAGTTGATTTCCTGGTTTCCCTCTACCATAACCTACATAATGAACTTTGAATATTTGCTGTGGTCCAACTATTTTTGCGACCGGTTGGGGACTATATAATCCCATGGAATACTCTCAGAATATTTATTGTTCTCTCTCTCTCTCTCTCTCTCTCTCTCTCTCTCTCTCTCTCTCTCTCTCTCTCTCTCCTTCATACAAAGGTGAGATAACGAACAGTGATCAATATCCTAACTCCTATAAGCAATACAAAATTAGGAATAGGGCAAACACGAACCCCTGGACAAACCAGAGGTGGGATTAGGTGCCTTAGAGGAGTAAGCATCCCCTGTCGACCGTTATCAGAATCAATCTCTTGAAACTGGTGCAAAATGTACAACTGATGCAGAGATTTTTCCCCGACAGTTTCTATCGACGTGTTTGACATTGTTCTCTAATCGTTTGTTAGATTTGTTTTATTCCAACACCTTTTAGTCAATTATCAGAGAGGTCTGAAAAGTGGTCCCACCCTTCGGAGGCCCCAGGTGGTACCCCTACAGCCCCAAACTGAGAGTGGAAAATGATACCTCAAGGAGTCTCCTTTCTTACCTGCATAAGTTTTCGGCGGACTCTTCAAAGATTAAATTGATTTTAGCCTCCATTATGACCCTACATGATGTAAAATCATGAACTTTCAGGTGAGCTCGATTGCCCTTTAAGGCTTATTTGACTCCCATTTAGATATTTATATGGTTCCTTTCACTGTTCTTTATCAGTTTTGTTTTATTGTAACACCCTTTAAGCAATCATTAGAGAGGTCTGAGAAGTGGCCCCAGGTGGTACCCCTACAGCCCCAAACTGAGGGTAGGAAATGATAGCTCTAGGAGTCCCCTTTCCTACCTGCATAATCTTTTAGCAGACTCTTCAAAGATTAAGTTGTTTTTAGCCTCCATTATGACCCTACATGATGTAAAATCATGAACTTTCAGGCGAGTTCAATTGCCCTTAAAGGCCTATATGACTTCTATTTAGGGTTGTATGTGTTTTGACATCATTGTTATCTAGTCGTTTATCAGTCTTGTTTTATTCGAACACCCTTTAATCAGTTGTTAGAGAGGTCTGAATAGTGTTCCCACCCATGGGAGGCCATAGGTGGTACACCTAAAGCCACAAACTGAGGGTGGAAGATAATAGCCATAGGGATCCCCTTCCTTGCCAGCATACTCTTTTAGCAGACTCTTCAAAAATTAAATTGTTATTAGCCTCCATTATGATCCTACATGATGTAAAATTAGGAAGTTTCAGGTGAGCTTAGTTGCCCTTAAAGGCCTATGTGACCGCTTTTAAGGGTTCTAAATGTTTGACTTCATTGTTCTCTAGTCCTTTATCAGTTTTGTTTTATTCCAACACCCTATAGTCATTTATTAGAGAGGTATGAAAAGTTGTTCCACCGTTTGATGGCCCCAGGTGGTACCCCTACAGCCCCAAACTGAGGGCGGAAAATGATAGTCCTAGGGGTCCACTTCCTTGCCTGCATATACTCCTCTTGCGGACTCCTCAAAGATTTTGTTATTAACATTCATTATCCCCCTATGTGATGTAACGTCAGAAACTTTCAAGTAAGTTCAATAGCTCAGTGAACTCGATAATTAAAAATTTGTTGATCAATTGTTTGAAAAATTATCAATTTTGATATATTTTGTGTTACTTTTTAGTATTCCATCTAAGTACTCGCAGTACTTTGATGAACTTTCTTATTGGCTGCTACCTTCAGCCTAGTAAGTATCTTATACCATAATATCAGGAGGTCAGCATTTTGTAAAATCAAAAGGCTTATAAACAAGGGAAGCAGAAATTACAAAGAGAACGAGAAGACATACTCAAAATCCACTGTTTGATATACTACATACAAATATACAATATCAACATGTATACATAGATTTGTCTTTAGAACAAAATAATACTGAAACATGTATTCATGCCCAAAGGCAGATCCAACGCCGGCGACTCCACCCCTGTTAAATGTGTGTTTTCCCAGACCTCCGACCTGTGAAACTGTAACCCTCCTTTCTGAATTCGAAATTAATTGCACATTGTATTTATAATTTAATCAACTTCAGACATGCACTTTGTGCCCCCCCCCCTCCCTCTTTTTTTCAATTTTTAAAACGTTGTATTAGTCAACCCGAAAACCTACATCAAAGGGGAGGCGAATTTTATTTATACATGCTAACTTTCACAGAGGCCTAGGATACCATTTTTAATTATCATAATTAAAAGAGTTCGGTTATACAGTCTGTTTTGGTAGGTTTAGTTTCGGTAGATTTCGTTTCGTTTCGCACTTTACAGGTACCCGTCAACCATATGATACATGTATTTTAGCAGTTACTTCTAGTCTATATATTTTGTTTAAAACATATAAAAATATATATAATAAAATGTCTTTTGTTGTTTCATCGGGTGATGAAGGTAGCAATCATCACAGAAAAATTACATAACCCACTAATGCTGCTCATGTATTATTTTTTTCTGCAATGCTTGCCAACTTCCTCACCCGATGAAACAACCAAGATAGTATTTTATTGTTTATATAACACGCCTTGTTTTAGACTATTTCTGAATATTATAATTAAGCTTAGATATGCAGAACAAGATTTTTTTTGGGTAGATTCCATAGCCCTTGGGACAAATGATACCTACTCAGGTGACCGATAAGGCCTATATAGGCCTCTTGATATTTTTAAAAACTTGTAATAATTTGGAAGTATTTTGTAATAACCTGCAATAATTTTGTTTGAATCATTCAACTGACATTTGAACTGATATATTCTATGAACAGAGATTGATAAAGTAGGTATCAAATCCACCAGAACATCCAAGTACAGTATTGTAATCAAGTCATGTGATCTTCAACAAGTTGAACGCAATCCCTCATGTCGAGGAAAACACTTATGCAAGTGCATGTACGCCAAAATTAAGTGCTTATCAGGATAAAACTTCAAATCATCATATTAAACTTTAGACAACCAAAATACGCACACATTCTAAAGTCATAATAATCCTTTTGTTTGTTGTTTATACACATTGTTGGTGCCTGTGTTCCTTTAATGGACAACAGTTAGATGGGGGGGGGGGGATCTTGCATAACACATCTGACCACGATGCCGGTTTCCAAGGAAACAAGGCGGCAGTCACCAACTGAGTCCGTGGATTTCACCACTGACCTCATTATCTGCGGCTCCAAAATGTTGCGCTTTAGTTCCAAGATGCTAAATGTAGAGTACATATAAACAAAACTATTCGAAGTAATATATTATAATTCACTATGATCCGTTTATGACGTTTCAGAAAGTTTTGATTTTTAAAGTATTGTTTCACAGCGTGATATTTGATGCGTATGAATAAAACTATTCATTCCAAGCAGTTCGATTTTACATTACAACAACCCTTACACAGAAATAATCTGCTTCATAATTTGAAACTGCGAGCTTGATTTCGAACCGTCTATATACGTTTGTTACACTAACATCCATCTCTGGGATTTGTTTAATGACTGTGCATACTTAATTCGTATAGACAAGAAAGAAAAGCATATCTTATTTACACACACAGATACCATCATTTCATGGCCAGCACTGCATGCCCAACCCGATAAGGGCATACCTATGCTACTTGCCCAACACCGACGGGACACCATTTAACGGGTTGGCCCAAGGTTGCTACAAATCAACGTTGGTCTAACATAAAAGCACACATAAACCCACAAGCGCCCAGAGGTATATCAAGTTATCTCAACTCTCTAACATATAGTACTTGGATCCCGACTGAAAGCCGTACATGTAATTCTTGAAAGATTGAAGTATTTTAGTTTTATTAGGTTACCTGAGTCACTCGCTCGGATGACCATTGCATTTGGTCTGGGTCCGGTCTTTATGGTTCGTCGTGCATTAACAATTGATCATTTTAACTACCCTTCCAATTCCTTACAAAATTGGAATGAAGCATCTTTGGGATAAGGGGAGCGATATAAATTTCAATATACAGAACAGGAAAATTATTATACATTCCGTCTGTTACGGATTCACATATTTTGGATCCGTCGCTGTGCATTTTTCAATTTACACGAGTTACTGTTAGCCCTTGGGGCTAGTGATACTTGTAACCAATACTCAGGTGATCGATAAGGCCTATGGGCCTCTTGTATTCTGCATGACCCCAGCTGCCATCATATTTTCATACACATGCATATGGTTGACTACCTCGTATCTCAATCGACTCGATCCCTAAAAAGGTTTACTCGTTTCCATGGTATGAGAGTATAGCGAGTTCCCACAAAGAACAGCATCAGCGTGTTTGTCATTACACATGCAGTCTGGATTTGATGGAAATATAAAATTGTAAGTATGGTAAAGTATTTAAACTATGATATTTACACATGCAATTTAGATTTCCTCTGAAATTAGACGTGTTACAGATGCTTATGTCCGGTGAGGTCATGAAACTACGGCCTCCAGAGTTACTAATTCATTTTCAGAATGATACATTGTTAGAGAACTGTAATATAATTAAAGGGATCCCCTACAAGTATTCTAATGTATATATCATTCATTATATTCATTGAGTATATTAGATATATTCAACAGTGTAAGATTATCTCTGATAAAATATTGGTAAATATATATAAAGATTTATAAAGGACTAAGCTTATTCACACACAGTTTGTGCATTTTAGACTGAATGGAAAGTTTTGATGCTGTGCCAAAACTGCGATTGTTGTGCATATTAATTATATTCAGATGATAGGTCAAGAATCGCCAAGGAAGTTAAAAGGTCATGCTGTTTCAATTAGTCGCTCTTGATCGATCAAAGAATTCTCTTTTCTGTTCAGTACCGTATGAAAAGCCAATGCGGTCAAAATTCCATCTCCATAGCTGTGTATAACTATGCAATGCACCATTTGTTCATTGTAGATGTAGAAATGTTAAACGTAAATGTAGAAATATTAAATGTAAATATGTTAAATGTAAAGAATGTAAATGTAGAAATGTAAATGTAGAAATGTTAAATGTAAATGTAGAAATGTTAAAGGTAAATGTAGAAATGTTCAACGTAAATGTAGAAATGTAAATGTAGAAATGTTAAATGTAAATGTAGAAATGTAAATGTAGAAATGTTAAAGGTAAATGAGGAAATGTTAAATGTAAATGTAGAAATGTTAAGTGTAAATGTAGAAATGTTGAAGGTAAATGTAGAAATGTTAAACGTAAATGTAGAAATGTTAAATGTAAATGTAGACATGTTAAATGTAAATGTAGAAATGTCAAAGGTAAATGTAGAAATGTTAAATGTAAATGTAGAAATGTTAAATGTAGAAATGTTAAATGTAAATGTAGAAATGTTAAGTGTAAATGTAGAAATGTAAAATGTAAATGTAGAAATGTTAAGTGTAAATGTAGAAATGTCAAAGGTAAATGTAGAAATGTTAAATGTAAATGTAGAAATGTTAAATGTAAATGTAGAAATGTAAATGCAGAAATGTTAAAGGTAAATGTAGAAATGTTAACGGTAAATGAGGAAATGGTAAAGGTAAATGTAGAAATGTTAAGTGTAAATGTAGAAATGTTAAGTGTAAATGTAGAAATGCTAACGGTAAATGAGGAAATGTTAAACGTAAATGTAGAAATGTTAAATGTAAATGTAGAAATGTTAAGTGTAAATGTAACTTGATAGTTACTGTACTTATCATAAATACTTTATAGGAAAAATATTATTATTAAATATCAGTTTGCTAAATAACATAGATATGTTCTATGTCACCTGTCTCGTCTGCCAACACCGGAAAAATAACGCCCCACACAGCATCATTTTCTATTTATTTGTTGTACCCCAGCAAGACTGTCCCGTGGGGATCTGGGTTGTAATAGGTCCTCATTACCCCTTGTTTGACGTAAGAGGCTACTAAATTGGGCGGTTCTTCGGATGGGACAGCAAAAACCAAGGTCCCGTGTCACAGCAGGTGTGGCATGATAAAGAACCCTCCCTGCTCAAAGGCCGTAAGCACCGAGCATAGACCTAAATTTTGCACACTTCACCGGCAATGGTGACGCCTCCGTATGAGTGAAAACTTCTCGAGTGAAACGTTAAACAATATACAACAGTTATCAACCCAACAAGACTACCCTCACATCCAGGTGGTTACTACATGTATTTGAATTCGAAGTCAGTACACTTGCATACTCGGTTACTTCTGGAAAAATGGCTGTAAGAAATAAACGAACATTACCAAATATTTTTGTCGTTGACTTACAAAAGTAATACAATTGTCGATCCTCTGTCACCAATTTATATCTTGAATATTGATTTACATTTCAATTAATGTAAACCAATAAATCATTTATTTGCAAAGAAAACCTTCCTTTTGATTAGTTTTTTTTTAAGCTTTTCATCAACTGAAAGGTTTGTATGGACATAATTCATTTTTAAAGCAGCGAGGAAAAATGTGCTGGTATTTGGGTGGTACAAAAATTGATATATTCTTTAAGACAGACTGGAGAATAAAATGCATGTGCATAATATTATGATAGATTTACATTACAAAACTTGAATTCTGCTCAATTGTAGGTTAAATGACTGTAACTGAAAACAGACGATTCGTGTTTAATTCTAATGAAAAGTCTTGTTGTCTTACGTTCAATTCGTGAGGTGGTTTTCCCCACTTATAAGGGACGTTACCAACTGTAGGTGAAGAGGCACAAATTTTACCCCTATCGTAGTGCTAAAGGTTGTAACAATAAGGGTTCTGCATCGTACCAACGCCTACCGTGACACGGGGTCTCCGTTTTTAGGTCACCTGAGTAAACTCAGATGACCTATTGCAATCGGTTGTCGTCCGTCGTCGTGCGTCGTCTGTCGTGCGTTAACAATTGAACATTTTTAACTTCTTGATAACTACCAGTCCAATTCTTTTAACATTTGGTATGCAGTATCTTTGGGACAAGGGGGACAGGCATAAATTGTAAATTTCAGGTCTCCAGCACCCCTGGGGCCTTAGGGGCGGGACAAAAACTGCCCAATTTTCAAAAATCTTCCTCTCAAGAACCGCACATGTGTAAGAAAAACTAAATGCATGGTGATGAAGAGCAGGAAGGCCTCTACCAAAATTGTAAATTTCATGATCCCCGGGGTAGGGGTTCTGACCCCAGGGCGGGGCCAAACTTAATATAATTATAATGTTTATGTGTAAAACACTTAAATAACATCTTCTTTAGTGCTGTGGATACTATATTGAAACATATAGATATTTAGAAAGACCAGGTAGTCCTTTACCAAAATTGTAAATTTGATGATCCCCAGGGTATGGGTTCTGACACCAGGGTGGGGCCAAACTTAGTATATAGTAATTATGTGTAAGTTTGCTGATACTGTATAAAATCTAAATGCATACTTAGGAATAGCAGAAAAGGATGTACAAAAAATGGTGAATTTCAATCAAAACCCAGGGTTATGACTTAAGGATGAGTCCAAAGTCATATGTTTTCATGTTTTAATGTTATTACACCTATTATTTAAAGCCTTTCATCAGTGTTATGCACTTTTGAAGGCAGTGAAGGTTTAAGAACACATCTTGTTTTATACTGTTGCTGAACATTAGAATTTACCTTAGAATAGGATTTTTTTTCTAGATTTCATAGCCCATGGAAGTAGTGATACTTTTTCACTAGTATTCAGGTGACCGACAAGGCCTGTGGGCCTCTTGTTCTAATTCATATCCGAAAGTTCAGTGACTTTCACTTCTAATACCGGGCACATAGCGGCGGTTCTGTCGCAAGCTATTGTATAGTTATGTTTGATGCGGCGTCGGGATCGAGAATTGAACCTTGTAACTTCCGGTTGTGAAGCAAGCGCCTAACCACTAGACTATAGTGAGCGACTGTCTCGCTGAAGAGTGACATAGGATAGTAACAGAGCCATAGGAATAGAAACAGTAGTAGAGGAAACATTTGATTACGTTCTTGTTGCGAGTCACGAAAATGACGAGCGGCAGGTACACGCGCGGAATACATGTAATTATCAAAATTTCGATATCACTCTTACTTACTTTAATTTTTAAATACATGTTAGGAAAGGAAAACAAAACGACGGGGGGTGGGGATGGGTGGGTTGTTCAGCTCTTCTATTTCTACAGAAACTGCAAAGGGGGGGGGGGGTGTTCAGCTTTATTTCTACAGAAACTGCAACAATGTAGCCTTCTCTGGTTTTTGTTTTAGAAAGAGGGCTATAATGCCGAAGGATCCTCGTAATGGTGCAAAATATTCTTATGAATAACCTAAGCTCCGTGTAGTTGTCTCAAATGTTGCTTATACTAAAACGAATATCAACTTTGTGCTTGGGGATGTCTAATAAAGGTGTTTTTCATTAAGTATATACAGCATGCAAAATTCTTCGTCTGCTCCGCCTTGCGTGTTATTGAGAGGTCTCGTAAATGGATCTATTGAAAAACCAAAAATTGACAATCAGCGCGAAAATGCAGTTGTTCAAAGGAAAATCATATGGTGGCAGAAAACATTTACACCCTGCTGTTCGTTTTTTGACATATGTTATCAAATTTAAATCTTTTCAATACTCCTCCGAACTCGTACATTGATGTGAAGACTACCTTATATGGGCATATGTAAATAACTTGACAACCGGAAGCTCATCAAACATGGCGCACAATATGAATCAAGAAATTGACCGATTGATGATTGTTTTATGTCTCGTCGAAAACTTTTCACTCATATTGAGACGTCACCAGCTGTATTGATTGATTAAATGATGTTTTCCGCTACACTCGACAATTTTTCAGTTATATGGTTGCGCCCAGTTTTTGTTGGTGGAAGAGAGAACCCAGATACAATGTACCTGGGAAGAGACCACCGATCTTCCGAAAGTAAACTGGGGAACTTTCTCACTTGCCAGCGCGAGCGGGATTCGAACTCGCGCCGACAGAGGTGAGAAGCCGTGTGATTTTGGAGCGCGATGCTCTAACCACTCGGCCACGGAGGTCCCTCGCCAACTATAGGTAAGTACCACAACTTTAGACCTTTGTTTAGCGCCCAGGACCGTAGAAGTGAGGGCTCTTTATCGTGCCAACGACTGCCACGACACAGGAATGTCACATCCAAAATAAAAAAAAACCACCTGTGATTCTCGCTTAATTCCAAACGTTTGGCAAAGGAGCAATTGCTGCCTATGTTACGAGAAATTCCAATCTAATTAAAATCAGACCTTCTCTAACCGTTACACTGGAGAAGGCCAGTGTAACGGTTAGAGAAGGTCTGATTTTAATTAGATTGGAGAAATTCGGATATATCGAAATTGTTAAAAACGGTAGAATAGTCTCACAAATCGTATGTTGCACGCTGTAAATTTATATATCGACTAAGGAATATAATATCATTTTGTTTAAATAAAGAAAACCATCGGAAAATATACACTTCTGCATCTGCACCATTACGGAGATCCTACGGAGTTGCCCCCTCCCCTGAAAAGTTGGGGAGGGCTACATAATTGCAGCTATCTATACAATATACCACAGCATTATCTTTAGCACCCATGCCTCTAGTTTGTCACCAACACGGCGAAAGTTTCGTAGCACGTGCGATGGAATGGAAAGTCACAGGGAATTGATTGGTTGTATCTTGTTTAACGTCCCTCTCGAGAATTTTTCACTCATATGGAGACGTTACTAATACCGGTGAAGGGCTCCAAAATTAGGCCTATGCTCGGCGTTTACGGCCATTGAGCAGTGAGGGTTCTTTAGCGTGCCACACCTACTGTGACACGGGACATCTGTTTTTAAGGTCTTCTCCGAGGACCCGTGACATTCACACCTGATGCCGAGGGTTTGGCGATGGAACTTTCACTACCTGTTTTAACGACTTAGCTCTGTCGCGGCCGGGATTCGAACTCCGACCTTCCGCATGCGGGGTGAACGCTATACCTCTTGACCACCGCGGCAGGCCTCTGAGTCATGTTCAAAATAACCCATTGTATCAGTCTTGGTCTACTCATGTTGACAACCAAGGATGTCATCTTGGTCAACTCCCAACATTTACCTGGTATTTACAATTTAAAATCATGGCCAATTCAAGATACATCTTGACCATCCCAGGATTACAATCATGACCTGCCCAAGATGCGCTGATATAGAACATGACTCGGAGGTCCCTTGTGGCTTTCCGAGTGTGAACTGTCATCCTCAGATCATGCTACGGTGATATGAGTAACTTTCGGCGAGCTAAAAAGAAAAAAAAAGAGGGCTATCGATGTCTGAATTAACAAAACAAGGTGCACGAGATCATAGACTCGGGCTGTGAATGTATTTTGTAATACATTTCTACAACTATGAATCAACCTACATACAGGAGGCTAGACACTACTCGTGTAATATGACTTTGACATCGAATGTTAGTGACACTCAGTGCTTAATTACGCTCCGGCAAATAACAACACGACTCGGCGTGCGCCAGTGAATGAGACAGGAGAGTTCCACACTGGCAGAGGTGCTTTTGACAAACATTTATGTCTTTTTGGCAGCTTGTACGGTTCTTATTGGCTTAAAAAATATTCTCCCTTGCATCACCAAGTGATATTTACATTTCGAATTTATTTATGCAAATTGTAGTGCTAGTCATTTCACCATGTTATAAACAATGTGTGTATGAATACAGGCCGTATAGTGCGTGTATTTTAACGGCTGGGAGTTCATTAAAAATCAATTTTATTTTTTAAAGAGATATATGTATCTAAACGTATGCCGACCAATGGCAAACTCTATTTTACATACTCGGTTGATTGTTTATTTACAAATTGTACGTCCCTTCGAGAATCTTTCATGTTTTGACTTTTAAGCTGGACGCTCTGATTGGGTCGTGTTTAGCTCACTTGAGCCAAATTCCTAGTCATTTAGAGTATATCCGTTGTCTGGCGGCGGCGTTGTTAAGTTTACACAATGTCATCTTCTCCAGGATCATATGGATCAAATTTCTACCAAGCTTGGCAGCGAGTATCCTTGGGTGAAGGGAATTCAAGTTTTTTCCGTTGAAGGGTCATCTCCCCTTCCAAACGGAGATGATTAAGATAAGGTAAAAATAGGGGGTGGGTTCATTTAAAGAACTCTTGACAGGAACTATTGAAAAGGATGAAACTTTGGCGGATGTTTTCTAACATAATGGAGATCTAAGCTTGTCAACATTTTGGCCCCAGGGTTTCATTGGGGTTTGGGCGGGACTAGATTAGGGGATTAAAGTTTTACATGGGCATATACAGAAAAATCTTTTTCTCAAAAATAGCAGAACCATGATTAGTTATATCAATATGCAAGCATCCTCAAGTAATACATTTTCCAAAATTCTTCATTTAAATTATGACCACTAGGTGAAGGGGGGAACCACAATAGGGGAGTAATGTTTTATATGGGAATATCTCGGGGGGGGGGGGGATAGACTTTAAAAATCTCAATCTCAATATGCAAGCATGTCATGAAATGCAGATTCAAATTCGTTCAATTTGTGGCCCCCGGGGATAGAATAGGTCCATAAAATGGGATTAAGGTTTAACATGAGAATAATGGAAAAAGTCCTCAAAATGCTTCTCATGAACCGCTAAACTATGACCAGTCATGTTGATAGCCAAGCATCCACGGATGTTGCTAAAACGCGAGACAGGGAACGGAACGGAAAATAATTTATGCAATGTTATTAGGAGGTCAGTATTTTGTAAAATCGAAAGGCTTAGTTTGAGCAAGGGAAGCAGAAATTACAGAGAGAACAGGAAGTCATTTTCAGAATCCACTGTCTCGTATTAATACCACATACTAATGCATATGTATTTTAAAACAGTTGATTTTGTGGAGAATGTACCAACAGGTGCTTGCTTAATATTTTGCATAGTTGGGTACAATCCTTTTCCCCGGCTTTGCCCCCCCCCACCCCCAACCCCAGATTGTGACAGTATGTTGATTAACAAATGAAGAAAAAAATAAATAAAACAAACATACCGAAAAGACTTTAATCATAATTTAACCCCTTTCATATTCTATTACTTTATTCTGGCTGCTACCTTAAGAAAAGATTTTATGAGCCTATCCAATGAATAAAAGGACACCCTCTCCCCCTCCCCCAAAAATAACAATGTAAAAGATAAAATAATTTTTTCAAATATTTTCCCCAAATATAGTCTTTTTAAATTGAACGTGCTTTTAACCGAACTAGATGTGTTTAAGATAACTGAATTTGAATTTGACCTTAGTTCTACAGATGGTACAATAAGCATTTATGTATCACATCAGATTCTAAAGCGAACGAGTCCGGTGTGTATAAAAGGTTTGTCTCATTTTGGGATGAATTTATGTGAAAGTTCGTACATTAACTGATATCTTGTAGGTTAGTGTTGAACCCAAAGAGATACAGCAAGATTGAAACAGAACCAGTGAAAACTAAGGTGAAGTTTACGATCCATAGTAAGAGGAAACAACAGATTTATTTCATAAGATATAAAATAGCTAAAAGTTTAGCAGAGAATTTATGCTTGAATGGAATTAAGAGTCATACATTATTAATCTAAATGTTAAGATACAAGTATTTAGTTTAGAAATGAACTGCCAGAAGTCCTTCCTATTTAGGATTGGAGTGCTGCGATCACTAATTCTGTTAGTTTAAAAATAATAAATCAAATACAAGATGCTCAACTTGTTGACCTAATAATATCATGAATTATTGTTGTTTTACATTGTACATACCACACTCCGTGACACGGTATTATGTGTAAATACATGTACATGTGCGTTAATGACATTTTGCCACAAGGGGGTGGGGGCATATAAGCCACGTGTGTTCTTTTCATTCTCTAGCCATAGATGTTGCTGCTCGCTAACACCTCTGTCAATGCCGAAATTTCAAAATTCTTGTAAAAGGCTTTGTAAATTCTTATACAAACGTTTAACTTAATTCGCTTAATCAATTTATGATGCAAAATTTTAAGAAAAAATTGTTTTACCGCTTGTAAACGATTCCCAAAATGTTGATTTAAAGATAAATGCAATGAAAATCTTGAAAAATCATATTTTCAAGAGCAACAGAACCAGGATTAGTCATATCAATACGCAAACATCTTCGGGTAGTGCAGATTCAAGTTTTATCAAATCAATATCCCAGGGGTAAGTTTGGACCAAAATACAGATTTAAAGTTTGATATGGGGAAAAATTGAAAATCTTTTCAAGAACAACAGTGCGATGAGCAGTACGCAATCATGGGCAGTGCAGATTCCTAATTCTGGGAGGTATGTTTAGGTCACAATATAGGGATCAAAATTTTACATGGCTAAGTATATAAAATTTTCTCAAGAAGCACTCGACCATGAAGTCATGACCAAGTCATATCAATATGCAAGCATTCCAATGTAGTGCACATTCATAAAGGATCAAATTATGGCCCCCGAGGAGAGGGTGGGACTAAAATACAGATTAAAAGTTTTACACGAAAATATGTAAAGGGAATTTTAAAACATTTTTATTTTTCCATTTTTATTGTTCACAGTGCTTAACGAAAGTATTTTTAATGGTCTGAATATCAGTTGTAGAGCTACAAGTGAGATACAGCACTCGCAATTCTTTGTTATGTAAACAAGGGTCGTGCCATGTTTTTGTTTACATATAGATTGCTTAATAGAAAATGGCATGTTTAATCAAAATGAGATGTGCTAAACATTAGAAACTATCTAATGTGTTCAGAATTAACCTGTAAATTGAAAATCTGCTTTAAACGGACTTTTACTGGTATATTCAGTTTATGTAAACAAAAACATGGCACGAGCCTTGTTTACATAACAAAGAATTGTGAGTTCTGCATCTCCCGTGTACCTCGACAACTGACATTCAAATTTTTGCTGACCATTAGAAATACATTAGTTATGCATTCTAAACAATAAAAATGGAATATTAAAATTTGAAAATTGTCAGCTCAAAACGTGTCCATGCCCCTTTAAGAGTCACAGGACCACACTAATTCGCATTGATGTGCAAACATTCCGAAGTTGTGTGGACTCAAGTTTGTTGCTGTTGTTTCTGCACCCTGGGTTTAAGAGTGGGGCTAGAATCGGGGATCAAGTTTTACATAGCACATGAATACAGACAAAAGTCTTTTAAAGTATCTTCTCCATAACACAACAGCAAGACTTTGTTAGCAATATTGCTACAGATGCATTCCTGTTTTCTGGATTCAAATTCAATTAAGCCATGTAGGACATGGAATCAATCTTATTTTTAAAGAATCTTCCTGATGAATAACATCATACAGTTGAGTTGTCAGTTTGCCGTTAATGTCTACTTTCAATAAATTAACTAAGTATGAAGCAGAAGTGGACGACTCTGTGGTGTCCTTTATTTCGAGCTCACAGGGATATATCAAATCGACATATGAATGAAAGCTATCATTGTTAATAGACAAAACGTCATCGATATATCTAAATGTCGAATTGAAGGTCACAGCGAGAGATTTTTTCTTCTCACGTAGAAGTTTTTGAATAAATTCTGCTTCATATGAATATAAAAACAGGTCAGCTAACAAAGGAGCACAATTCGTGCCCATGGGAATTCCAACAGACTGTTGGAAGACCTGATCACCAAAGACCACGAAGATATTGTCAATGAGGAACTCTAGCATATTTTTTATTTCAACTTCAGAGTACTTGTGCACGGAATCAGAGTGGTGTTTAACAAAGTAAGTTTTTGAATGACTGATCACTAGATATGAATATTTCCGTTTTCCGTTTTTGTTGAAGAAGCAACTGTCTATGATGTCAAAAAGTCTAGTCTTTAATTTATCGTGAGGAATGGTCGTGTATAGTGTTGAAAAGTCATAGGTTTTAATGCTATTGATTTGGGAAAAATTCTGTGATTTCAAGTTTACTAAAAGTTCTTTAGAATTTTTTAGAATCCACATTTGATTAACACCACTTCTGGCATATGTAGTCGCACAGTAAGTTTGAAGTTTCTCCTTTACAACTGTTAACATTCCCGTGAGGAGCATAGATAGGGGCTTGGTAGAGCACTTACTGGATCCAGCAATGTATCTTTCTTTGTAAGGGTTTTTATGTAGTTTAGGAATCCAGTATAGGTACGGTAACTCATATTCATTCGACCCATTGACTGGAATATTAAATGTCTAAAACTGAAGCATGGTTTTGAAGAATTTCGTATTTTGAAAGGGCAGTTGGAGTATAAGTATGATTACCAAAAGTGGAATTAATGCCAAGTTCGTTTAAAATACAGTTGTAATAATGAGCCTTACAAAGACAATGTTGTTACTAGCTTTGTCAGCTGGAACCAAAACATATTCCTCATGTAACCTATCTAATTCTTTTATCACTTCTGGTTTACTAAACACAGAAGGATAGATGGTACGTACTTATTTTAACTCGCGATAGGGTTTGTTGCGGCTAAGGCAATCAAGCATTGTACTTACTTGGGTAATAACTCCGATCGCGATACCCCAGCGGTTAGGACGTTCCCGTCACAACCGGAAGTCTCGAGTTCAATTCTCGAACCTGTCGCCGCGTCAAACTTAAGACGTATAAGATGAATTGCCCACTGCTACGATCCGAAGCGCCATGCATAGGTCAACATTTGTGGTATTTGACCTAAAGCTGGTGACGTCTCTATATAATCATAAATGAAAAATTCTCGAATGGGACATAAAACTACATACTCTTAGATAATTCAAACACTATTGGTGCTTTCATTCATAAAACACGTGTTATGTATACAAGATATTTTGTTGACCAATCAAGGGCCCCGGAAGGCATTGTTAGCAAAAAGAAGTACGTATACCTTAAACATTATATCACATAAAAATTCAACAATATTGCATATCATATAATCATAACATCATTGTCTATGGTGTTCATGATGAAATAATTGAGATTTTTGAACATGTATCTACAGGAGGAAAGTGTTGACCGGCATTTTAGAATTGTAAATAAACTGTCGCTATTAACAAACCTAAAACTTAAAATATTGTTTACTATATTTCACTTATCATTATGATTTGGTATACTACAATAAACAAGAAATAGTTTTTCTCGTGACGGGGAAAATGTCGCTATTAATTTGGATACTTGACAGTCCCTAGATTTATGCCAGAAGCTAGAGTTGTGATTCACGTAATGTGAAAATATCAAGGTCGTGATTTACTGTCTATAACTGCTGTTTCTATTAACAGGCGCGGATCCTGTTTTTGTAGATTTTATCGAATCCGGCATGAAGACAGTCAGTGAATACTTGGAGAATGTGTTGCAGGAGACGGGCGGCTTTGGAAAGTTTCAGTTTTTACTTCACGGCAGCATCCTCTTCAGTAAGGTCTCAATCACATGGAGTCTCCTCATCATGGCCTTCGCCGGGGCGGCTCCAGACTGGTGGTGTGTCTACTCCAATGCAACACATGTTCCTGCAGTCTCAAACAACAGTGCTATAGGGAACTCTACCGTCCATTCAGTGGTCCATGATGTACTCCAGGCGTGTAAAACGTGCACACCTCCGGCAAACGACTCCATTTGTCAAGTGTTTGTCTTCGACGACAGTATGAAAACGATCATCAATGAGGTTGTAATATCTACTTTAGTTTTAACGTAAAATGATTATATATTTCAAATGCTAAGTGTATTTCTTTTAACTGTAGACTAACGTTCTACAGAATGGGATGTGCCCGCGGTGGCACTGTAACAATGCAAAATTAACTGTTACTGGCAATCTTTGAATCGCAGCATTAGATATTTATCAATCCCCGGACCTATCTTAAATTTAAAATATTACACGTAGAGGTAAGTTGCTGATTTGTCTATGCGTTATCCTTCACTTCACATTCACCAGTGTTCACGGTACACTGGCCATTCTATCCTTTCTACAGCAATACGGGACTGCTTGGATTAAGTCACGTGACCGATTTGCAGATGATCTTTTTTATGTACTGTCCTTGTCAATCAAAGTAAAAATATATCTTAGTTAAATACAATGAATTGATACAAAGTAAATGCTATTGTATATTTTTATTTGTTTCTGTAATTCACGTGATTGATCAAATCAGATTAAAAAATGTTAATCCGAATTCCCAAACTGAATTCGTTCCAGTTAGACCTATTCATTGAAAGTACTTATTTTTATCAAAAAAGTAGAACTTACGATGTCGCAATTAGATAATTCATGGAAAAAGAAAAGTTCACAATGGCTATTTTTCTAGTTCCTCATAATTATACAAGTGTGCTTTCCTATTTGTTGACTATGAATTTCAGTCAATATTATAGATTTTTAACTCATAAAAAGGTACGTGTATTAAACATTTTATTCAAATTCAATATGCATGTATCCCCTCTTTCTTTGAAATAGTAAATTTCGAGAGTTTTTAAACAAAGGACTGGTTCATGTTTTTTGAAAAAAAATATTTTTCATTTTTGATGTTAAACATTAGAAATATAACTCATTTGATTTTAACAGCCAAAATTTTGACCTTCAGAATGCAAGAATAAAAGCAATATTTTAGTCTTAACTCTGTGTTATGTAAACAAAGACTCGGATATTTTTTATGTTTACAAACAAATCAGTGAAATGTTGATTTTGAAATTTAAAGTATCTTATTTTACACAGTCACAAATTTAACTTTCGGGTGACATATTTTTCCTAAAGAATACTTGAAATGTGATAGAAATAACAAACTTAGATCGATATCCATTTCTTTTGAAAACTTCGTAAACAATAACACATCGCAATCTTTGTTTACAAAATAATAAACTTTCTAAAATGAGCTTCTGTGATATTGTATAACCTTAAATTTTTGTGAAACCTTCTAAACACATTCGATCGTTGATTTTGATTATTAATAGTGAAAAACAAAATTTGGGGTAAAATCGTGAATCAGTCCCTTTATAAGGAAGAAGGATGATGTGACACGTCTCTGATGATTGAAAGTACATTAATGTACCCAAATCCAGGCTTCTATCCTGTTTGTAATTGTCTCTAAACGCTGAAAAACAATCTCATTGCAATTGACCCGGTCCTCATTTGTCCACTGACAACGAGGGTGAAAGGGGCAAAAATAAACCGGGCAAGTATTTCCCAGCATACAGTAGTCAGAATAGGATTGATGTTTAAATCTATCTCTCACGTACAGAAAAAAAATTGTCAAAATCTTTTTCTCAAGAACCACAACACAAGGGAACAAATAGTTGAATACATGTACAAACTTCCTCATATAGCGTAGATTCGGGTCCAGGGCGGGACGGTAAAATGGGTTATGAAACTGAATGCTTACGTAAAGATTTGTAAAAATCGTCTTATCAACAATGCTACAATCCTGAAATTCATTTTAAAAATTCGGCCAAATTTTGTTCGCAAAATATTTATTAATTTTGCACTTCTTTTTACAAGTCTGAAAGCACGGCAATCTAAAGAAATGCTGACAATGATTACATAAAGAAATGCTGACAATGATTACATAAAGAAATGTTGACAATGATTACATAAAGAAATGCTGACAATGATTACATAAAGAAATACTGACAATGATTACATAAAGAAATGCTGACAATGATTACATAAAGAAATACCGACAATGATTACATAAAGAAATGCTGACAAAATGCTGACAATGATTACATAAAGAAATGCTGACAATGATTACATAAAACCATATTCTCCAGAACAGTACATAAACATGAAAATATTTTAACCTATTTAAAGCGCTGGTGAGGTTTTGTAAAACTGTAAATACAATTTAAGAAGATGCCCCCTCCCCTCTGCCGGGTAAAGGGTTGAAACTATGTACCCCTCCCCTCTGCCGGGTAAAGGGTTGAGACTATGTACCCCTCCCCTCTGCCGGGTAAAGGTTTGAGATTTTGTACCCCACACCTCTGCCGGGTAAAGGGTTGAGACTATGTACCCCTCCCCTCTACCGGGTAAAGGGTTGAGACTATGTACCCCTCCCCTCTGCCGGGTAAAGGGTTGAGACTATGTACCCCTCCCCTCTGCCGGGTAAAGGGTTGAGACTATGTACCCCTCCCCTCTGCCGGGTAAAGGGTTGAGACTATGTACCCCTCCCCTCTGCCGGGTAAAGGGTCAATACATGATGAAGGGTAATACAGCTTCACGTCTACATGTGTACTTAGAAATTCTTTGAAATAGAAGGTTATTCAATTTGACAAAATCATTAAAGTCTCTAGAGATAGTATAGGTGACAATTCATTTGTCTATAGATAGTATAGGTGACAATTAAAGTGTCTATAGACAGTATAGATGACAATTCAAGTGTCTATATATAGTATAGGTGACAATTCAAGTGTCTAGAGATAGTGTTGGTGACAATTCAAGTGTCTATGATAGTATAGGTGACTATTCAAGTGTCTAGAGATAGTGTAGGTGACTATTCAAGTGTCTAGATATAGTGTAGGTGACTATTCAAGTGTCTAGAGATAGTGTTGGTGACAATTCAAGTGTCTAGAGATAGTATAGGTGACAGTTCAAGTGTCTAGAGATAGTGTTGGTGACAATTCAAGTGTCTAGAGATAGTATAGGTGACTATTCAAGTGTCTAGAGATAGTATATATGACAATTCAAGTGTCTAGAGATAGTATAGGTGACTATTCAAGTGTCTATGATAGTATAGGTGACAATTCAAGTGTCTAGAGATAGTATAGGTGACTATTCAAGTGTCTAGAGATAGTGTAGGTGACTATTCAAGTGTCTAGAGATAGTATAGGTGACTATTCAAGTGTCTAGAGATAGTATAGGTGACTATTCAAGTGTCTAGAGATAGTGTTGGTGACAATTCAAGTGTCTAGAGATAGTATAGGTGACTATTCAAGTGTCTATGATAGTATAGGTGACAATTCAAGTGTCTAGAGATAGTATAGGTGACAATTCAAGTGCCTATGATAGTATAGGTGACAATTCAAGTGTCTATATATAGTATAGGTGACAATTCAAGTGTCTATGATAGTATAAGTGACAATTCAAGTGTCTAGAGATAATGTAGGTGACAATTCAAGTGTCTATGATAGTATATGTGACAATTCAAGTGTCTAGATATAGTATAGGTGATAATTCAAGTGTCTAGAGATAGTATAGGTGACAATTCAAGTGTCTAGAGATAGTATAGGTGACAATTCAAGTGTCTAGAGATAGTATAGGTGACAATTCAAGTGTCTAGAGATAGTATAGGTGACAATTCAAGTGTCTAGAGATAGTATAGGTGACAATTCAAGTGTCTAGAGATAGTATACAGATGTAGGTGACAATTCAAGTGTCTAGAGATAGTATAGGTGACTATTCAAGTGTCTAGAGATAGTGTTGGTGACAATTCAAGTGTCTAGAGATAGTATAGATGACAGTTCAAGTGTCTAGAGATAGTGTTGGTGACAATTCAAGTGTCTAGAGATAGTATAGGTGACTATTCAAGTGTCTAGAGATAGTATAGATGACAATTCAAGTGTCTAGAGATAGTATACAGATGTAGGTGACAATTCAAGTGTCTATAGATAGTATAGGTGACAATTCAAGTGTCTATAGATAGTATAGGTGACAATTCAAGTGTCTATGATAGTATAGGTGACAATTCAAGCATCTAGAGATAGTGTAGGTGACAATTTAAGTATCTAGAGATAATGTAGGTGACAATTTATTTGTCTATAGATAGTGTAGGTGGCTATTTTTTCGGGTCGACCTACATTAGATCAAATGTTGGAACTTTCTCAATAGCAAGAAAATTATAACAGTTTATCAAAATACGAAATAGCATGTATTCACCCCGACACAGGTAGTGATTAAAGAGGCTTGGACAAGATTTGAGCTGAAAATTCTAAAATATTAGGTGGTTTTTTTTTTTTTTCATTTTTAATGTTTAGAATGCTTAACTGAAGTAGTTCTGTTGGTCAGCAAAACATTGAACGTCAGTTGTCGAGATACATGGGAGATACGGGGTTCACAATTCTTTGTTATGTAAACAAGGCTCGTGCCATGTTTTTGTTTACATAGGCTAAATATGCTAGTAAAAGTTCGTTTAAAGGAGAGTTTTTTAATTTACAAGTAAATTCTGAACATACTTGAATAATTTCTAGCGTTTAGCACATCTCATTTTCTTTTAAATAAGCTATTTTCTATCAAGCTATCTATATGTAAACAAAAACATGGCACGAGCCTTGTTTACATAACAAAGAATTGTGATTGTTGTATTTCACTTGTAACTAAGAAAAAACCTGATACTCAAATTTTGGTTGATCATTAAAAAATGGAAAAATAAAATTTTAACTTTTTCAGCTCAAATCGTGTCCATGCACGTTTAATGTCTATAGTTGTCTATAATTGTCCAATGACAGATCTAGATCTATTACTTAATTGTTGGACTACCATTATTGTTTTAAACTTACTTGTATGAATTTCATGTTATAAGCATGCAGTGACTAAGGCGAGCGTTTTGGCTCAAGAGACTTATGTGTTATGTATCATTGAGTGTATGTATCCGGCATGAACCAAACATAAAACACCACATTTTATTACAGAAGTATGGTGTCCGGATAGGGCCATTTGCAAAAGCGTGACTGCGCGTTAGTCACAACACGCCGTCACGCCAACAAGCAACGCGCTCTCACGCCAACAAGCAACGCGCCTTCGCGCAGACAAGCAACACGCCTTCGCGCTCTCACGACAACAATCAACGCGCCTTCGCGCTCTCACACCAACAAGCATTACGCCTTCGCGCAGCGTTGCTTGTCTGCGCGAAGGCGCGTTGCTTGTTGTCGTGAGAGTGGGAAGGCGCGTTGCTTGTCTGCGCGAAGGCGCGTTGCTTGTTAGCGTGAGAGCGCGAAGGCGCGTTGCTTGTCGTGAGAGCGCGAAGGCGCGTTGCTTGTTGGCGTGACGGCGTGTTGTGACTAACGCGCAGTTACGCTTTCGCAAATGGCCCTATCCGGACACCATACAGAAGTCGAAACTGTTATGCACTGTACATGTAATCTCTATTTTCGGTATCATCGAACGATTCCAAACGGGGTCGGGGGGGGGGGGGGCATAGTTTTCACAAACACAGTGTTGGAACATGCCATATCCCCACTTTGTTGACCTTTCCGCTTTCCTTTCATTCCAATGATGTACATGGTGATCTGGAAGAGATAATTTATACTGATATTATACAACACGTCTGTTTCAGCACTACATGGTGTCAAGTTGATTATTATTTTACAGTGGGGACTAATCTGTGATAAAAAATGGATTACATCAACAGTCTCCTCGGTACAAATGGCGGGTCTCCTGATTTCTGGTGTTTTGGGTGGACAAGTGGCGGATCTACTGGGGCGAAAGCCAACATTCTTCTTGTCTATCTTCATAATGTCCGTTTCAAACATTGTGGCCGGATTCTCCCAGTCGTGGTTGATGTTCGCTGTGACTCGCTTTATTATAGGATTAGGTTGCGGAGCGTACCTCACTGTGTTCTACACATTCTCCGTGGAATTTACACCAACCAAATTCAGACCTCTTCAAATAGCCTTCCCTGATTGGTCAATCTGGGCAGCACTACTGGGTCTATGTTCCTATCTGCTTAAGGACTGGAGAAGCCTGCATATTCTAACTGGAGTTCTGACAGGACTTTGTCTTTTATCGTGGTGGTGAGGATGTGCGCATCGCTTTTTAATACGTTAAATGTCGCATGCTGTAAGTTGCGGTACGTAAATTTAAAAGTATACATTATACGATGTAGGCAATATCATTTTATGATAGCATTTGTACCACTATATTCAACATGAATTATTCGTAGGATTGTTCCAGAGAGTTTCCGATGGCTAGTGTCACATGACAAACTGGATGAAGCTGAGAGAGTTATCGAGAAAATTGCTCGTTTAAACAGTCATCCCAAACCTGATCTTAACAAGCTCAAAGACCTGACAAAAACTGATGTTACCTTTCAAGGAGACAGGAAATACACATTTTTGGATCTGTTCAGAAATCGAACTCTACTGATAACCACTGTTTTAGCTGGTGTTGGCTGGTAAGATTATTTTTACGAGTGCTGAAGAAAGAGGAAAAATTCATTTGTAACCCAATATGTCGAATGTCCAGCATACAAGAGCCTAATTGTATCCTGAATTAAAAAAAATTAATTCAGATTCCACTGTTTCGTAATTCCAAGATAATCATCTCGAGCTTACGAGAAATGAAGAGAAAATATATATTGGAGTGTGTGAAGCAAATGTCAGAAGAGATAAAGATATGCAGAGTTTCTTAAGCTCCTAAGCGATAACACACATCCAAGAAATGACTATCCCTACATAATTCAAACTCGCATGGTTGCAAACAATCATTCATGATCGTGACGCTATATCCGAACTTTATTGTTCAGATTCACAGCAGGTCCACTTCTCAGAAACTGCAGCTTTTTTCTGGCTCAGATTTGTATGAATGATTCACATTTCATATTCAAAAATCCTTTATAACCCCCTCCCCCAGCCCTACAGACATCGAAATCCAGAGGCATATGATTTTGGAATGCTATTCTGACTTTAACTCATATGAAGAAGATATCAAGCAACAAAAAATTATTGTTTTGCGACTACCATTTTTTACATTTTTTTTTTTTGTGTATTTTGCATGGTTTTCTGACGTATTTACTCTTAATGACTAAACAGGAGAATCAATTCTAACTTGGTCAACTGAACACTTCATGACCAATATAGGTAAAGGATCTCCATCAATGTCTTTTCCTCAATGATTGTGGCCACACTCAGAAACATATTGATATAGTTGATATAGTTTGGAATACATGTATAATATTATGCATCTTGGTTATATGATGCCATGTATGAGTTTTTATCTGATTGACATGAACCTTGTTGATAAAGATCAATTTAGAGGACTGTTCCATTGATTCCAAAATTACCTCGCTTGGAGAGCTCTGATGCCATTTGGGGTTAAATAAATACAAATAGCATAATGCAACACGTGCTGTATAAATTTGATTTCTTGAGAAGTCCTAGCAATTTTTGATAAGAATGTTTGGAATCAATTCGCAGTCCAATTAAGAATCAACTAATGAAGAAAACAAGTGATTTACTCAAAAAGAGCCAACACATAGATATTTTCTTTTATATTTTAGAGTGCAATGTATCTGTAATTCATGATGATATTTGATAAGCTAATGGATTACAGACCAGCAATTCTTAATGTTTTCTATATGTACTGTATTGTACAATACAGAGTTGGCTGCCCTTTGTTTGATAAGCAGTACATGTATTTCATATACGCAATGGTCAAACAACAAAGCACGGCTAAATTCCCGATGACTGCATGAGCATCTGGATACAACATATCAATTCTTTAGCCTCTTTATCCATACATTCCCGCCTGCATTTATCTTACATAAACTACTAGTTCGTTGTTACAAGGAATCACTCGCACAGACTTACAATCTGCAAATTTTGGTTACCTCTTTGAACAATGCGAGTACCTGATTTCTGTATGTCACTATAATCCAACAGGTTGTCCTGTGGCTATGCTTATTACGCCATCTCGTACAGCGTGGACCAGCTCTCAGGGAATCTTTACCTCAACATGTTTCTTCTCAGCGTAATCGACATCCCAGCCCTAATAAGCATCATGTACCTCAGTAACCGGTAAGTACTTAATATACTGTTAGACCTCCGGTAAATATCGTAAAGCAATACCCATATTCATAAACCGTTGTACATGTATATATGAATGTAAAACTAGTTGTTTGAACACCAGTTGCGTCGTCCCATGAGGAACCGGGTTAAAATAGGTCCCCAGTACCCCTTGCTTGTCGTAAGAGGCGACTAAATGGAGCGGTCCTTTGGATGCAAAAACCGAGGCACCTGTGCCACAGTAGGTGTGGCACGATAAAGATCCCTGCCTGCCCAAAGGCCGTAAGCGCTGAACATATGTCCAAATTTTGCAGCCCTTCACCGGCAATGACGTCTCCATATGAGTGAATGATTCTCGAGCGGGACGTTAAACAGGCCAATATTCAACCAACCAATTGCGTCAATATCCTTATTATATACTTTCAATTTCACCTCTTCTTTTTTCATTAAAAGTTTGCGGGCATATATTACACGATATATGCCCGGAAACATTCCGGCCCGCAAACATTACGTCACAATCAAATTTCTACGCCGTTAATTTTCAAATTTTTCGTGTTTTTCATCTTTTACTCGGTTAAACCGATAAAGTTATTGTTAAAAATAAAATTATTGTTAGTTTCTAAATGAAATTGAAAGTATATAATAAAAAGGTTATAGACTTTTTATGGGAAATATGACGACCTCGTTTTTTGTCGCGAACGGACCTCGCAAGCTCGGTCCGTCTATGCGCCAAAAAACTCGGTCGTCATATTTTCCCATACAAAGTCTATAACCTATAATTATTGACCTCAATGACTAGTACAGTGAAATTGATTGGCAAAACGCAACTGCTACATATAGCACTCTTGTAATACTTCGCTTGAACGGAAGATTGTCGGAAAACCCTCAACGAATTGTAACTGTTTAATAACTACAATAGGTATGTGAATTTCCAGATATTCAAATGTTGCGAGTGGTTCAGTTGCAAAGTTCATTGATAAAAGGTCAACAATTTTGTAACCAAACAGTCCCTTGAAGTAGTGAGTACAGCTGTACATGATCTACATCGGAGAAGCCAACCTGCTGTATAGCCTATATCTAAGCTGTAAATCTTTTCGAAAGGAAATATGCAATATAGTTTTCCTGCTTCCACTAACGTAATTAAATCTGTTTTCTTGATTCTTTAATTTGAAAACCATGAGACCGATGACTTGCTGATCACTCATAATATCTGCAAAATATCTGTTTATTTTCCCCCCAGTGATATCGTGTGTGTATTTTATGTATATATTTTATATTATGTTATCTATTCTCTCATTTATCTGTCTGTGAATATGTTTTATACAGGGCCACAATGTAAACTAGTCATTTGTACTAATTGTGCTATCCTGTCTGAATAAAAGAATTTATAAAACTTATTTCAAAATAAAATAAAATTGAAATTATTTGTCATATTTGAATGACTTTTGAGGCACTGTTTCTTCCTCACAGCATCGGTCGCAGATGGACCTGTCTGGGATATTTTGTGATCGGATCCTTGAGTAGTCTTGGTGTGGCCATATCTCAGATGATAGGTAAGTTGCTGTCCTCGCCTGCTTGACATTGTTTTTACATATACTTTCTTAATTAGGCTCGCGTTCACAATGCACAGTCAGTGAAGTTTATCGGTTAAATCTTCTTTCACATATTACATACATTAGCACTGGTCTCGGCTTAGTGATTAAGGCGTTCGCTTTGCAACCGAGAGATCATGGGTTCAGTTCTCGACCCCGTTCCCACGTCAAACTGAAGACTGAAGACATAGGTGTTGACTATTTTGCGCCAAACACTGGGTAGAAGAGAAAGTCACGCGTTAGTGCAAAGCGAAAAGTTATAATATAAATATTTTTATAAGATTGAATGTTTTATGCATTCAGAACTTTTTTCTCGTGGTACAGATTTAAAGTCAAACTATTCAAAATCGATTCTGGTTTAGTTTCTATGTGTCACTTAAAAAAGATGATTTGGAAGAGGGCCTACATAAGTTATGCCTGTTGCCCTATCCTATTGAGTTTCTCAATAAAATATTTTAAACTAAATTTAGAATGCTGCAATCAAAGGATTCTAGTTGGAGGAATTTCAATCTTATTTTAGATGTTGACAAAGACCTTCAAGGTAGTTTGATTAACGGATTCGCCCTAGCGGCCAAGTTTGGCGTCTCTGCGGCTTGGGCCTCCATCATGACCTTTACAACGGAAATATATCCTACTGTCGTCAGGTAAAGAAAATGAAAGTAAAAAAAATAATCCTAAAGAAACACCACTTCTAAGATAGTATACTATTTCCTTCCTTTGAGACAACCAATTTAAGACTCATCATATGGTGTTTATATATCTCAACTAATTCGATATGCAAGAGCTTGTTCTGGGTATAGTCGGTTTTTAAATCGAGGTAAGCTACTGACAAACAAGTTGATGGTACAGGGATTTCAACAGTCTCGATTGAAGTCAGCATTTCGCAAATTCTATGGTCGTTATAACGATCTAGTTCGTCAATACGACCTCGCATTGGGTCAAATGCTGTCTGACGTGTTTCATACCGATTGTTAAGCCGTTCTTGGCACACTAATTTTGACTGCGGATAACTCCGTTCACCTGATCAGGATATGGGGCTCACGGCGGGTGTGACCGGTCAACAGGGGATGCTTACTCCTCCTAGGCACCTGATCCCACCTCTGGTGTGTCCAGGGGTCCGTGTTTGCCCAACTATCTATTTTGTATTGCTTGTAGGAGTTATGAGATTGATCACTGTTCGTTATCTTCACCTTGCATCTGTGACATGGTTATAAATTGTAATGGTACAATAAAGTATCGCAATGTGACATGTTTCATTAACTTACCTCTTATAAGATACTAGACTCATAAAATGTCGTTACATTAGAAAATGTACAATTTATTCCTGTTGCAGTTTGTAACTCGGTATAATTTTTCGTGTGATGTCTTTGAATAGAAACCTCGGATACGGGACCCAGAACTCTATTTCACGTGTTGGAGCCCTGATAGCGCCTCAACTTATTGTTGTGGTAAGTATTCAATGAAAGCCACCAATGAGGATGCAATATCGCGGTCACTTGTACTGAGATACCGAGTGTTCTGCTAATTACTTCGCTTCTCAAAGATATACGGCTTGAATGGGGGGAAAATCTTTATGTTTAAGAATTCCTAAAATGTCATCCGTTCTCCATGAGAAGGCCTTTGCATAAAAAAGAGCCCCAAAAAATACTCTCTCTAAAGAAAATGATGAAATGTATCATAATTATCTTTGTAAGTGATATGAAGCCCAGTGCAGTCATTAACGAATGATGATGGAAAAACCAAGTGTTGCGTAAAGGGGGGGGGGGGGTATACATGGCAGACTAGGTTGCTGGATCTATTTTTACGAATGACTTAGGTGCTTTCAACAAAGGTAACGAATCCCTGGGTTTCAGTGACCTAATTACTATGCCCCTTGTTCACGGACACCAGATAACCGGTTCACAGGGTCCCAGAAACATTGGTACTGAGCACAAGCGACCCATGTTTGATTTTTATATTAAAATATGGCCAATCAATATTGCATACATTCATTTTGTCCTGCACCATTCATTTATCAAATATACATGTATGATTAGAGAATGGCAAATTTCATTAAAACACGTTTGGTTTGTTCTAAAAGCAGGTATGAAGTCTAGAGTTTCTATCCTTTCGATCAATATCGATATTTTCACAAAGATTTATACATAATTATATTCAAGATATTCTTCATCCGCCATCCATGCCTTATCTCCTTTGACATCTACAGTCCAAATATATATCCTTTACATGTTCTTTTTATACGCCCGTCTCTAGATGGGAAGTATCATGGTATAGCGATCGTGTCTGTCCGGCCCATAACTTGAATACTACGAGACCTGGAATACTCAAACTTTGTTTGGCAAGGGCAAACAGGGATTCCTGCATATACCAGAGGTTGGATCAGGTGCCTAGGAAGAGTAAGCGTCCCCTGTTGACCGGTCACGCCTGCCATGTAAACGGAGTAATCCATAGTCAAAATCAGTGTGTAAAGAATGGCCTAGCTATTGGTATTTATTAGCATCATGAGTCAATTTGAACAAGTGGTAATTTAATTCAAAAGTTATCCCGTCAATTTATTAGCAGAAAATCCCCAAAACTAGACAGACACTTTTTAAATTATTATATTAAAGTACAATCATGTACAACACGAATTGCAAATTAATAGTCAGAATTATTCACCATCGTTGAAACCCACTTCTTTCAACATATGCTATGGTTTCGGTCAAATGCAGCGATTCTGCGTCTTCGTGCGCACTACAACCGCAACACATGATTTCAGTAAAGCTCCGACACTATACTAGAATGAAGAGATAATTCGGACTATCTGTACATGTCTACAGATCAGCCGTGGGTATCCGACGATGCTGAAAGTCGTGCGACTTTTACTTCTAATACGTTTCTATTGCGGTATCTCCTCTGGACAACTGTACGTTTGTACTGTACTGTATCAGACACTTTTTATTATCAGTCTTATTACTGTTTTATGATTGATTTGCCATTTTGAAATATATTTATTTCTACTTTATTAGAATTCATGACATTGTTTTCTTTATATATATATATATATATATATATATATATATATATATAAACACAGCTATAATGATAAGGTGTGTTGTATTTTGCCCATCGGTGGATTGGATTGTACCGGTTCATGTTCTAATTTCAGAACAAAGAAACACCGGGTGTAATGTACATCATTTGTTTCATTGTCACAATGACGTCTGCAATCACGTGTCTTCTGCTAAAAGAAACCAAAGACAAAACGATCAGCGACAATTTGGAGGAATCTTTGAACCGAAAGAAGGACGAGGGCAAGGGGATCGCGTCTGTGGAACTGACGTAAATACATAATGGAGCAAGTTGCACCTGGTGTGTGCTCAACAACACAACCATAACCTCAGTACAATTTATTGGTTACATATTATATACTGTGAAATAATGTCTATTTCAGGGGACAATGTATCTTTAATGAATGTACTTAGTTTATTATGTGATTGAGTAATCGCGAGCTTTCTGAGATTTTAAAAAAGTTTTAAAAATTGAACATATTCACCTCTACGTGCCTTTCAAGTGTACAGTGTATATAAAATTTTATTTTTCCAATTTCCGACCAAAAATAAAGGAATTCCTATTTTCAGTCGTCTAATGAAGAGTAGTGTCTCTTATCATTTTTGGCAAGGTTTTGCACTCTAACTGTAAACAAAGATGATCGACCAATATTGTTTTAGAGGTTGTAGTAGCAGGTCCCGATGTTTGCAATCAGTCATATAAATAGAAACTCATTTCTAGTAATGAGTAAGGTCTTCCGTGACAATACTTCCGGCACATAGCTTCCTGTTCGTTGTAAATCTCTGAGAAAATTGATATCTATTACAACTTATGGTGTGGATGAACACTTCCGATGATATGTTACATTGAAATGCCAGTGTCTCCTTATTGACTGTCTGCTTTAAAAGTCCCATGTCTCAATCTAAAAGCGCTCCACACAAACAGAGCGGGTGGACAAAAATTGTTGCGGACCTGCCGACCGGGAGATATTTTCAGTGTATATATCAAGAAATAAATTAATCTCAATATTCTTTATCTTTATCATCTCTGAAATTTTCGTGTTCATTGAAAGGGATTTTTTTCCAGATATTATATCAAGAGAAATTAAATTCCATTACTTTTTGTGAAGACCCAACGTGACTGAGAAAAATGTCAAACCAAATCAAAAATTTACAGTCTATCATCTGTACAAGTTTCATAATTTAATTTCATATACTCTCGGAGAAATACTAAAAAGAAAAAGATCCCAAAATTTGAAGTCGCCATTTCCCACGCATTCGCATGAGTACAAAAACATATAAAACAGTTTTAAAACTTCGTTTTGTATAATGTTATGCATACCATTGCAAGTCTCTGATTTATATGAAAAGTGTCATAATTTGAAAATTTTATTTATCTTCTGTCACATTCGGTGACGACCCGTAGTAATATCAAAATGATTTACCCTCAAAATCGCACACACTCTTGAATAACTAATTCCCGAAAATTTCATTTGTCTATCTGAAAACGTTCGGGACAAAAATCAATAGACAAAATAAAAACAAAAAGTCGTTCGAACTTGCCGACCGAAAGTAATATTCTCGACATATTTTGGGGAAAGTAACATGCACAATAATATTTATCATTTGTTTTTGTAACAGAGACATTTTTATGCCTCTGATGGCATTTGAACACAGTCTCTGGCACACAAGTCCAGTACTCTACCAATCGAGCTGAAGGGTTAACCCTCTAGCCAGACATATCACTTACACTAATACATTGTCCCCCTCCTTTTTAAGAGTAGTCCCTGACTCTTCCTGAGTGCCAACACCTGTGGGGCGAAGTACTGAGGACAATCTCTCTCACCCGCCAGAGATAGCCCAGGTCCCAACGTGGGCGCCAAATGTAACAGAAACATTACATGCCTGTGATGGGATATGAACCCTGGTCCCTGGCACACAAGTCCAGTACTCTACCAATCGATCTAGAGGGTTATGTAGGAATGCCATATCACTCGCACTACCATATTTTAAAAAATCATTACCGTCTTCATTTTAAATATAGATGAAGTATTTTACAGTCTTCGGACAATGCACTTCCTCTCCGGTCTCCTTTGTGACTGGTAGAAAATGTATGATGTGAAAATTCTCATTTATTTCATTGGTTGAAATTCTGTTCAACTCATGGAAGATAAAATCGTGATGATCTACTTTACGTACGACATAACAAATTTACAGGAGTTTCAATCTTAAAAAAGAGAAAAAAGAAGAAAAATTGTAACATAATGGAACTGACATTTTAATCTTATCCATAACAACTATCAAAAACGTTTCTTTAATTCAGCAAATAACTTTTTTTTTGCACACAAACCTTAAAATTCTTCTTGATAAAATTTGGGCAATTTTCGGCTATTTAGTAGTTTTTGTTTCTTGCTTTGTGAAAATTTAAACACGGTAAACATCTGTTTTTCACTGTTTTCTTGAGGTTGGGAAGAAACAATGCTTTCTATTTTTAGTACAAATATGTCTACTTCGAGGTCATACTAGAAAAATTATTGTACAGTAGTTTCTAGTAGGTGTTTTTTTAAACTTGATTTTATCTAAGATTTACCATTTTAGAAAACTTTTATTATGTTGTCATTTGATAAAAATATAAATACTTAAAACATATCATACACTTATATCAGTTTACTGTGTACTATTGTTCCTAAAGATGGCAAGCTTTGTTAAAAAAACTACACTTGTTTTGTTTGAATGTTTCATAGGTGAAAAATCTTCTCATTAGATATTATAATTCACCACTTCCTGTTGTTAGTGACGGATGAAGATGGCAGACCCATATCAAACGTCTACAAACTATAGTCTATCATTCGTACAAGTTCCATAACTCAATTTCAGATAGTTTCTGAGAAATGGGAAAAAATCCACTTAATTTTAAATCACCATCTCGCATGCATGCGCATACAAACACTTGTATGTAAACTTCATTTGGTATATTCTACATATTCCTTAGTAAAACGTATGAATGATATGAAAAACAAAGAAAAAATGGATTTTATTTCCTCATGCATTTTCCGTCACTTTCACTGACTATCGGAAGTAATATTCAGACGTGTTTCTCCCATGCTTCACATGAACTCTCTCTTATCTAAAATCCCTGATACTTCCACTTCTCTATCTAAAGATTGATTGATTGATGTTTTCCGCCACACGCAACAATTTTTCAGTTATCTAGTGGCGCCCAGTTTTTATTGGTGGAAGAGAGAACCCAGATACATGTTCCTTGGAAGAGACCACCGACCTTCCGAAAGTAAACTGGGAAACTTTCTCACTTACCGGCGCGAGCAGGATTCGAACCCTCGCCGACAGAGGTGAGAGGCCGTGTGATTTTGAGCGCAATGCTCTAACCACTCGGCCATGGAGGACCCTTGTTCTCGACTAAAAGGGATAGATGAAGAGAGATAAACACCAGAAAATATTGTTACCGACCGACAGTGAATTTTGAAAAAGAAAAATTGACTTAACTCTTGTGATTGATAGTGTCATCAGCTCAGCAGATGTATGAAAGTCATATCGAACATTTCGTTTATAACCGGTCGACAGGGGATGCTTACTCCTCCTATGTACCTGATCCCACCTCTGGTGTGTCCAGGGGTCCGTGTTTGCCCAACTATCTATTTTGAATTGCTTATAGGAGTTACGAGATTGATCACTGTTCGTTATCTTCACTTTTCATGGGGACAATGTTGATGTTTTAATTTCCGGTAAGTCTAACATTTTCTGACGTTTTATGTACGACCACTGATCTATCATTTCAGTCCGTTTCAAGTCTCTAGCTTTACTCATCTCTAAGAAAAACGTAATTAAAATCTATTTCTCTCAACACATATCTCGAGACCGGAAGTGATTTTAATTAGAATACGCTGCACTAACCTACAACTACATATATACTGTCTACAACTTATTTAAAAATCTTAACCTGTTATACCCATTCAACTTAAACACAAACTAGTCTAAATGAGAATTTTTTTTAAATTGTCAATTGTTAGTCACTTCCTGTGTAGACCGGAAGTGACGAACAAACATACATACAAAAGGTATATTTCAAGTGTCTGTCTTTAACCGTTTCTGATAAAATGACAAAACAATGTCTAAATTTGTCAACATCATGTCTCACGACCGGAAGTGAATTTTACAGAATGTTTTCAAATTACTCTAGAAATTTATAGTGTCTAGTTTACATTTCATGTTAAATTCAAGTCAAATACAATGTACTTGATTCGTATACGAGGTTTATGGCACTAAAAACGAGAAAATAAAAAGGTTTTTGAAATAGACTCTATTTCCGGGGTGTGTGGGGTGTAACTTATATTACAATTCAAAAGACCCAATAAAGTGGTATTATCTGATAGGTTTAGATTTTTTTTTAAACGTTTGAAAATTCCGATTTCTTTTGTCATTTCCTGTGACGACCGAAAGTGACGGTCGTCATTCTTAACCCCGTTCCACACAGCTACAACTCAGACTCATTCGACTTTAGAATATACGGAATGTTAATAGCCTGCTTCGGTTTCACAATTGATGACATGCAGATCATGCTCTCGTGTATCGTATCAGTTGTTTATTTGATTTGATCTTTTTTTCTTCTTTGGTATGTCCCTCTTAGTTCCCAATTAACCACCCCCTTAATTCTCTTTTGTTAACTTATTTTGCATAAAAGGTGAAGATAACGAACAGTGATCAATCTCATAACTCTTATAAGCAATACCAAATAGATAGTTGGGCAAACACGGGTCCCTGGACACACCAGAGATGGAATCAGATGCCTAGGAGGAGTAAGCATCCCCTATCGACAGGTCGCACCCGTCGTGAGCCCTATATCCTGATCAGGTAAACGGAGTCATCCGTAGTCAAAATCAGTGTGCCAAGAACGGTCTAACAATCGGTATGAAACACATCAGACAGCATTTGACCCAATGATAGGTTGTATTGACAAACTAGATCGTTATAACAACCATACATGTAGAATTTGCGAAATGCTGACTTTAAATGAGATTGTTGAAACCCCTGTACTATCAACTTGTTTGTCAGTAGCGTGTCTCGATTTAAAAACTGACTATACGCAGAACAAGCTCTTGCGTATCGAATCAGTTGAGAAATATATACACCATTGTAGGTGATAATGGAACATTGCTACATAAATATGGGAAGTTGACGATGGAGAAGCTGAAATCATCCTGTTCGTCTTAAAGTTGAGTTGTTAGTTTGCCTTTAATATTTACTTTCAATAAAATATCTAAGTATGAAGCAGAGGTGGACGACTCTGTGGTGGGTTTTTTTTTTTTACTTCGAGTTCACAGGGATACATGTATATCGAATCAATATATGAATGAAAGTCATTGCTGATAAATAAAACGTCGTCGATATATCTAAATGTCGAATTGAAGGCCACGTAGAAGTTTTTGAATAAATTCTGCTTCATATGGACATAAAACAGGCCAGCTATCAAAGGAACACATAATGTGCCCATGGAAATTCCAACAGACTGTTAGAAGACCTGATTACCGAAGATATTGTCAATGAGGAACTCTAGCATATTTTTTTTTAATTTCAACTTCAGAGTACTTGTGCGTGGAATCGGGAGTGGTGTTTAAGAAAATAATTTTTTGGATGAGTGATACATGTATGAAGGTTTCTGTTTTCGATTTTTGTTGAAGAAGCACCTGTAAATGATGTCAAAAAGCCTAGTCTTTAATTTATCGTGAGGAATGGCCATGTAAAGTGTTGAAAAGTCATACTTATTGATGTTGAATTGAGAAAAGTTTTGCGATTTCAAGTTTACCTAAAGTTCTTTAGAATATTTTAGAATCCACATTCGATTTACACCACTTTTGCGTATGTAGTCACACAGTAAGTTTGAAGTTCCTCCTTCACAGCTGTTAATATTTTCGTGAGGAGCAAAGATGGGGGCTTGGTAGAGTAGTTATTAGACCCAGCAGTGGATATCAGGTAATAATATTCCTTATGTTATCATTATGCATGTACTTTGAATGATATCTTTTTACTTCATATATGATGTTATCATCAATCATCATATATATTGTTAATTCTCATGTACATGTACATCATTATGTGGACTTTATCTTGTACGTGTAAGGAGAAGGCTTATGTAAGCGCTGCCTGCTGTCTAATCCTTTCTATGTTATACATAATAGATTACTGTTTAAATACTCACTCAATTGAGAGACATAAACAGTAAGTACCATATGCATGATGATTTATTTAATTAGCCATATTATTTGATTCATATTTTAGTCGATATTGTGATTTATTTATGCATTCTGTATCAACATGGACCCCCACGTGATTTTCAGTGGAGGTAGCTCGCCCATGCCCTTATCTCCTTACAATAACAAGACTCCCACATGATTTGGTTAAATTTATACAGAGGGTCCCCTAAATTAAGATTTTACCCCTATACTAAGATTTTACAAATGTGATAAGAATTCTTCGAATTTTGTTTCCATGCCACTGCCCTGCCTACATCGATTCTTCTTATATCTATCGAACGCGTTGAGATATGACATTGTGTATGCTTGCTAGTGAGCTTTCTCTTTTACTAATCCCTATTAAGCTGTTAAGACCGTACTGACAGTGTGTAAGGCCCGACCATTAAGTTTAAGACTTATGCAATTTCAACGAGTCTTTGAGTCAAAATGATATGAAAGAATAGCTCAAAATCAACACCAGTTTTTCATTTTATTCTAGGATTGATTGACTGTGTCTTGTTCAGCGTCTCTCTCAAGAATTTTTAGCCGAGTTGCAACGAAGTTGAACTCGGCTATTGGTTTGGTGATGGGGGGGGGGGGGGGGGGGGCGTCAACAATTGGTTTCCGGATGATAACTCAAAAAGTGTACAATCTAATCAAATGAAACTTTCATATATCGTTGGGTACCGGGTAAGGAAGACCCCTATTGATTTTGGAGAAAATAGGTCAAAGGTCAAGGTCACAATGACCGAAAATAGATTTAAAATTCCAAAAAAAAATTGGTTTCAAGAGGATAACTCGAAAAGTTTTAATTTCAATCAAATGAATCTTGGATATATTGTTGGATACAAGCAAAGCAAGGCCCCTATTGATTTTGAAGAGCAAAGGTCAAAGTCACAGTGACCGAAAATAGATTGAAAACTTCAGACAAATATGGTTTCTGGACAGTAACTCGAAAAGTTTAACTCCAAACTCCTTTTAAAAATGTATTCACAAGAATTTATTGCATTATATCCAACAATTAGTTCTTCACAATTATAAATATGCCACATCATTCCTGACTTTACAATGTATCCCATGCAACTCGGCTCATGCACCCCTGGGTGCATATATTGATTTTTTCACTCATATGGATACGTTACCAATACCAATTTAGGCCTATGCTCGGCGCTTATGGCCATTGAGCAGTGAGGGTTCTTTATCGTGCCACCACTGTGACACGGGACATCCGTTTTTAAGGTCATCTCCGAGGACCCGTGATATTCAAACCTGATAAATAAGACCACTGATATATATTTACGATATTTTCGTCAGATATAAGTTTCACTTAAGTATTCTTTAAAAGTATATGTAACATAAAAAATTTTATTTAAGAAGTAGAAAATTTGAAAGTCAAGAAGAGGTGCCAGGAAATGCTCAGAATGTAGGAATTTGCAACATTTGCCCCCAGAGCTTCTGGGGGCCTAGGCGGTCCCCAGACCCCCACCCTATTGCGAGTAACCTTTAGATCAGCTTCTTTTTTCCGATTGCGAAATAAGGTCTGAGTATGGAGATTAGAATGACTATAACTTGGGAAACAAGTAGTAAATAAAAATTTGGAAACATTTTCATGTGTAAACGACTGTCTTGCGATCTCCCCAAGATGTTACGTACATCAGCAAAAGGGTAAAAGGGGTAGGGGTGGAGGATGTGAAATGTACGTAAAAGATCAAGTGTTAGACCCCCTTTTCACAAATTCCTGGATCCACCTATTGTATCCCTGATTTATGTGGGACCCGTTCTTTACTGTACACATAAACAAAATAGGCAGGCTGCTAGGTATGTCACTGACAAACACAGCAACACCTCTAGTGTGACGTGATGCACATCTAGTGTGACGTGTATACCTCTAGTGTGACATGATACACATCTAGTGTGACGCGTACACCTCTAGTGACATGATACACATCTAGTGTGACGTGATACACCTCTAGTGTGACATGTAGATTGGTCCACACTGTAAATATTGGTTTCATTCACTTCCCTTCTCAGCTAGTTGCATTTTAATCCTAATTTTTTTTTTACCTTTTGCTCTGCCCCTAATTAAGGCCCCATGTTGTAGGAGTCCTGAAATTTACAATTTATGTTCTCCTTTTCTCAAAGATACTGCATACCAAAGTAAAGAATTGAAATGGTCATCAAGATCGATTGTTTTGCTGTTTTCCGTCACACTCAACAATTTTCAGTTATCTGGTGGCGCCCATTTTTTATTGGTGGAAGAGAGAACCCAGATACAATGTACCTGGGAAGAGACCACCGACCTTCCGAAAGTAAACTGCGAAACTTTCTCACTTACCGGCGTGAGCGAGATTCGAACCCGTGCCGATCAGAGGTGAGAGGCTGGGTGATTTTGAGCGCAATGCTCTAACCACTTGGCCACGGAGGCCCCTGGTCATGAAGAAGTTTATACAACAAAGGACACTTACCAATAGCAATAGGTCAGCTTCCGTGTGATTCAGGTGACCATACTTCTCAGTATCTAATAGAGAAGTGATTCACCTTATACAAAAAACCAATTGAGTAAATTTTAAAACTTTACTTCGAAATATTTTTTTAGCTGTAATGCCATGAACATTAAAATATGCAAGAAAGTAAAATATGCAAAAATTTGAACAATTTTGTCATTCCAAAAAAAATGTTGTCTTTAGAATTTTTATATTATTTAATCTGCAAGGTTTAAAAGACTTTCATGTAGATGGTATGCAACATTACAGTTATTCCCACTAACATTCATAAAATTTGTTCATCTACATAATAAAACCACTCATTCAAGCCCAATGATGACCATCCAATCAAAATAAACATTGTAATTCTTTATCAAAGAGTAGTCAATAAAACCTTGACATTTAGTTTGTTACACATATTTTGATTGGCTAGAATCATTGGGGAATCAAAGATGGAATCATGATTGTCTTGAATGATACATATATATAGATATATCTACAGGATGTGATCAATGCATTTACATCAATGAATTTACAAGAAACATTTTATCATCACAGTTTTCATTCATACCTTTATCTGAGCAGAAAGAAACTTATATAGAGGTTCCTGTCAAGTTGAGTATTACATCATCACTATTTATATTCAGTCAAGCAAAGCACAAGAAATAGTAACAGGCATGTAAAAATATCTTCAACTGCTACACTGTCAAATTTAATATCTAATTTTTTTCTAACTTAAATGCCTGTGCTATTTCTTAATTGGCAATTCATATTTGTTTTAATATCATAAAAGCAACAAAACACAATACCAGACATCATACAACCTCTTGTATATATATACACACAAAGACACCAATGAAGTGCAATCATTTACATCAGAGACAATAAACAGGTACAAAGTTACATGATTAGAAAACTATTCATTGCATAGTAAATATGGCTCAGGTGCATAGAATTCTACATAAGGCACTTTTCGGTCTGCCATTGCTGGTTATATCTACAACATGTCTTCTCAATTGCACAGTTAAAAATAACCTCAAAAATAGGTCACAAAAATAGGTTACAATAAAGCTGCTCATTAAATGTCATCATAAAATAAAAATAGAAAATTAATACAGACATTTAAAGTGTCAATTAAGGCCTGGTGGTTTTCATACACACTTGGCATCGTGAAACTCTTGTCCTCAAGTTGCCAGCTTTCAGAGTTTCTTGAACTGGTGTGGCAAAATCGTTCTGGCGCTGGTCGATGGTGGTTAACCAGAAACTATATTTGTTGGCATAGAAATGGCAGGTGCCCCCACTGCCATTACACTCAATGAATGGTGTGGCTCTGAAGTCTTCAAGACAGCTGCCAGGGCTGGACAGAGACTGACCACCACCACTGGGCCCTGCACCAGTATGCTGAAAGATAATTGTTAAATTTTAAACAGAGCTGGCACTCAAAATCACTTGGACCAGGCCAAAGCATTTCTATTTTACATGTTAACAAGCCTATTCTGTAGGTGCCAATTTTACCCAAACTTGAGGATCATCGCCACATTGCTCATCTAAAGCTTGCACCTTCAATAAAACTTGATAACCCTATTTGGGATCCATCCAAGTCCATGCGGTCATGATCTGGATTGCTCGCCTGTGTTTCGTGGGGAGAATTTACAAAATTTTGTTATGTATTTTTATGTAGAACTTGAAACCTCTGTTGTTACCCAGCCCAGTCTCATTTTGTGAACAAACAAGAATCTACACTACATGAGGATACTTACATACTGACTGAATATGTATCCCTACAATTCCTGAGAAGATTGTTAAAAAAGATTTTCTAAAAATATTTTTATTTACATGTTTGTTTTTCTATGTTGGTTAGTAAACATAGCAAAAATGCCACAAGTTAGAGAACCTTACATCAATGATCATCATCAAGCTGTGACATACTTCCTTTTGTAATTTTTGAATAAATGAAAGTCAGCAATATATTACCTGGTCATTGAATCTTTATATCTTGAAAACTGAGAGGATATTAGATGGACAAATCATGTACCCATATTGTAATGTTTCCTCAAAATTGACTTAAGTTCAACAACCTGTTATTTTCTAAAACAATTCAAGAAAATCAAAATCCTTGCCAAATGCACATCTTCAATACCCATACAAACACTCTTGAAAAAAAGGTCTTCGGTTGAAAACTGTGGGAGGAGTTAGATGGACAAACTACATGTCCTCCATATGACATTAAATTTAAAATCAAGGGCCAAAACTCCTGCAAGGAAGGATGAAATGGATTAAGATTTGCAACATAATCTGGAGAAACCCACAAAGACACTACCCAAGACATTTCAGATTGATATGGTAAAGAAAAATGACAATAGAAACAGAAAACCCTGAACTGACAGAAGGACATACAGACAATGTTACCATATAATACCTTCCTGTCTAAAGATGGGAATGTAAAAAAAACCCATCAAAACATTCTTGAACGTAAAATAAATGGAAAATGCAGACAACTCCAAAATTTGGATGTCTTTTAAATTTGTATAGAAATCTTCAATCCTATTCTAAATATTTACAATAATCAAAATTCAAAATTAAAAAGAAATTTGAATGTGTCTCCCACTATTTTTTCAAAATACAATGTACGAGCAGGTTGATTTGTTTTTAGTGAATATGTACCGTAAGACATATAGTTGATCAGAAAAAGAAAATTTCAAGCATATTTAAAACTGACAAACATTACAAGTTTGTGTAATCTGACTAGTGAAAAAAATTTCATTTACAATAATTTACATGAATACTAAATTCAAAATTTGATGCATCATTACAAAATAAAAATATCAAAAAGTATGATTAACCACCACCTCAGGATAATAAAGTACCGTACAATTAAATGTATCTTATCTTTAGAATAAAAAAAAGTAACTACAAAGGGACTAACCATTGCAAAACTGTATCCAATCCATAGGCCTGACCATCCAACTGGACACTCTGGGATGGACATTTCCTGACTGTGGAGGGCGATGACATTAGCAGGGGCATCACAGACGACACAGCGACTGATGTAGCGACGTAGTTCTGGATCGCGCACCGGCATCATAGGCATTGGCTCATTTGTGGATAGCCAATAGGATTTGTCGTTACGACTGGCATAGTTACATACATTGTTGGTGTTACAGAAGAGGAATGGCATTGTACTGAATCTCTGCATACAGGATCCTGCCCAGCCTACAAGGGAAGCAGACGGACAGTGAACTATTCACCCAGCTCTGTAGCTGACAAATAATCAACCTTATAGAGAATATTCTCATGTTGGCCAGAACAAAATTGTTCGTATTACATATCATATCAAATAAATCACGAATACAAAATAATTTTCAGAGGACAATTGTAGTCATTCAAGATTTAAATAAGAAATTCACCACTTAAATCACACGTCATTGTATCAATGTTATTTTTTTTACTCTTGATTTACCCAAGTCCTGATGGTGAGACCTCTCGTTGCCTTCTATGTACAGTAAACTGTAGCCGGACCAGATACGGGCAGTGTTGTCTGGACAGATAGGTTCAGTCTCACTCTGGCTGTGACGGACAACCAGGAAGCCTGAGGGTGGGGTGCGCCCTGGGGGTCCAGGGAATCCTGCATCTCCAGTAGGTCCTTGGGGTCCTGTAAGTCAAAGCATTTAATTATTTTAAGTATGTGTAAAAATGACACCCTCCCCAGTCCAATTCCCTAAAACTAATTATTCCTTCCCCAATAAACTTATGGAAGATATAGCAAAATCTTAACTGATATTATTTTTAAAAAATTAAGGTAGGCAAATTTAATCATTTCTTGTTTCTCTAATCTATAGGTGGAATGTTGAGGGCAATGCAATATCTTCTAAAAACATTGACACTGCTAATATCACATCACAGTAACTACAATTGTTTTGCCATTTACAAAATACATGATTTTTACAGAAAAAATACAAAAAAGCATATGATGACCTCTTCTATCTCTCTAAACTAAATATTTAGATATTGTATTTGTTGAAGCTATATGGTGAAACCTGTCTAATCTGACATGCATGGGGAGACAACTTTTTGTTGGAATAGATGGTGTGTCAGAATAAACAGCCTAAAAACAATGAAAATATGAAAGTGAGAATGAAAATATGGGTCGGAATGACAAGTGAAACGGATTGCTCAGGTGCCACATTAGATAGTTTTCACTGTACTAATAAGATTTTTAAAGCAGACTCTTTTGTTACCTGGGAAACCATCATCTCCAGGGGTGCCCGGTGCTCCTGGGAATCCCGATTCACCCTTCATCCCAGGGAATCCCTGAATACCTCTCTCTCCTGGAATGCCAGAGAAACCGCGTTCTCCTGTAATTAAAAAAATACTCCATATACTTCTGTACTGAACTGGAATACACTAATAAATACAACACAAATCTAAAATCTAATGGAAATGCAAATGTGGTACATGTACTTCATTTGTTGACCAGTATAATCCTTAGGCCACCATGATCAGAAATGGGAGACTGTGTAACTTATTAAACACCACATATTGTATTATTCACAATTCTTACATGTATACTCTAATTCTGTAAAATGAACAGATTCAGAACTAAAACACTCATAAACGTAAATGTGTTACAATATTTGGCAAGATTTCCAGTCAGTACCAAATTACTTAAAAATAAACTAAATCTTTCATGGAATAAAGTGTTTCAAAATCAAAGATAAAAAGATACAAGCTTTCAAAACAGAAATCTGAGATTGCCACAATACATTTGTGTACCTTCCATTATCACATACCTTTCTGTCCTGGATTTCCCTTCTCGCCAGTCAATCCGGGTGTTCCAGGGAATCCAGAATCTCCCGTCTGTCCCGGTTCTCCCTTGATCCGCATATCTGGTCTGATGATTGCCCCTGGTCCTGGCTCTCCTTTGAACCCTGGGAAACCTTTATCTCCTGCAAGTAGAAGGAATCTCTTCCAGTATGTTATACATATACATGTATATGAGTGTAGGTTTGAAACAGAGTATGGTAGTATTGTCAATTCTTTTGGAAGTTTATGTTTAATCTTAAACCAAAGAGGAATTTTTAAATACAAAAAGAAAAGTAGAAGCCATAGTATTACTTGTTACTGACTTATGATGTGTTATAAACCCCGACTTTTTGCACTTTTGATTTACATGTATTTGCATAACTTATTGATGTCCATTAGTGTCAACACAAGCAACACTGCAGATAAATTAACCTACACACGTCATTTATTAGGCAGCTTCATCTCATGTGATTTATTAATATTAATGTCACACCAATCACTGGCAATCAAAGGACTAAAATTCATTACATGACCTCTCACCTTAAACTCCAGGCAATCCAAGCATGCTCACCTTTATTTCCTGGCAATCCTGGTAGACCGGATTGTCCTTCATCTCCTTTCCTTCCTTCTAATCCATCTTGTCCTGGGAATCCACGATCTCCCTTCTGTCCACTTATTCCAGGTAATCCTGAGGTACCTCTTTCACCTAAGAAATCAAAACTCTATCATAAACTGAAGGACTTATATTAATTTAATTTACTACAAATTCAGTCTCCATGGAGCATATTCTATAAATTCCATTCATTTAGTATTGAATTGAGAAAACTCTGGTTGTAACTTTTTCAGCATCAAAAATATGATTATTTTCTCATTTTTCTAAAAGAACTATCTAAGCTTCAAGTAGATTTCTAATTGTGCATGTATCTAGATTAAATTTCCTCTTATATTCTATCTCTTCCTTTGTTATAAGTAATTCCTGTAGATATTAATGTTTAAGTCCTTTTATGTTCATACCTGGGGGTCCTTGGGGACCAGGCAGACCTTTAAGTCCTGGAAGACCAGGCACGCCTCTGTCTCCAACTCCTCCCTTGATGCCTGGGAATCCTGGCTGCCCAGGCTCTCCTGGGATTCCTGTCGATCCCTGCTCACCTGGCAGAAGGGGTAAAAAAAATAAAAATTAAAAACTATAACATAATGCAGTGTTTTAACCTAATTTTTTCAAACAATTGCAAATAACATTTAAAACAAATTGTGCTTACCTGGGATTCCATTTAAGCCTGGCACTCCCCTTTCACCCTTTGCACCAGGGAATCCCACTCCTGTATCACCTTTCATTCCCGGTAATCCCGGTTGTCCAGGTAAACCACCATCCCCCTTCATTCCCGGAAATCCATCCCGACCTTGTTCTCCTGGTATGCCTGGTTCTCCCTTGATTCCTGTTATGGAACGACCCGGTTCGCCTTTTCCTCCTAGTGGTCCTTCAGGTCCTGAAATAGAATGACCCAAATATATATTACAACATACATTCTTTGGAGAAAGTGAACAAAGATACAGTGAAGAAATTCATGTAAGAATCACTGTGCTACAAATGAAAAGGAACCTTCTTAGGATTCTTATTTTGTTTCCTCATTAATCATTATAAAAATATGAAACATTTATACCATATACAAGTTGCTTTACCCTAGTTCTGGACCCCATTCAGTGAGTCTGATTCTGACAATTAACAGTCTTAATGTCTTATTTCGTGATATGCTTTATTCATTATATCTCAATTTTATGGTAAAAGCAGGGAATCTTTACTTCTGCATGCACATAACAAAACACACAGTTCAAACAAATCTCCTAAGATCGTCATAATAGCAAATTCACTATACCGCCATGAACATTAAATACGCATGTTTCTTTAAAGTTTTCTAACAATGACACTAGATGAAATTCACTTCTCTAAGAACACAGCTGTAAGTTGATACTGACCTCGTTCTCCTTTCATTCCAGGCAGGCCCTCTCTTCCTTCAGGTCCAGGGAAACCATTTTCTCCTTTCTCACCTATCAAAATATTATCTCACCTGGTTAAAATAAATTTACTGAGGTGACATCCAATTTCAAACCACTTGTACAAAAGAACACAAAATAATAACAATATTTACCAAATAAAGTACATTAGCTGCCAAAATTTGGTAAAAAGGGGAGTGAGTTTTATTTTGTCAGATTGAACAGTTCTGCTGCATTTCAAAGATGTCAATAGCAATGAGCTTTTCTTAACTTTTAAACATTTTCATGTCAACAATCTGTATAACACCTGGCCTTAATGTAATACTGTCAATTATTAATTCATTTAACGTAATACTGCCGATTCATTTAACGTAATACTGCCAATTCATTTCATGTAATACTACCGATTCATTTCATGTAATACTGCCAATTCATTTAATGAAATACTGCCGATTCATTTCATGTAGTACTGCCAATTCATTTAACGTAATACTGCTGATTCATTTAAACAACAATCTGTATATTACCTTTAATGTAATACTGCCGATTCATTTAACGTAATACTGCCGATTCATTTAACGTAATACTGCCGATTCATTTAATGTAATATTGCCGATTTATTTAATGTATTCCTGCTGATTCATTTAAACAACTACAGTTGGTTTCTGCAGGTTTGATTAGGCTGTCAGAGAAAAAGAAGTGTAGTACTTGAAATGTACATGTACCTCGGTCCAACACTGTAGGATGTCACAATGAAACTGTGTCATGATGTACAAGTCTATAGTTAATCACTTTGATGCTGTTATAATCAATCATTGTCAAGAGAACAGCCCAAGCCAAACCACGATGGAGAGTAGCAGTGCGGGCCTTATGTTCCAATCGGTACGAAGAGGACTAAGTAAGTATTAGTATTAATTGGTCATTGTTCGCAAAATATGTCATCCTCAAATTTGATGATGGGTGACATATTTGGTATAATATTAAAGATGCTAGTCGGAATTTTTGTGACATTCCTTAATATTTTTCAAATGAATGTGTCAACACTTTATCTCACTAATTATTGTATTAATCATTTCAATGTCACATGGCATATCTTCCTCTTGCTCCGAACTTCAATATTTTGGAAAGTACAAATACCAGGTTATAACTCATGATTCATCAAGTACCAGCATTTGACACATTATTCAATCAAATGCTTCATTCTTTAGGAAGCAATGTTTGGTGCATTATCTAATTACATGCTTTAATCATCAGGACAACTTTACCAGGAACAAAATCATCTAGATTTACAATGCTCCATTGTATGCAAACCTGTAACATTTTTCATTCTCTCAAATGAAGAAGTGATGAAAGAAAAAGTGAGTAGGCTCACATACCCCACGCTCCAACATTGCTTGACAATGCCTCACATAATGAATGGTAATGCTATGCATTACTGCAAGAACAAGACAGACAGACTCAAAATTCTAAGTTCAAAAAAGGGGCATAACTCCCAGAAACAAGAGGCCCATGGGCTTAGAATCGCTCTTCTGATACATTGTAGAACAGGTAAAAATTCTCACTAACCAAGATTCATCAATTAACAAAGTTTGATGATGTTAAGTCAAATAGTACCTGAAAATTTAAATGTAACTGTCCAAAAGTAGGTCACGGTGACCTACTTTTGGTCGACACACTGAAGACTCAAGATGCATCAACTGACAAGTCAAATAGTATTCAAATATAGCCGTCAAATTCCAAAAGAAGGCCACAGTGACCTACTTTTTGGTCGACACACTCCAAAGACTCAAGATGCATCAACTGACAAAGTTTGATAATTGAAGTCAAATAGTATCTGAAATATTCAGATATAAACGTCAAATTCCAAAAGTAGGTCACAGTGACCTACTTTTTGGTCGACACACTCTGAAGACTCAAGACCCATCAACTGACAAAGTTTGATGATTGTAAGTCAAATAGTATCTGAAATATTCAAATACAGCCGTCAAAATCCAAAAATAGGTCACGGTGACCTACTTTTTAGTCAACACACTCTGAAGACTCAATATGCATCAACTGACAAAGTTTGATAATTGTAAGTCAAATAGTATCTGAAATATTAAAATATAGCTGTCAAATTCTAAAAGCAGGTCATGGTGACCTACTTTTTGGTCAACAAACTATGAAGACTCAAGATGCATCAACTGACAAAGTTTGATGATCCTAGCTTTCATAGTGTCCAAAATATGCATCTAAAATGTGAAATTTGAATGTCTGCAAAATTCAAAAAGTAGGTCACTGTGACCTACTTTTTTTTTATTATAAATATGTTTCGAGGCCTCTAGACGCATCAACTTACAAGGTTTGATGATTCTAAACCTCTCAGTATCTGAAATAACAACCTAAAATGTATTCATAAATGATTAGCCATAAAATTCAGAAAGTAGGTCACGGTGACATACTTTTCACATGACGTAATTCAAGGTCCCATGATCCATCAACTGGCAACTTTTGATGATCATAGGCTTAAAAGTGTCCAAGATATGCATCAAAATCCATTTAATAATAATTACCTGCGAAATTCAAAAAGTAGGTCACCATGACTTACTTTTGAGACAACATGATATTAGGTCCTAAGATGCATCAACTGACAAAATTTTATGATCCTAGTCCTTATACTAAGCAAAATATCAAAGTTTTAACAAAACAAAATTTAAGGTCAACTTTGAAGTGACCTTGAGACCACACCCTTTGCCCCAGGATGATGCCTTGAACAAGTTTTTATCTACAACCTATCCTCATCCTTATGCATAAGTTTGGTGATAATTTGGTCAGTGGTTCTTGAGAAGAAGATTTTTTAGCAACCACTACTTTTGTTTGCATTTTCCTAATTATCTCCCCTTTTTAAAGGGTCACAACCCTAGTTTTAGTAAAAATGAAAGCCCTTGGGCCAAGGATACCCTGTGACAAATTTGACAAAAATTGGCCAAGGGGTTCTTGAGATATAGCCCTTTTTCCAAAAAGTTGACGCACACCGCACACCAGACATATGGCCATATGGTTAGCTCTTTGAGCCTTCAGCTCAGAAGAGCTAAAATATCATGAATCAGAATTTCTTGGGAATATGCACATCTACACAGTGTGTCCTTATTAACGACAAAGTTTCACGAAATTCTGTTGAGCGGTCTCAGAGGAGTTCTGCTGACAAAAAGGGACTGATGGACTGACTGACAGAATGATGGATGGGTCAAAAACATTATACCCTCTGCAACTTCGTTGCTTGCGGTATAAAAAAACCAACTTTGTATTAATGAGCATTTCAGGTAATTTAGTGACATGAGGAGCACATACTGTGATTTCAACATTATTTGTTGAACACCAATTTTCAATGAATTTTGTTGTTGAGTTGATCCATGAAATCAAATGTTCATCAAAGCTGGACCTTTTGATTTATTACAAAAGAAACCTTTTTCAATTTATATAAATTCAGCACTGGTAAAATGTTTAATTGTCAGATTGTCCCCATTACTACAATTAGCAATTAATACTTTGTTCAATAAAATATTAGTAGAAGTCTATTGCAGGGACATTGGTGAACGTTGGGGAAGGAAGAATATGCAAACAGAAAAATACAGGTGAGAACTTTTTTCTTTACCAGGTAATCCATCTCTTCCTGGAAGTCCAGCATCTCCTTTGGCTCCAGGGAGACCATTCAGTCCATCCCGCCCTCGATCACCTTTGGCTCCAGGGAAACCAGACACGCCTTCAAATGGCATAGAAAATTCATTTTTCACATGTACGGAATGCACCCATCAATAACTTTTGAAAAGTAACAACTTATGGTTTGATTTTCTCATTTCATGTGTACATACCAGGTGTCCCAGGCAAGCCGTTCAGACCTCTTTCACCTTTCAGACCGGTTTGTCCCCTTTCACCTGGTGTTCCTGTTAATCCCGGTTCACCCTTTTGTCCATCACGACCTGGAATTCCGTTAAGGCCAGAGTCTCCCTTTATTCCGGCTCTTCCAGGGATGCCATTCAGACCAGGATTACCTGAGAATCAGAAATGCAACATGTACAACATTAAAATTTTGTTACTATATAGGAATAAGCATATATTTCTAAAGTTTCAAACTTCACATCATCAGGATCTATGTATAGTAACACATGGTTTATCACGATCTGCAACTGAAGTGAAACAGTGGAACAAAAACATGTAAAAAAAATTTTGATGGTACATGTAGCTACCTTTCATGCCAGGAAGTCCATCATCACCAGGGCGACCAGACTGTCCCGGTTGTCCTCGGAAACCCTGAAAGAGACCATATACACTGTCAGAAAATGATCGCCTCGATATTCGATAAATTTCATGTTTCACAGTAGCTAACATATTTTGACCTTACCCTCTCTCCTTTCATTCCGGGGAATCCTGGGAGCCCTTGCTGCCCGGGATCTCCCTTCATTCCTGGTAATCCTGGTGATCCATCACGACCTCTTTCTCCAGGGATACCCGACTCCCCGGGGATTCCCACTCCGGGAAGTCCCTGCTCACCCTTCATGCCATTCAGTCCAGGGAGTCCTGTAAAAACGAATGTTCTGCTCAATACTTATATCTAAAAAGCCTTCTACTGGGTTTCTTTACATGTATAAAGGATACCTATACAACACATCTTTATGATTATACTTGTTTTCAGTGTTTAAAACAATTGTTGGTTTCTAACTGCACTACAATGATGACAATTCACATAAAAAAAAACTATTTCAAAAAAATTCAAAAAAATAAAAAAAAAAATAAAATGCTTTCTAATTCTTATCTCAGAACTTCAACTGCAAGACCTTAATATATATATATATATATATATATAAAGAAATGTTTTTTCAATTTCTTATAGAAAATTTTATTTTGGCATAAACTAGTGTCACCAATAACTGTCCTCTGACTCACCATCTTGTCCTGGTAATCCAGAGTTCCCGGGAGATCCAGGTCGTCCGGATTCACCTTTAGGTCCAGGTAAACCATCCTCACCTGGGACACCTTGCAGTCCTGGTAAGCCATTTGGTCCACGATCTCCTTTCTGTCCTGAAATACAAAACATTTCAGATATTTACCAGTATATATTTTTAAGTACATGTTTTAACTAATTTTATTGTTAGCCGAGTTGCAATGAAGTTGAACTCGGTTATTGGTTTGGTGATGCGGGCGGGCGTCAACAATTGGTTTCCGGATGATAACTCGAAAAGTTTACAATCTTTTACATCTTTGAATTGACTCCAGGTTATATCTAAGCTTTATTAGTTTTTTTTTTACTTTTTTAAGTGTACATATAATATTATTGCTTATTATTACCAATTCAAATGTTCAAAATGAATAGGATTACATCACCTATTAAACAGGATGACATTACCCGATCGAATAGGTAATGTCACCTCTTCATTCGGAATTGGCGACATCTTTATTTATTTAAATGAGCGATATCACTTAAAGTATTCAAAGAACAATTATATCTTCTCAACATTGCTTCAATACTGATAATATTTATTGTGTTACTATTTCATAAAATTAACAAAATGGAATGGTGCAGTTGCTGAATTTCATTAAAGATTATCTGGACTTTTCCAGCATACACAGATACTCTGAAACCCAGAAAATTAGCCGTCTTTGATAGCTAATCCAGTTTAGAAAATAATCCCCTATTTCTTGCCGTGAAAAATACTTGAAAAGCCAGCTTTGTTAACAAGCCCTGCTTTAAGCCATTTAAATGAAACACTGAGTGATTTACTATAACCTTAAAGGACACAACGCAATGTTTCTAAACTTTTTCATTTTTTCAGCAAAATTAACTCTTTTTATGCCTAAAACTACTTTAGGCATAAAAAGAGTTAATTTTGCTGAAGAAATGAAAAAGTTTAGAAACATTGCGTTGTGTCCTTTAAGGTTACAGTAAAATTTAAATGTGTTTTGAATGAAATATTTTGCGTAGTTTTCGAGTTTGAAAGCGATGAAATTCAAATCTTGCGATATGCATATTTTCTTTCGCTAGTTTACGCGCCATTATGTGTGACGTCATATGCGCCCTCGGGTTTGAAAACATCTATTAGCCATTTCATAAACAGATTGGTAGATATAATCGACAAAAATCCAATTATCACGTTAACGGCTTGTAAATAATAATGCATTAAGATGTTTTGTGCCGTGCTCAGGTGTACTAGTTGTCGGTAGAAAGGATTTAGACTGAGTATTTTTCAATTTTTCGAAGGAAGGTACGAGAAAAAAGACGTGGATAATTTTTTTGTTGGAGCAAGAACTTTACCTTTAAAAAAACACAGTCACTTTTTCAAACACCGCTTGGACAGAGACCCTGATAAACTGCGAGAAAATGGATATATCGAAGCTATAAGCACTGGTAGGCCTATAGCATACATTCTATTTTGCTCTTCAATACACACTCGGATCAACTGACCTTCACCTTGTAACAACATATATCGACGATACAATGTAACTTCTACCAACTGGTAGATTTACAAAAAAATAAATAATAATAATAAATAAAGATGCAAAATAATTTAACCTTTAATTATACAAATAATAGAATATTGTATTTCCTAACTTTAAATTGAATTATAAAATTATTTCCTTATTGAACTCATAGCATCTTGAGTGCATCAGTAGGCTATAACGCTGTGCTCCCACTTCGTACTTCCTAAAGACGTGCAGATCACAATTCAAAAATAGTAATAAGATTGCTTTATCAAAATAAAATAATGTGATTACCACTTTAAATTTGAATAGTTTTATTGATGTGTGTGCAACTTTGTCTTTTTCTTTCTTTCGGAAATGCACACGTGACAATAGCTTGGCATAGGGCCTAGTTGTCAACAATTTAACGTATCATAATTTGTCTAATCCAAAAATAAATAATGATTGCACTGTTTATTTTAGAAAAACAGCACCAATTACAGATGTATAAAGGAATAACATCACCAAACAGTTTGTAGACATATAAACATTAATATTGCCAATTTCATATACGTTTTATTCGCTATATTTTGGGTATTTACATCGTTAACTTACATGTGTGCACTGGTGGCGAACACAAATGAAACTCGGACAATTTGTCAACATCGATTTAAATGTTGCCCATGGTAAATAAATTAAGCCCCTAAAAGTTGAGTTTTTAATAATATCTCGCAGTACTTTCACAATCCGAAGGGCGCATGTGACGTCACTGTACCACGTGACTACCTACATGTACCTAATTAACTTGACTCTTTGAAATCGGGGCTTAGATTTAAGTCTGTATTGTGGTTAATTATCGCAAAATTTCGGCAAACGAACTATTAGAATTAAATACTATAAGCATAAAGAAGACGAAATGCATGTAATATTGTATATTTTGAAAACATGAGATATGTTCTTTAAGATGGATTTAATATCAATACTGCCTACTTATTTCCATAAGAAACTTGCTCATATTGAATTGTTTGATGAAGAATATTTATACCACAAAAAGCTGTTACCTGGTTCTCCGTTTCGACCTTGCTCGCCGGGAATTCCTGGGAAACCCCTATCACCCTTCATTCCTTGTAGTCCAGGCAGTCCGGGATTTCCATCCCGTCCTGGCTCACCTGGAATTCCAACAAATCCAGTCTCTCCTTTGGTACCTGCAAAAATATAAACTTTGGTAATATACACTTCAAAGAATCTTTTAATGGCAGAATAAGACATTGTAACAATAGGTATTACTACGTATGGAAGACAAAATGCTATAAATATCTATCAGTTTGCTATACTTTCCATATAAAATTTAATCATCTAAATGACAACTCAGTGATTATATCAATATGTGGATAAAAAATTCAATCTGTAAAGACTTTTCATTTTTCTGTTCAACTGTGACTGAACTAGCATTTCACCTGGAGCTCCATCACGTCCCCTCTCTCCAGGTAAACCTGGGGGTCCCTGGGGTCCATCTAAACCTGGTGCACCTGGTCGGCCTGCAACACCTGCCTCACCCCTCTCCCCGGGAAAGCCAGACAGCCCCTTTATTCCGGGAAGACCTGCATCTCCTTTTGCACCAACCAGTCCTGGTGAGGGGAGACAGCAATGAGGTTAGAATTGAATATTCTACATCTAATATGGAGTTTGACTTTTTCGTTATTGTGGCCATATACAGTGGATAGATTAAGGAGGAAAGACACACCAAAGAAATCTGATATGGATGGAAAGTGGGTAAAATGTACGATATATTTTTATTCACGTTTCAAAAGGAAGTGAGCCATTATGACGATGTGTTATTCCTCCTTAAATGCAATGTAAAAATAACACTACATACTATATAAGCAGAATTTTTCGAGAGGATTTAATTTTGGCATATTAGCGAGAGTGTTGAGATTGCTAAAATTGAATATCGCTAACAATTTATTATATATCGGATGTAATAGTTACATGTATCTTTCCAGGAATTTTAAAGTTGCGAAAATTAGCTCTCATTAAATATATATACTCATTTTTATGGGAAAAACCACTAAATTTGTGTCTTAATGTGTATACTTATTTTTATGGGACTAAATTTGTGTCTTGCTAACCTTTCCACTTATATGATATTTATTTATCTGAATATTTTCTAATTCACAAAATTTATAGATCTAAATATAATTATCATTTTATTGCAATACATATATTTTGATTTATTTTAATTAACTTTGCCCTATTACCTGGTACGCCAGGTCGACCATCCTCTCCGGATAAACCTCTCGTTCCTTCTGGTCCAATTTGTCCCGGTTCTCCCTTTTGTCCAGCGGAACCTGGAAGTCCGGGAAGTCCAGATGGACCACTATCACCCTTCATTCCTGGAAGTCCATCTTGTCCAGGTTGTCCGTCTGTTCCAGGGAACCCAGGCTGACCACGAGGTCCATTAAGTCCAGGCAGTCCAGCATCTCCTTTCTCACCACGTGTTGAAAGTCCATCTCTTCCAGGAAGGCCTGACTCACCTACAATCATTTAATATGGTGTTGTTTCATACCCAATCACTTATACTAACAATTAAGAGCATTAACTGGTTTTATAAAAAAATAATCCATAAAAGGATTAGACTTAAATTTTTCAATATTTTATTTGACAAAGTGACCAAAGGATCTTGCATACATGTATATCTGAATGTCTGTTCACCTTTCAATTCACCAGAACTCCTGCTCACTTCTCAGTTTACCTCAACTCCTGCTCATTTTAGTGTACCTCAACTCCTGCTCATTTTTAGTGTACCTCAACTCCTGCTCACCTCTCAGTTTACACGAACTCCTGCTCATTTTAGTGTACCTCAACTCCTGCTCATTTTCAGTGTACTTGAACTCCTCACTTTTCAGTGTACCAGAACATTTACTCAGTTCTAAGTGTACCAGAACACCTGCTCATTTCTACGTTTACCAGAACTTGTATCAGGACACTGGTTCACACGTACTAGAATGTCTGGCTGCTCACCAATCAGGATACCTGAACCATGAGGCTTTCTGTGAACCTGAACATTTGCTCACCTTTTATTCCAGGTAAGCCTTGTGGTCCTGATTCACCAGGTCTGCCATCAAATCCAGGCTGTCCTGGAGGTCCATCTGCACCCCTTTCACCTCTTGCCCCCGGAAGTCCTGCAAACCAACCAAAGGGTCATTTAAGTCTGCTTAACCCTCCAGAGTACTATGAACCAAATTGTGAGCTTTATTTTAAACTTTCTGTTATTACACAGCCTATAGTCTAGATATATTGAAATTCTGGGGACCAACATGACTTGTTCATTATATGCAAAGTTCAGTATAACCCATATCAAAACTAAATAATGTTATTGGGGAGGGGGGTTATTTTTTAATTCAATATACGTGATTTCAATACAAGTGGAGTTGACTGTATAGATTCTGGATATTCCAAATGTTAATGTATCAATGCTTAAACATCATAATCATGAGTTGCATTGTTTATGTTTGTACAAGTTGGGTTTTTTAAATAAATAAATTCTGCAGTAAATCAGTTGACCTTCCAAGGACCCTGAATCCTTTTCTAATTTCAAACAGTTTCAATGTTGAAGTTATGGTTACATGTACCTCTTGGGCCAGCGTCTCCAGGTATTCCATCAAAGCCCCGTTCTCCCTTCATTCCAGGCAAACCGTCCATTCCAGGTAACCCTGAATTACCTATTACAAAGAATAAGATGAATTTAGTTATCTACCTCTGGATTTACTGGGGGTAGTGGTCACCAACAATAAAATCAAATCAAATGAGTATACACTTGGATTTACTTGGGGCACCTGCCATTCACAATAAAATGAAGCCAATTAAGTGTCACATGGATCAATCCAATGCACCTGTCATGAACATTAAAATCAAGCATAATTTGAATCTACTGAATATGGTCCTAAATATGTATATATGTGTATAAGAAAAGTATATGTTTGTGCTGAGAATCGAACCCAGGACCTCTGGCACAACATGTAAAGCCTTACCGCTGTCACCCTTCAGTCCAGGTAAGCCATCTCTCCCCGGAATTCCAGGGTTGCCTGGGAATCCAGCCTCGCCCTTCGTACCCTTCAGAAGATCCACATTTATGTCAATCGTCTCTCCTGTGGATGAAATGCGCATAATACACTACAAGTGTTGTCCCAAAAGTTTATTATAGATATGCATGTCTTTTATAGTTAATTATAGTGCTTCATGCATGCTAATTACAGGGTGTGTAACTTGCATTGTGCTTTTGATTTTTACCTAAGAAATTTCAGTGCAATTACTTGAAAAATCCTTTAGTAAAAATAGAATTTCACTATGGCATCATTTTACACATATGCACATCCAGAGTACCTTTTGATGTCAGAGATCCTATAAGGCCATAACATTGGCAGTGTCATATTCTTTAACATTGGAATATAATACAGGTGACATTCGATAACTCAAAGTTCAAGGGACCTTGATAAAACTTCAAGAAATTGAAAGTTCGAAATTCGGAAATTGAAGGTCCGCCGGTATGGTTCAGATTTTACAGTAACCGGAAATGTATACCAACAAGATCATATGATCATGCTTAGATAGGCATACAAAACTAAGTTCCAATGACGCTTTACTATCGAAAACTAAACAGCTGAGCACAATGTTATATTGTCGCTTTACCCAAAACAAAAATTCTAACGAATGAGTAAAACGATGTTTTAGAGTAACTTTATACAAAGAACAAACTCAAGAAATTTAACCGTCTGTAGATCTCTAAATTATGTATAAAACTACTCTCTCATTGTCACGTCAAAACAAATTCTAGATTTTATTCATAGTCGGATTATATATAATTTTAATCATCCGGACTCAAAACCCCAGTGCAAGGTGTAAACTGACCAATTAGCCAATTAATACTCAAGTGTGTCACCTCCACAAAGAAGCACCATCGATGTTTCAGCGATGTAAACACCTAATTACCCCTCCGGCATTCAACAAAATCCAGGTAAGGCCCAAGCGGAAATTATTACACACCTGAGTAACGGTGGGTATACGCTACCACCACTCTGAGAGATCGAGAGTGAAAAACAATGAAATGTGTTTTACGGGACCCAACTTCACTTCGAGAGATCGGACGTTCGAGAGATCGATGGTAAATTTGCTTTGTTATATAGAGAAAAAAATCGGGACCATGATTTCACTTCGAGAGATCGAAGTTCGAGCCGTCGAGTCACCTGTATTACAAAATGATATTCTCAAGTGAATAATATTATAAGTAAAATTGCTATAATACTAACAAAAGTACTATTGTTCATGTACAAAAACTCAATCCAAAAGAATATGTTTTTTAATTATCAGATTTAAAGTTAGGAACATGTTATATCTGTCTATACGTTACTCACATTCTTATAGAATTCTTTACCCTTTCTTTCTTACCTGGCTTTTCCCCCTTTTCGAATCCCCTAGCAGTCTTGTAATACTTATTTATTAATGTTCTGGGAATCTTTCTGTGTTTCAGACAATTGTGTAACTTCTTGCAAGTCTTAATATACATGTAAGAGACACCCCAAGTTCAGAACAAAATGTCTCCACCATCGTCCCTCTGCATATAATGTTAACTAAACCCCCATGCATTAAATTTTCAAATCAATATAAATTGAGGTTATGGAATTCTTTTTATGAACATTTTTTAGCAATGAAACATCACGATAATCTTTGAATAAAAGTGGTCATATGGTGTGAAATGCACAGAGGTACATTTATACCACTAGCACTGTGATTTTTCTCGGATAGCCTTAACTGAGCTAGCTGCGTATAAAACCATGCCTGTCCAGAACTTTCAGCACAACCTCTGTCAGTGACCTTTATATATTCAACTAGTGTTACATTATGTATCTATGTAATTACATATAAACAGTAACTTGATCAGTGTTCTCTGTGTAAAACAATAACATGACTAGTACTGGGTGAAATCTTTCTTCATCAATGATATACCTGGTATTCCCCTTTCTCCTTTCATGCCATTTGCTCCTGGAAGTCCATTTTCTCCAGGCAGACCTCTCTCTCCAGACAGACCTGGAACACCATAGCCAGGTACACCTTTGTCTCCTTTAAGTCCAGGCAGTCCAGATTGACCAGGTATTCCATCGTTTCCATCTCTTCCTCTGTCTCCCTTAGATAAAGATCAAAGAGTTCAAAAGACAAACCAAAAACAATATGCCTAATGCTCCCTAAATCTTACCAGCATGAAATAGAACAAGTCCTCAGAATTTGACCTGTGTTGTGTGATTTCATTACAGAATTTGACCTGTGTTGTGTGATTTCATTACAGAATTTGACCTGTGTTGTGTGATTTCATTACAGAATTTGACCTGTGTTGTGTGATTTCATTACTTACTTTACTTCCGCGTAATCCAGGTACTCCATCTGGTCCACGGGGACCTTGAGGACCCTGCACTCCAGCCAAACCCTGCTCCCCAGCGGGTCCTGGTTGTCCCGGCTCTCCTTTCCTGCCTTAACATAGATAAATGAGGGATAGAGACAGAATACACCGACAGTTCCTGTTTGCTCTCCATCATAAGATATAGGTCAAAACTTACAAAATTAGTCTCATATATTTTTTTGTTGTAGTACTGAGTTTTGTAGTCAAGTTTTAATGAGTTTATTTGAAATTCACTTCATATAAGTATAAGTCTGAAAAATACACAATGTATTTCAAAATTGAGCATTTAGAAAAGAATACATTGGTTCCTACCTCACAGTTGTACTATTGATATAAAAAAAAATCTGCTTACATAGTTCTTCATTGGTTCCTATCACACTCAAGACTAAATACACTGCTTTTCAATATCTTGCAAAGCTGAGCTACTTACACATGTCTGAAATTGTGTCTAGCTCCAATATGTACGGCTCTCCCTTATTTCCCTTGAAGCCACTTCCACCAGGTAGACCAGGTTGACCCTAAAATGATGGACAGGTCAGCAAACAGACAAACACATGATATATGCACAAAGTGCATGTATAATTAAACTGTCTAAGGGCTTAGTCAGAATAACAGAAATGCAGATTTCTTTAAAGAAAAATACAGTAACAGCGAGGAATTTAGACAAGAGGCCCACAGGCCTTATTGGTCACCTGAGTATTAGTTAAAAGTATAACTAGTTCGAAGGGCTACTAAAAAATTTCCTGTTCTGAATATCTCAGCTAAATTCTAATATTTAGCAAAGTACACATAAAACAAGATGTACATGTGCTTAAAACTTAAATGCCCTTAAAAGGAGCCTATACTGACATAATATATGTAACATTATAATGCTAAATGACTAATTTTGACCTGTCCTAGCGTCAAAACCCTGGGGTTGCAAAATTCACAATTTTGGTACAATCATCCTTTTCTACTTTTCCTAAAAATGCATTTAGTTTTTACGTCATATCAGCAAACTTCAAGAAATCTTTCAAATGATAAAGACAATAATCACTATAATAATTTGGCTCCAATCTGGAACTAAACCCATACCCACTAGGATCATCAAACTTACAAGTTTGGTAAATCCGGACTACTTACTCCTTCTAAATATCCATTTAGTTTCAATTTAGTATCAATAGCATTAAAGAAGACATTATATTTAACATACATGTATAAGCTATATATTACAAGTTTGGTCCCACCCTGTAGTTAGAACCTCTACCTCAGGGATTTTGGTAGAGGCCTTCCTGCTCTACATCACTATGCATTTAGTTTTTCTTACATATGCATGTGTGGCTAGAGAACAAAAGTTTTGAAAATTGGTACATTTTTGGCAGTTTTTGCCCTGTTCCTAAGACCCAGGGGTGCAGGAGTCCTGAAATTTACAATTTATGTCAGCCTTGTCCTAAAGATGCTTCAAACCATTAATTTGAAAAGAATTGGAATGGTATATAATTATCAAGAAAAAAGTTAAAAATGTTCAATTGTTAACACATTTAATCACAAACCATTTTGGCCCCACTCTGATACCAAAACCCCGACCCCTGGGATCATCAAATTTACAATTTTGGTAAATGACTACCTGCTCATTCTAGATATCAATTTAATTTCAATTTAGTATCAATAGCATTAAAGAAGATGTCTTAAATGTTTTACACATAAATACTACATACCAAGTTTGGGCCCACCCTTGAGTCAGAACCACTACCCCGGGGATCATGAAATTTACAAATTTGGTAGAGGCCTAACATCACTATATGCATTTACTTTTTCTTATACATGTGGGGTTCTAGAGAAGATTTTTGAGAATTGGTCATATTTTGGCAGTTTTTGCCCCACCCTTAAGGCCCCAGGGGTGCAGGAGTCCTGAAATTTACAATTTATGTCCCCCTTGTCCTAAAGATGCTTCATACTAAATTTGAAAAGAATTTAAATGGTAGTTATTATCAAGAAGAAGTTAAAAATGTTCAATTGTTAACACATGACGCACAACGCACAACAACCATTTGCAATACTCTGGCCACCTGAGTTTACTCAGGGGGCTTAAAAATTAAGAAGTAAATAAATTGACACATATGAGGTGATCAATGAGTTGGTGGACCAGCACCAAAAATTAATACTATGCAAGAGATGTATATAAGATTTTCAACAAGAGGCCCACAGGCCTTATCGGTCACCTGAATACTAGTGAAAAAGTATCACTACTTCCATGGGCTATGAAATCTAGAAAACAATTCCCATTCTAAGGTAAATTCTAATGTTCAGCAACAGTATAAAACAAGATGTGTTCTTAAAACTTCACTGACCTCAAAAATGCATACACTGATGAAAGGCTTTAAATAATAGGTGTATTAACATTAAAACATAAAAATATATGACTAATTTGGACTCGTCCTAAAGTCATAACCCTGGGTTGTGAAATTCACCATTAAATTTTTGTACATTTTCTGCTACTTCTAAGTATGCATTTAGATTTTATACAGTATCAGCAAACTAACACATAAATACTATATACTAAGTTTGGCCATACCCTGGGGTCAAAACCCTTACTCTGGGGAAAATCAAATTTACAATTTTGGTAAAAGACTACCTGCTCTATCCATTTAGTTTCAATTTAGTATCAAAAGCACTAAAGAAAATGTTATGTAAGTGTTTTACACATAAACACTATATAACAAGTTTGGGCCCGCCCTGGGGTCAGAACCCCTACCCCAGGGATCATGAAATTTACAATTTTGGTAGAGGTCTTCCTGCTCTACATCACCATGCATTTAGTTTTTCTTACATGTGTGTGGTTCTTGAGAAGAAGATTTTTGAAAATTGGTCAATGTTGGACAGTTTTTGCCCCGCCCCTAGGGCCCCAGGGGTGCTGGAGTCTGAAATTTACAATGTATGTCCCCCTTGTCCCAATGATGCTTCATACCAAATTTGAAAAGAATTGGACTGGTAGTTATTAAGAAGAAGTTAAAAATGTTCAATTGTTAACGCACGATTAACAACAACGGACGACAACCAATTGCAATAGATCACCTGAGTTTACTCAGGTGACCTAAAAATATGTAGTTTGCCATATTTCATTATTAATTCAAAGATGAATGATTTTAAAATGATCTTTTTCAATCTCACGCATACATACAACACCACTTCTCAATAAAGCATTTTAACAGTAAAACATGCTTCATAATGAACACACTTCTTGCAAAATATTTATTCTCTATAATGATAGAAAAATGATGAAAATAATGTTGGATAAATGAATTTTGGTTACAACAACTGTATTCCACTGGCCCTGGACATTCACTATAACCGTGTTTTTCTGTAATTTGGAAGATTTTCAGAAACAAAATATTTATAAATAGTCTTCTAAGTTTCACATACTTTATTATGTCAACTGATTTGTTAACAAATTTTTTTCCCTTCAATTACCTTCACTTCATTTCTGTCTGTTCTAAAAGTTTTAATGCAGACTTGTTTGAAGAGTGTTGAAAAAGTTTTATACAAAAAAGTGTCAGAGAGCAAAGTGCTGTCCTGAAACACTACAATGTAGTCAATTTCTGTGCTAGATTTGTAGACACGATGATCAATTTCAGATATCCCTGGGTTTTTTTAAGAACTGTCCTCCATTTATCAGACAAATTCATATTATGGTTGACCTTACCCGTTCTCCTCTCTGACCGCTAAATCCAGGGACACCATCATCTCCTCTTCCTCCTGGGTCACCTTTGGATCCAGTGCGACCAATTTCACCAGGGATACCAGCACTGCCAGGACGGCCGGGGGTCCCCTTTTCTCCCTTTAACCCAGGTAAACAATCTCTACAGGAACCTCCTCTGTCACCTGCATCGAGCAAACACAATGGACAAGTTAATACCCAAGTAGACTGAAGAACATACCAAAAGGTTGCAAAATTATTACCAGAACACTTCTACTCTCAAGGTTATAAGTATGTGCCAAGATTTAACACTTACATGATTGGTACACTGATTGAGTCAAACATCAAGGTTAAGTTCAAATCAATAATTTTTGTACCAAAATATGAAAGCTGTACCTTTTATAGTTTAAAGATAAAGCCAATGGTAATAATGTTTCTGTCAACTTTACTCGATTTTGAAGCTGAAGTTTGAATTGTAAACTTGCCTTTATCTCCAGGAAGACCTGGGAGACCATCACGTCCACTTAGACCAGGGAATCCAGAATTTCCTTTACTTCCTTTGGGTCCAGGACGTCCAGGGCGCCCTCTTGTGGAATTTCCTGGAATACCAGGAAGTCCCCTAAATCCAGTCTCTCCCTTTCGTCCAGGTAATCCATCTCGGCCAGGAACACCATCACCTCCTTTAAGTCCAGGAATTGATAACCCAGGATTTCCTTTCAGACCTGGGTCACCTTTCTCACCAAGAAATCCAGGTTGACCAGCTAAGCCATCAATTCCAGGTAAACCTTGATATAAGAAAAGGAAACAGAGGTTGGCTGCATTATTACTGTGTAATCTAATTGCATATTACTGGGGAATTCTTTGGATATGTTTCAAGATTCCATCATTTTAAAAGCAGTATGTACGTGTATTTAATTCCTTTAAAAATGTCTCTAAATTTATCCTCTCTTTCTAAGGTTTTTAGTACTTCAATAAAAATGCTCCAAAATTTTATTTGACCACTTATGAATTTGAGGAGAAAAATGCAAATGTTATAAACATATATCATTATTCTACTGTCAGTCCCTGTCATATTAGAGCTCTTAACAACACTTCCTCATCCCTTATAGATTTAAATACTGTTTATTCATAATGATTAACTTCAATTAACTCATTAGTGCATGCACTTTACAAAAAGACAAGGTGGTGCCTATTTTCTTTCCTTAAATCTCTTCTCCACCCTGCCAACCCTGATGCTATATCATGGAGACAAGGTGGTGCCTCCCCTACCTCCGATAAAAATTTCTCATCAACCTTGTCTTCCCAGACACTAATGCCTAGATGCTATAATATGGATACAAGGTGGTGCCTTTCTCCTTTCTTTATCCCCCCTTAAACTCTCCCATTCATCACATTGTCTGCACAGATGTAATAATCTGGATACAAGAAAAGGCAAAAAAAATCAAACAGAGATCAATCTCCTATAAAGAATACAAAATTATGAGTAGGGCAAACATAGACCAGAGGTGGGATCAAGTGCCTAAGAGGAGTAAGCATCCCCTGTGGTCCAGTCACCCCAACGTAAGCCCTATATCTTGATCAAGTAAACAGAATAATTCATAGTCAAAATCAGTGTGAAAAGTGGTATGAAACACGTCAGACACCATTTGACCCAATGACAGGCTGTTTTGTTACATAAATCATTTCACTATAACAACCATACAATTTGCAAAAAGCTGACTTTGAACAAGTCTGATGAAACTCCTAAAACATTAACTTATTCGTCAGTAGCCTGCTTTGATATAAAACTGATTATATGTAGAACAAGCTCTTCAATGCATATTGAATCAGTTGAGAGACATATACATTATATGCAGGTGATGCCTTTCCCTTTCCAAAAAATTTCTCATCCACCCCACCTGCCCAGATGTTAGAATCTAGATACATAGTGGTGCCTTTCTCTTTCCATCAAAAATCTCTTTTCCACTTTGCCTATCTGGACATTAAAATCTAGATTTGTTTATTACCAGCATTTCCTTTATCTCCTTTGTCTCCTTTGAGTCCAGGTGGGCCTTCTGGGCCAGGCAGTCCCTGTGTGCCGGGCCCTCCAAGAGGTCCTGTTCTTCCAGGAGGACCTGGCAATCCCATAAGTCCATCTAAACCAGGGTATCCCCTTTCTCCTGATGGACCACGCTCTCCCTTCTGTCCTTCTGGGCCATCTCCGCCCTCTCCCTGTTTATGAAAACAAGAGGACCATGAGCTGCAATGTTCAGCTGCATACAAAGCTAAAAGTTATCTTACTTTTGAGCTGTATGTGTACCTAAGTTGAGCTGAAACAGTTAAGTTTAAAACATTTCTGACAAAGCAGCTGCCAAGTATTAGGACAGGTTTGAAAATTTCTATTTGAGTTGAAGATCTATCAAGGCTTTTGTCATTTTGGAGTGAAGGTGAGAAAAAAAATGGATATGCCAAAAGATTCTGGTCACATGTGACCTCAGCATAAATATATGGTACACATACAAATAGCAGGAGGAAATCTTACCCCACTGGGTCCTGGGGGTCCCCTATATCCTTTCTCTCCTTTAAGGCCAGAATAACCTTGATTTCCTTTTTCACCTTGAAGTCCATTCAATCCAGGTAGACCATCCATCCCTCTGTCTCCCTACAATGATCAGGACAGTGTAAGTTTAGAAGAAGTCATGACCATTCTGCTCGTTTCTGAATGGAAGAACTGATACTTATGCTACACTCATTTGAAAACATTTCATATTTTCTCACCTTTAAACCCGGTAAACCAGGAAGACCTGGCAATCCCTGCTTGCCCTGAAAAGACATGAAAGTGAAAAATAGAATACATGTCAAAAATATCATTAGGGTTAAGAGGCACCTAGAGATTCCACTTTGGCTAAAAATATCAAAGTAATGGTAGAAAGGTATTATAATTTCATTTTCAATATCAAAGACTTTAAGTTGAAATCCACGGATTTTTCTTCAATACACTCCTTTATAATGACATCATATAATATTACAACAACTACATTGAAATTTTATCAAAACTGAAGAAGTAAGTTTCAATTAAAAAATATAAAGTTCATGCGTTGAACAAAATAATATTTCATTACACTGAATAAAATTATTTTAGGCTTGTTCGTATGGAGCGCCAAATTAACATAAACTCAAATAATTGAAGATATCTTCAATTATTTGAAGATATCATCAATTCAATTATTGCTCTCTTTAATTGAATTAATGCCCGCATTAAATCAATTATTGCTCTCATCAAATGAATGCGCGCTTCAATTCAATTATTGCTCTCATCAATTGAGTTAATGTGCACATTAATTGAATCAATGAGAGCAATAATTGATTTAATGCGCACATTAATTCAATTATTGCTCTCTTCAATTCAATTGATGCGCGCATTAATTCAATTAATGAGAGCAATATTATATTTGATGCGTGCATTAATTCAATTATTGCTCGATCTCTTCAATTCATTTGATGAGAGCATCAATTTAGTAGAAATATTGCTCGCAATAATTAATTTAGAGCTCAGTTTAAATAATTTGATGATCTCTTTAATTCAATTGAAGATATCTTTAAATCATTTACAATGCTTTAGTATAAGGAATTAATGCGCGCATCAATTCTTTTAAAGAGAGCAACAATTCAATTAAAGATATCATTAATTCAATTGTGGCTATGTTGAATTGAAGATATCTTTAATTATATAGTTGCTCTCTCTAAAAGAATTATTGCACGCATTAAATCAATTATTGCTATCATCAAATGAATTAATGCGTGCATCAATTCAATTATTGCTCTCATCAATTGATTTAATGCGCACATTATATCAATTATTGCTCTCTTCAATTGAATTGTAGCGTGCATCAATTCAATTGTTGATATCATTAATTCATTTGAAGAGATCATTAATTCAATTGAAGCGCGCATCAATTCAGTTGAAGAATTAATGCTATCATCAATTCAATTAATGTGCGCAATAATTCAGAATTGAAGATATCATTAATTATTTGAAGAGATCTTTAATTCAATTGTTGCGCGCATCAAATGAATTGATGATATCTTCAAATAATTGAAGATATCTTTAATTATTTGAGTTTATGTTAATTTGGTGCTCCATACAGCCGAGGGAAATAGTTACTATCGAGGTGGACAATAAACTTTCTATTGTCCAAATAGTCAGTAAATAGGTGTTTTATTATACCAAAGTAGACTTTACTTGTGTCAGACATACCAAAGTGAAGTAAACTAACATTCAGCATTAGATGGAATCGACCGAGGTGATCCGAATGGCAAACTAATATTACAGTTATCACACTTTGACGTCAAAGGAAAGAAAATGCGGGAAAATATAGCATGCGGTAAATAGTTTTGAGACTATTTTCCTAGAGCAGATAGTTCAGAAACTAAGTCACGGCTAGTGTTATCCATAAGAAATAGCAAGTTTATTTACCTAACATTTATATAGCAAAAACATTCTGAGGTAAAATAAATCCAATTTATAGTAATTTGCTAGTATAGATATTGCAGTGTATCAGATAAATCTGCATGCATGGTCACAATTAGGCCTAATGTACATACTCTTGGTCCAGCAATGCCCGGAACTCCCTTCTCTCCATCCATTCCTACTGGACCTTTCATACCCTGCAGAATTCCAAAGAAATGTCATCACTATGGTTACTCAAATTTCAATATATCAAATTCAATGTCCACAACAACAAAATATGTAAGCACGAAAACAAAAACATGTTGTAACTGTTATATTCCACTTGTAATCTCTTCAGAAAAGTCTTAAATATTCATCTTCTTCAATAACTTTAAAATTACTGAGAATGTGAAATGAGGCAACATATTCAAGATTTTCTCTAATTTCAAGCTTTTCATCAACACCGCAGACTCACAGGGAAACCTTGATCTCCTTTGGTCCCGGGCAGTCCGGGAAGTCCATCAGCACCCTGAAAGAAAATTTCACCCATTAATTCTTTTTTATGAATCTTTCATTCTAAGTCAAACAATTTCATCATTTACTAGATTCATTCTTATAGGGAGACAACTCTCATTGATAATATCATAGATTCACTTCAAATTTCCATAAAAGGGGAGTCAAAATTTACACACTGTCACTCAAGTACAGTAGACAATCAAAATTCTAATGATAATTGTTTCCATGATTGCAAAATATTTTGCTGAGAAATACAATTACAAAATGGCATATACATCATAGATATATACAGGGAAAGCTCTTCCTTACAACATATCTCAACAAACTTTGCTGCCCAAATTTTCTTTTATATAACCTCTTCCACAATCACAGTGACACTGTATGAGAAAACACTAGAGCTCTTTTCTCTGACACTGTGTAATACTAACTGAAAAGCCCCTTTCTCCCTTTTGTCCTTTGGGTCCTATCTGAGTCATATTGGGTTGTGTCAGTTCCTCGTTCCCATCACAAGGAGGGCCTGGGGGTCCTACATTTCCGGGTTCACCTGTGTCTCCTTGTGGGCCTTTGACCTTTAAACCTGGGAATCCTTTGTCTCCTTTCTCGCCTATCAGTCCATCAAATCCCTAAAGGTCAAGGCAATCACTAATGAAAGTTCAGATCAAAGCAACATGCAACATTTGTACATTTGTTCAGAAACTTCTATCTGTAACTATTAATAGAACTTACTCTTGGTCCTTCCGGGCCTGGCAATCCTGGAAATCCTGAGGGGCCATCCCTACCAGGAGGACCCTAAAATAAAATAGCTTCTCTTGAGGAACTTTAAAAACAAATATATGGTACATGAGATCTATATTTCAAATGATCACAAGATTTCCTTGAAGTTGTGCTCTTTACCTGAAGACCTTGAAATCCTTCCACACCAGGCTCTCCCTGAAAAAATATACAAAATAATACAAAACAATTTTTTAAAAGTTAAGTTGTGAAAAGAAAAAAAATCAGTAACAATGAACAAGTCCTGACCTTTTGACCCTTAATGGCAACTCCTGTAGATGATTCTCCTTTCTGACCTTTGAGCCCAGGCAGACCAGGTGGGCCCACTGGCCCAGGAAGTCCATTAGATCCTGGGTTACCGGGCTCTCCCTGCAAAACACTGAGGTATCAGTTATCTGGATACACAATGTAGTTTCTTAGTGCTTCCAAAATCTCTTGATATATGCTATAAATTCCAATTAAGGACAACTTTCTGGTGCATACTGATTCCCCGTATTATTGAAAATGAAAATAATTTTATATCTCCAAGCTCAGCATCCAATTATATAACAAGAGGTACATGGCCATGATGCTCACTCACATCACCTTGCTTATATTGGGATAAAGACTCATTATAGGTTTGTGAAGCTATTTTAAAAGCATATAAATCCTTATAAATTTTTAATAATGTGAACATACTTTAGCACCCGGTGTCACGGAATGAAGACAGATGGGTCAACCGTATATACTCGCCTATAAGTTGGATTTTTGGGAGTCCAGAACTCTATGTCCGACTTATAGGAGTGTCCTAAGGGGATTAGTATTTTAATGTATAGCCTTATAGTATCTTTAATTTAAACAACAAAAACATGGATGAAATAAACGAAATAGTAACTGTTTAATTTGTTGAGAATAAAAAGTGAAATATATTGATGTCATATCCCAAAACATTATTGGAACACAGATAAATACTTAAGGAGTGGACACAACGCATGTTTCTAAACTTTTTCATTTTTTCAGCAAAATTAATTCTTTTTATGCCTAAAACTACTTTAAATGTGTTTTAAATGAAATATTTTGCGTAGTTTTCGAGTTTGAGAGCGATGAAATTCAAATCTTGCGATATGCATATTTTCTTTCGCTATTTTACGCGCCATTATGTGTGACGTCATATGCGCCCTCGGGTTTGAAAACATCCATTAGCCATTTCATAAACAGATTAGATTTAATCGACAAAAAACCAATTATCACGGTAACGGCTTGTAAATAATAATGCATTAAGATGTTTTGTGCTGTGCTCGGGTGTACTATTTGTCGGTAGAAAGGATTTAGACTAAGTATTTTTCAATTTTTCAAAGGAAGGTATGAGAAAAAAGATGTGGATAATTTTTTTGTTGGAGCGAGAACTTTACCTTAAAAAACACACCCAGTCACCTTTTCAAAAACCGCTTGGACAGAGACCCTGATAAACTGTGAGAAAATGGATATATCGAAGCTATAAGCACTAGTGAGGCCTATAGCATACATTCTGTTTTGCTCTTCAAATTCAATACACACCCAGATCAACTGACCTTCACCTTGTAACAACATATATATATTGACGATACAATGTAACTTCTACCAACTGGTAGATTTACAAAAAAATTAAAGATACAAAATAATTGAACTTTTAATTATACAAATAATAGAATATTGTATTTCCTAACTTTAAATTGAATTATAAAATTATTTCCTTAATGAACTCGTAGCATCTTGAGTGCGTCAGTATAACGCCGTGCTCCCACTTCGTACTTCCTAAAGACGTGCAGATCACAATTCAAAAATAGTAATAAGATTGCTTTATCAAAATGAAATAATGTGATTACCACTTTAAATTTGAATATTTTTATTGATTTGTGTGCGTATTGTCTTTTTCTTTCTTTCCTAAATGCACTCGTGACAATACCTTGGCATAGGGCCTAGTTGTCAACAATTTAACGTATCATAATTTGTCTAATCCAAAAATAAATAATGATTGCACTGTTTATTTTAGAAAGACAGCGCCAATTACAGATGTATAAAGGAATAACATCATCAAACAGTTTGTAGACAGCGACCCATATAAACATTATTTACTCACAATATTGCCGATTTCATACACGCTTTACTCGCTATATTTGGGTTTTTACATCGTTATATGTGTGCACTGGTGGCGAACACATATAAAACTCGGACAATTTGTCAACAACGATTTAAATGTTGCCCATGGTAAATAAATTAGGCCCCTAAAAGTTGAGTTTTTAATAATATCTCAAAGTACTTTCACAATCCGAAGGGAGCATGTGATGTTACTGTACCACATGACTATACCTACATGTATACCTAATTAACTAGACTTTTTGAAATCGGGGCTTAGATTTAAGTCTGTATTGTGGTTAATTGTCGTAAAATTTCGGCGAACGAACTATTAGAATTAATTACTATAAGCATAAAGAAGACAAAATGCATGTAATGTTGTATACTTTGAAAACATGAGATGTGTCCTTTAAGAGTATTGATATGAAATTGATTTGTTGGGGGGAAAAAATCAAATATCGGCAACTTTCTCAAAATATTTATTTTATATTATTTGAAACACAGGTAAAATTAATACTAGAGCATTGATTTGAAATTGTCAACCAATTCTTGAAAAAAGTTAAACCCGACTTATAAATGGGTCAGTGGCCATTCCCTCCAAATAACCTAAAAACTATACAACCGACTTATAGGTGAGTATATATGGTACATTACTTGAAGGTACACACTTCCATATTGATAAAAGTATAGATGCAACCTGATGGTTCATGAGGGACATTTTTAAAGGAAAATATTTCTAATTATTCCTACACACACAACATGAAATTTAATTGTGGCCAAACATATACTGCAAGGGGATGTTTCAATACTTAAATTTGACTACCCAACATGTATCAGTGAATATGAGTGTAAAAATTTTACTAAAATATATGGTTGGCTTTGTCTTGCTGGGAGTGTTCAGAGTAATGGTGAAGCAGGCTCTGTAAACAGATGGTAGCTATGATTACCATAGTTTATAGTTACCAGAGTGGGTCAGTGGTAATCCAGGCAGCTAAGTGATAAGAAATCTGGAAAGCATTGTTTGGAAGATGTGGCATACTTATTTATATAGAGCAAATTAACAGGTCAGATGAGAATAATTTTTTCTGAGCTAAAGATTTTTTTTAAGCTTGGTTTTCATCATCTTGCATTAAATTCCAGTTGTCGTTTTCATCCTTGTGACATATAGCCATGAAATGATTGAAAGAATAAGGACCAGCTTTCATGTAAAATTTTTTTTAAAAATGCACATTTTAAAAAAACACACACACAAAATGTATACTTGTGAAAACTGATGAAATTATAGTATTGTAAATCACTGGTGCATTTTCTAATTGATAGAAATCAAACAATACATTTTTTCTGCAAAATTCGATGACTTGAGTTGGCATAACTTTTTTCCACTTACAACTGAAACAATTTAAAAAAAAATATTTGCATTGTATCAGGTCTCCCAGGAAGCAAGTCATTCCTATATAGTAGAGAATATTAACACCCTCAGCTCTCCCTTGTGTGTTTGTGAGAGAGAAAGGTTCCCTGCAGTTAGCCTTATCTGCAGTTTATTTATGGCTTAATGTGTTAGTGGACTTATCTAGATACATGCTGCTTTAAGGCAATCTATGAAATTAACACAATGCTAAAGAACTGACAAACCCTTTAACATGTTTAATAAGTAAATACAATAAATCTTATTTAAGGAGCATTTTTATATCATACTTGGGGTCTTTTATCTATGACATGGTGTTTCATTATAGGACAATGAATATTCATTTGAATTTTGAAGAACCAAAGACACAGGTGAAGCACTCTAGAACATTCCTTCACAGACTTTGTGAGGTCAGAGCCCACTGCCTGATAATGCCAATAAGAGAGATTTTGACATTCCCAGACAACAGACATTTTTTTTTATATAAACTACAAGCCCCCATGTTTGATGAGAACACTCTTCAATATCCCAGAGTGAGATGGCCCCCCTCTCTGCTCAATCTAAATTCCTCCCTCATGTTCTGTAATTAACATGTGTTCCAGTTCCCCAATTATTCTGAAATATGTATTTACTATCTCACACATCTGTCAGTGTGGAAGATACCCTGTATGTTACAGTCAGATTCCTGCAAATTATTCATTAGTACATTGATAATAAATAGTTCAAAAGATGAGGTGTTCTGTCAATAATATATCTGATGATGTTTTATTCATTTAATTCATGTACCCTTCCTAAATCATTTCACAGCATATGAGTCATGATAACTAAGGCAACTTGTAAAATCTTTCACACTTTTCAATTTTACAGGCAAATTCAAGACATCATCCCAAAAAGAATCTTTCACTTATGACCTTGAAAATCTCTTTAGATTTTCTTGTAATCCTGATGTACTTTGTAATATTCCTAAATGAAATACATGTATATCATTCAAACCTCAGGATTTCTCAACAAAAAAACTTTATCAAATAATTAAGTCAAAACTTGGACTTCATTAAGTCCAAGATTTTACTCAAATTTTGACTGTTCGAATAAAAGAAACCCAATACTGAGTTTGAAATTTTTTCGAGAAATCAGGGCCATAATACCACATTTCAATGCAAATCATATGTAACACCAGATTCCACAAACCCATTAACAAAAATATAAAATAACCACACATTTGTTGGCAGCTAGGACTCAGTTTGTACAGTTTTCAAAGTTTTTCAAAGATTATCATGGTTGGTAAACAGGAAGAAGATAAAAATTAACGAGAAGGATCATGAAAAAATGTAGCATAATTTTCATTAAGTTATGACAGTACCGTTTGTGATGACTTGTTTCTGAGTAAGTGTTGGGTACATTTATATGTGCAACTGAGTCCTAGTTGCAGGTTTTCTGACAAACTGCATACAGACAAGATCAACACAAAGGATGTTTTTTCCTCAGGTTGATGTCAGCATTAAGAAAAAACTCGTCACCGTCACCGCTACAAGTTATCAATTCTGAAATAGTCAGCCTCTGACGAACCCTCTTTCTTGTTTTCGTCTTAGAGAAATTGAATACGACAGGAGTCTGTGAATCATTATCTTCTGTGATTCATTCAGAGATTTTACTGCATTTCACTGCGCATACTATTTTTCCAAATGAAAAAAAATGACAAATGTACACAAGCTTAAAGAGTTCTTATCAATTTTTCTACAAGAAATAATTTGGAAGCAGCTTTAAAACCTTTCAATTTTGCACTACTGCTTGCGGGACTTTCACATTAAAAAACTGCTTAATTGTATTGAACACTACACTTCTTACTATTATTCAACTGCACTTTGATTGCTAAATAACAATATGGTTATGGTATTTTGTTAAACTTGTAAACAAACGGGAAAATTTTGCACCAAGTACTGTTTGCAAGAATTTCACACTATTCAAGCAGCTTAATTGTATGGAACACTACATTTCTTACTGTACACATATACATGTAGTACTTTATTCAACTGTATTTTGATTACTAGTGAAATTGACTATGGTTCATGAGATCACCCTGTCTGTGTGTCTGTGATTATACCTGTGTTCCATTGCAGCCATCCATACCGGAGGGTCCTCTGGGTCCAGTCGGGCCGGGAATACCCTGAAATGCAAAATAAAAACAACATTTTCATCTTTTTATTTAAATGCTGAAGTTGTGAAACATTAAAACACAATGTAAATTTTGCACAGTATAGTAGTGAGAATAAATATTGTGGAAATTAACCGTTTTTATTTTACCTTAGCAACATGTGACACATGTTCCTCTTACTTAGAACGTCAGAATTATCTACATGCAAATTAAAGCAATACATGTATACTCATGTATTGAAAGTTTTTCTGCCTTGTAAATTTACACAAAAAACTCACAGGAATTCCATTAATACCAGGGAACCCAGGCATTCCCATTTTTCCCTGGAAAAGAAAACAGCATTACTAGACTAGAATATAATTTAAAATTTGAAATATCTAGAAATCCATGTTTACAAATATACCTCACAACACAGTCAGTTTAGCTTGTGATGTACACATTTTATGTGTTTACTTCATTTTTGAACTCAAGTGCTTAGAACAATGTTTACCATGCACTATCTAAAAATCAGTCTCCAAGATATTTTCTGTACAAAGTGTAAACTGAAATAATGTCTGATTGTTGATTATAACATCTAATTTGACTTGTGTTTTGCATGTTTTAAGAATGCTGGGTTTTAGGTTGATTTGTCAACCAAATTTTTTTTTTCAATCACTCACTCTGTCTCCTTTTGGTCCAGTAAGTCCTAATGGGCCATCATCACCTTTCTGTCCCTTTTGTCCTGGAAGTCCTTCCATGCCAGGGTAACCCTGAACACCCTGTGGGCCAGGGGGTCCAAGTGCCCCAGGAATACCCTACAGAGATCAGAACATGGATGTCACAGTCCAGATTTTGTACAGATGGCACATGATTTAAGTACAATCATGTTGTTTTATTGTATTTACAAAACGTAAGCCTCAATCCCCATAAATGGTCATCTATTAGTTTTAAGATGGTCATTTATAGATCTGTTAATACCTGCATGTTTCTAAAAGGTAATTCTAGAAAATGCAACACAAAATCCACTTAAAATGCCCTTTTTACTTTCAATTTCAAATTCTATCAAATTACATTTACCAAATTTACAAGTATTAATTTTTGTAGTTGTTAATTCTAATTTTTCCTCATGGTTTGGTCAATTCCTTAAAAAACATGAACACTACAAAAAATTGAATCATGATAAATAATGATAACTCAGAACTACACTCTACAATACAATTCTGCATAATAATTTCATATAATGGAGTAACCTGTATTAATACAGAACTTGTAGTAAGACTTTCTGGAGTATTTGATCTGATATCTGTGAAGATGATCTGTATCCACAGTGGAGCCTGGAAGACTTTCTACTTTTTATGGCAGTGTCTGACACTAACCCAGCTTCTGCAGTTGTTTATGTATCAAGCTAAATCTTAATCTATTCACAAGGGAGAACGTTCCTATTTCCCTCACTGATTAATATTGCTTGTCATGGGCTAGTGGTATGCAGTGGGTTTCACAAAAATCTTGATGACTTTTGCAGAAATCAGTTATCTGAAAGTTTTTCCGGATTAGTATGGCAGATAGAGAAACAGCTACAGCAGGTAGAAGTGAAGGAATCCAACAGGTTTCTGGGGGGTCAATGCCCAGAGGCTATCAGTTCTTACATAGCTGCTTACATCAGCAATAATAGGGCAATGATTTCTTTATGGGAATTTAATGAGTGCAGCATAAGAAAAATGTTCTGGAAGGTTGGATGGAGATTGGTAAAACTCTTTATCGAAAAATCAGGACTATTTCTACCAGACAGAACTATAAAACAATTTTTGATGTCACTTTATATGCCTAACAAAGAGAGATTTATACCAAGGGCTGCCATAGGTAATTTCTTTACCACTTACAGTAGTATAACCAAGCAATGCAAAGATAGTCATTTAGTTAAATATTACAAAGACCACCTATGATCAAAATACATGTACCATTGAAAAATTTCACTCCACTGTTTTAATTGGGAAAATTCACACTACCTGACCAATTTGGGGAAATTGTGCCTTTTGAATGTTAGAAATGGGGCTGATTAAATGCATCCCAGTTTCTGAGAACTGAGAGCCCTGAAATTATTTCAATGTAATGAATAGATCCTATTAATTTTCAAAAAATGACTCTACATGCATGTCCTCCTTTCAGACACATGATTTCATGGAAATTAACAGCATGCTGATGATACTGAAATCTCTTTTTGGACAGAGATTACTGTCCACTTTTCGATACTGGCTCTGTACTCCAAATTGCATTCATTCTATCCCCCATTTTTTGACTTGAGAAAAAATTGTACTGGGATTGAGTGCACTTAAGTTTGGGAGGATTAGAACACCTGCATACACTGTTTGATAGATATCCAGAGGTCAAATCCTTGTCTGCCTGATATCATTCTCTTAATAATACATGTATCTATCTCCTCATAAGATTAGTCTAATCTTTAAACCTGCACTTCTCTCAACTTCACAACCCAATGTAGTACTAGTCTCTCATTTCTTCTCTACAACACCCTACCCCATACATCCATATACCCTAAACAACAGAACATCCAATACAAAATAACACCCCACACAACAGAACACCATATACAAAACACATATAGAAAACCTAAAACAATACCCATACAAATTATCCCATACATCAGAAAACCTCAATACAACAGAAAACCTCACACAACAAACAACCCTAAACAACAGAAAACCCCATACAATGGAAACTTCATACAACAGAAAACCCTGTACAACAGAAAACTCAGTACAACAGAAAACCCCAATACAACAGAAAACCCCATACAATGGAAACTTCATACAACAGAAAACTCCAATACAATAGAAACTTCATACAACAGAAAACTCCAATACAACAGAAACTTCATACAACAGAAACCCCAATACAACAGAAAATACCAATACAACAGAATACATCATACCAGTACAACAAACAACCCCAATACAACAGAAAATACCAATATAACAACAACAAAACACAAATACAACAAAAACTCCAGTACAACAGAAAACCAAATACAACAGAAAACCCTGTACAACACATATATAGAAAACCTAATACAATACCCATACAAATTATCCCATACATCAGAAAACCTCAATACAACAGAAAACCTCACACAACAAACAACCCTAAACAACAGAAAACCCCATACAACAGAAAACCCCATACAACGGAAACTTCATACAACAGAAAACCCTGTACAACAGAAAACTCAGTACAACAGAAAACTCAGTACAACAGAAAACCCCATACAACGGAAACTTCACACAACAGAAAACCACGTACAACAGAACTTCATACAACAGAAAACTACGTACAACAGAACTTCATACAACAGAAAACCTCGATACAACTGAATACCCCAATACAACAGAAAACCTAATACTACAGTAAACTTCAATACAACAGAAAACCCCAATCCAACATAAAACCCTTTACAACAGAAAACCCCAATACAACAGAAAACTTCAATACAACAGAAAAACTCATACAATGGAAACTTCATACAACAGAAAACCTCAATACAACAGAAAACTTCCTACAACAGAAAACCCCCAATACATCAGAAAACCCTGTACAACAGAAAACCCTGTACAACAGAAAACTCAGTACAACAGAAAATCTCAATACAACTGAAATTCAATACACCAGAAAACTTCAATACAACAGAAAACCCCATACGACAGAAAACCCTTTACAACAGAAAACTCCAATACAACAGAAAACCCCAACACAACAGAAAACCCCATACATCAGAAACTTAATACAACAGAAAACCCTTTACAACAGAAAACCTCTCACAACAGAAAACCACGTACAACAGAAAACCCCAATACAACAGAAAACCACATACAAAAGAGAACCTTATACAACGGAAAACTTACCCGAGATCCTTTCTCACCAACACATTTACATCCATTATTCCTTTGACAGTTCACTCCACATTCCTTTAAGTCTTGCTGCAAAGAGAAACAATGGACATATATACATGTATATTGATATCACTAGTCTATGAAAGATTACCCTATTTCATAATGAATTTCAAATATATTTTGACTTATCTGTTTATTCATATGATCATTAAGAGTGATGCATGAAATTATTATGTACAGAAGGCATGTTTTGCACACAATAAATGCTTTTATTGGATGTAAAACTTATACGGTACCAATTTTGATGCACCAGATGCGCATTTCGACAAATAATGTCTCTTCAGTGATGCTCAACCGATATTTTACAAAAAAGATTTCTCCAACAGTTCAAAAGTCTCTGAACTCTCTCTCTCCTTTCTCTCTCTCTCTGAATCACTCAACTCCAGACATTTTGACATCACAGATTCTCTCTGAATCATTCCCCTCTGCTTAGTTCAGCAAAAATTGAAGGAAAAAAATGGAACATGATTAAAGAATAAACACACACAAGATATCTATCAGACCCTAGGGAAATATTTATATAAGTCTCCATGGAAACCTATCAGAGTGCTAGTGTTGTTTACAGAAACACAACGGATTGGGAGGTTTCCTTATCTTCTGTGGTATCCACTGAAATGGCTACTTACAATATTGTTAGAACTCGAGTTTAATCATGTACCTCTCTGATGTTCGCAATGACGAAAACTTGCTACCAATACTGAATGCCTAGTGCATGTACATTATCTTGTATCATTAGTACCACTTGCTTGCATTTGTCAAAAAATATTCCTGCTTTCTAACATAATGTAATCCTTACACAATTATAATTAGATAATTCCCTGCATTTAATAGAACCAATGATTGCAAAATACAGCAATTCTTTGAAATGCTCTGCCTTACTACTTCAATAGCTGAGAGTGCCACATGCTTCTATAACCAGACACTCTAGGGAAAACAAACATGCAGTGAATTGCACTGCAGCATGTTGAAATGTCAAGAAGGTTATAGTTATGAACAAAGATAGCATTATGCTGTGTTCCTTATGCCATATCATGTTCTATGTAGAGATGTCATTACTCTTGTCTGACTGGACATGGACGCTTTCAGTGACACAGACAGAACTTTGTGCTCTCAGAGCAATCTGATCAGGATTCTCTGATTCAATCCACACTGCTATTTTTTAACTCTCATAAATCATCAGTGAGTTCCTTTCTTGCAACAGTTGCATTACACAAGAAGCTGCAACAATACATCCAGCTACACATGACACACTAAGCAATCTGTGATATCCACTCTGTCTCAAACCGCTGACTTTCATGGTGATTGATTCTGGCATCCAACAACTGTACTAAAGTTATAGGCTTGTGTGTATTACTATACTCCACAATCAAATTGCAAACTGGCTACTGCACTGCAACCTGACAAAGACAAGTACATAAGTGGTCCTACTATCAACCTACTATGGTTACTTGTTTTAAAGATCATTCTACTTTAAATCACACTTACTATCCCACTTATGAGTCAAGGGAGAAGAGACAATATGTTGTCATTTCGTTCATACCATAGTCAAGTTATCTTGAAATGCAAGTGAAGCAGAGTAATTGCTATTTCATCTTGAAATTTTCCCCTCTGCACAAAAGGATTCCATCTGACAGGTGTTTTAATTTACCTGATGGTCAAAATAGGTAATTGACCATGTGACTGATTTCATTGCATGAAAACTTAATCATTAACAATGCTATTAGGTGCATGAGAGAATTATGAAATGGACAGCCTGAGTCTTCACTCATGAACTTCGAAAAAAGTAGAACTGCAATGACACATGGTATGTGGGTTTTTTATTTTTATGACTGAAGTTACCATCTTGTTTTTCTTACATCATCACATCTAATGGAATTTGCAAACCTCAAAACCATACTTTGGCAAAGATAACAGCTGAACAGTTTTTCATCTTATGCAAGAAAAATATCTTTTGAAACAGTCTATTATAAACAATTCTTAATGCATGTCTATACCTTAATAAGTTAAGGCACAGACAAAAATATTTTGTACTCAATAACCTTCAAAATTTATCAAAAATCACAAAACCACAAAATGAAGAATTTATCAGTGCAGACTAAGGGAGATTTAAAAATATGCTTCCATATCATCTGTAACACACCTTATAATCAATGGAGATTCAGAAAAGTGTTTATAAATGATAAATGGTAAGCTTTTGCCCAGACTGTTATCTCTATAATTATTGCTGTTCTTAACACTTCTGAATTTCAGAATTTGACTACTATTTAACACATGTACTGGAATTTCTCCTAATAAAAAAAGTACTCAGGAAGCTATATGGAGATTTCCTGAAAGCTGTGATTGATGAAGTAGGTCAGACTTAACATGCCTGTTAAGCCATCCTGCCATGAAATAAATGAAGAACATCTGAACTCGTTTACCATCCATGGTCTGCAAACCATCAACTCAAAGAATTCTCTAGGTTAAAAAAAATTCCCAGATTATCAGCCCCCATATATCTTCTGATCAAGGCACTTTATTTGAATTCTATATAAACTTTTTGTTATTTTTTTTTTCTTGGGTTAATGATAAAAATTCTCTTAGACTAGTACTTTATGCTTTGTAAATCAGGTCTGTTTTCTCAGTTAAAGCTTTATTTTATTCCAATCACTTCACTAAAATAATCCAAGCAGTCTTCATTGCAAATGGATTTCTGAAGCTTCAGTTTTTCCCCCGAGTTGTCCTATCAATTTGATAATGTCAGAGTAGGAGTTTGGAGTTGGATAACTCGACAACTCAAATTTCGGGAAAATAGGTTGAACAAAAGTATTGTTTATCGAGATTTAATCACCAAATCTTTTAAAGAAATGACAGAAAATGATATTGAAAAAAGAAGTAGAAAGCATAAACCTTATGTATTATTCACTGGTAATGAATATCACCAGTAGAGTGCCTATCACAATTGCATTTTAATAATTTCACAAATTTCTTGAAATCTCGAACTTTCCAAAATTTCTACCCAATTATACCAATGTATTTATACATAATATTTCTGGTCCTAAAATTTATGTACAAAAACTATGGAACATACAGATGTTGGCAGCTAGTCTTATCCTGTGTTCATGAAACTTTATATATTTGTTATTAATCACCCCCCAGAGCACTAAGACACCCCCTGCAAGGTAAGCATCTTATTGCCAGCAGAAATGCAGATATCAAAGGCAGCATAATTCTTGCTAGATGACACACAGAGTGTAACATTGCTAATGGCAACAAAGGTGGGGCCCCACTAATGCAACAACAAGTTGTTAATTATAGGATATAAGTACATGCTTATTGCATCCAGTTATAAAAACTTGCATTCTATTACATTAAACTTGTGTTCATCAAATTTGAACAACACTTTTTCAATTTTATTCTGTTTCAAAAACTCCTTTTTCATTACAAGTTTTTGAAAATTCATCAGTTTTAAACAAAATTCACTACTCTTGAGTTGATTTTGGTGAATGGCTACCAGCAGTACAATGTATGTAGTACATCCTTCACTACATCACAGCTGCTGTGTAAAGTTTTGGACCCAAAATGATTGCATCCAGACATCCCACTAAAAACACCCTGAATCTGGGTCATCTGATGAACAGTCAGGATAAAGCAACAGCAGGGGGCATATCCTCACAATCTTCAACATATACTACTTGTGAGTACATCATTGTCAAAGCTTTGTGTGAGTCATATGTGTGGGAGTTTGGAAATGAAAGACCTTTTTGTATGTGCTGTTAAATACTATTACCTATAGCATCATATAGAATAGAATGCCTTTGTATTATAAAGTGTCTCATTCAAATTCCTTGTTGCTTAGCAAATTTTTCGTGTTTCAAGGCATGGTTTTAACATGCATCATATTTATTGCAAAATTTTATGTTCTTAGTAACATTTGTATATTGAAATTTAGGAAAATTTCCCAGACTTATCTGATAAAATTATATGGAAGTATACTTTTCACATATAATTTGTTGATCAAAATATTACAGTACATATCAAACAGTTAGTGTGAGGTGTGTGCCGTTTTATAGTTAACTGCTTCAAAACAGGAAAATTTCCATTTTGTTTTCACTCTCCATACATCATCCTGATTATCATGAAAAATCATCAGCTACCATTATCTGATGCCGTGGAAACTGACTTGAATGTATGCCAAAACAACCCAGAAAGTAGATTCTAGAGCTTTTTATAGATACATGGGAAGTGTCCTATTCAAATGTACCATCTGACCAATAGCCTGAGAAATTGTGCCCATATGGATATTCTGGTGTCATTGAATTTTACAATTTTGAACACTCCTCTCAACTGAAGCCACTGTTTGCACACATTGCACAAAATATACCCAATATCTATACATTGTAAACTCCTGGAGGAACAATATTGTATGTCATACATAATTCAATTCTTTGGTTTTCATTAAGAATTTCTAAAGAGTTTTACAGAGGGCTAAATTTGCATCCAAAGGCAAAATAGTAACTCATTGAAGCATATATATGTAGCTTGATATAAGTAAGTAGTACAATTATATAATTAGGCAGATTAGTAGACTATATTATAGATAGGTAATGCCATGTGTTTTCATTGGCTTAACCAGTTGTTGCATTAACTGACATATTAGATAACACATTTTGTTTAATAAATATAGATATCTATATGATCATGATATCTTAGTGCTATCAAAGCAAGTATTCATTAATTCATATGTAGAAGTTTGCTTAGTCAACTAAAACCAAGGCCTGATCAGATATATGTATGTGAACATATTTTTTCTTATTTTCTCATCAATAACAACTTGCTCTTCATTCCTCAGAGGAACAATAAAACAGTCTATTTTTGAAATAAAAACCATGCAGTGCCTTTTAGGGATGAGAACTTATAATAATTCTTGGTTTTGTATGAACTCATGATCTTTCATACCTCCTTTTGAAACAGCTAGGAATGAAGTCGCATGATAAGGTAATTCCACCCCTCTAGACTAAATTTGATTGTTGATTCTTCAAATAATATATCTTTAAGTAACAAATAAAAATGATAAAATAAGTATGTTGCGGTATTGATAATTTTTTTTTTTATCAATTAGCATACATATATACCTGTCAATCAATGTCAGAAAATTGTAATTTTCCTCTGAAAGCATTATAAATTTTTTACAAAAACTGGTTATAATTTCATGAAACTGTTTCTTTAAAAATATACAGAATGTTTGTGAAAAATAAAGGAAATATATCGCATAATGGAATTGATAGATAATTGAATGAAAACAGAGTTATTGCCCTTGGATTCCATATTTTGAAACATATAATTGATTATTCATATATAACTTAGACTTTCGAAACATTTTATGGTTAACAAGATTTTTTACAATAACTATTAAAAAAGACTCCAACAAAATTTATATTCCCATCATGCATAAATCTTAATAAATCATTGACTTTGCGAAATCTTATGACATCACAGGAGGGTGGAACTATGTTAATATATTCAAGAGTAATGACTTCACCTGTGGTGTAAATTTAATTAGCATATGAATCACACAATTTATCAAAAATGTTTTCATGAAAATATTCCTGTGGGCTGATAACAGAGTTTAAAAGACAATTTTTCCAAAATGATTTGTGTAGGTTTTTCAATGCAAGCATCTGACAATCTTCTGGCTCCATTATTAGGCATAAAACTTTGAGGTGCTCACTTTTGATCTAAGTCTTGTTCTTATAAAAATGAACAAATTCTGAAAAAGGGAGACTGCAGTCAGAGATCAAAAGTGAGCTCATTAAGTTACATGTACATGGCCTAAGAGCTAGATGGTTATCTGAGTGAGGTTGATAAGCCCCTTGTCCAACATATTTTTTATTTTTACCAGATAAGTATACAATTTAGACATTGATTATATATATGTAGGAGTATATTCCTGAGGAAGTAAAGAAACTAGTGAGTACATTCAGTCTGCTTTGTGATATTTTTTTATCATACTAGACTACTTGTGTAGATTCTATGCACACACACAATCTAATATTATATATACAAGCATGGAGAGATATAGCAGATAAGATCCCCTTTCAAAGACCACACCCAAATTGGAAGATTTGCTGCGGGTTTCTATAATATTCTTATTTATGAGAATATGATTCTGAAGTTTTTCAAATGGACTGTTTTCCTAGCCATTGAGCTCATATTTATAATATAGTCCAATTTCTAAACAATGTAATACATTGTAATAATACAATGTAATACATTGTAATAATTTTGTTTTTGCATTTTTTGCCCCCCAAAAATAGGAATTGCCTTTTTTTTTAAGTAAAGAGAGAAAAGAGAGAATAGGATACTAAGAAATGGAAAGATGGAGTCGATAAAATAGCAAAATGCTGCATGTATATGTGCAGTAGTTACTGAGATTTTGCAAAAAGAGTTTTGAATAGTACAAAGACCTGTGTGAAAATGTTGGGTGTAACCTATATGACATATCCTAGGCTTTCATTAGATATTTAAGTGATGATTTATTCACACTGCAGGTCTTCAGGAGATCTCAGTGATGACAACTCCACAAGTCTTCAGAAGACAGTAATGGAATATCCACAACACTTTAGGAGACGTAAGTGTTGGCCTATTCAAAGGTCTTCAGGAGCATAAGTTTCAGATGCCATATCCTTGAGGCTTTGAGGAGATCTAAGTGATGATTTATTCACAGGCCTCCAGGAGATCTAAATGATGGCATATTCAAAGGTCTTCAAGATATATAAATGATGGCATATCCACAGCCCTGGGACAATCATGGTTTAATTGCTGCAGTTACCATAATAATGACCTAGATATCTCAGTGGTTACTACTGGGATCCAGGTTCGATTCCCTGTCCAGACATATTTCATATATATGTGGCCATCATTATCATTAAAAATATTTATGTTTGATGTACTCCGACCCACATTTTTCAAGGTGGGTCGGTTGGTAGTTTTTTTTTGGGGGGGGGGGGGGTTAATGTCATGAAGTTTTTAAAATATTTTCTTTTAAAATAAGGAGAATTTTCTATTTTTCAAGGGAACAAAACAAAAATGAAATTTTGAACTGCTGAAAAAATGATCGGGTAGGAGCAAATTTGACAGGTCGGTCGAAGTACATCAAACAAATCAATTTTTATTTTTGGCCTGTACATTCTTTTCCTAGTACTAAGGCCAACTCTATTCTTGCTGGAGTGAAACACTATTAAAGCAGGGAAGAAAGCAGTGGAATTGATGGCCAATGGATATCAACCTAGAAAACTTGGTGGTTAGAGCACCTGACTAGTGATTATAATGCACACATTGCCAGTTCTCGACCCAGGCCAGCTGACAAGATCCCCAGCAGAATATCCTCTCTGTTACACCATAACACCAAACTGAATAGTTACAATAGGTACAAAGACTTCATGATTCTTGTTTCTTCAGGGTGTATGATATATTAAATGTAAATGAAGAGTGAAAAAATGCAATATCATATTAGAATTTGTGATACAATTTATTATAGCATCCAGGAAACTTAGATAAAGCTACACCAGCTAATTCAGTGGCTCTACCAGTTAATCAATTGTTGGTGAAAGGCTATACTAGTTAGTGAATCAATGTCTAGAAAACTAGCTATATCAGCTGATTTAGTGTCTTGCAAACTATTCATACCAATTAATTTTATGTCTAGGAAACTGGTTCTTATACCTAATTTACAGTCTTTACCACTTAATCTATAATAGTGTCCAAGATCTAGCTATACCACCTCATTTGGTGTTAAGGAAACTGCCCGGCTCATATACCAGCTAATATAATGTCTTCAGTACATCAGTATTCAGATATCTGAAATTTTACAGTCCCTCCCATGAATTTTGTCCAATAAATAAACATGAGACTCATGAGTCATATTGCTCACCTGCGCTACTGTACTTTCCCATGTAAAACACAGAATCCCAATTATGCCCCCTCCTGTTGTGGCCCCACCTTGAATATGGGGGTAAACAAATGAAAATATACACCAACTAAGGATGTTTGCATGATAATTTGAAAAATTACATAAACGTGGTTTTTGAGAAGTTTCTATATTCCTATGTAAAACTTTTAAAATCTTTCTTGCAGCCGCATCCTAAGCCCAGGAGCCATAGTATGAACAAACTTGAATCTACACTAAAAGATTAGGATCCTTGCAAAAAGACAAATTATATTTTGTACACTTGCGCTTTTGAGAAGAAGATTTTTTAAAAGAATTTTCCAATAAAATCTTATGTGGAAATTGGAACCCAGTACTAGTCTTCTGATGGCTCCATGCACCCTAGCCCTAATGCAGTGACCTGGCATGAACTAAATCTAATCTATATTTTATGAAGATGCTTATACACATCAATTTGACATACTGAAACCTCGTAAGCCTTTTTTAAAAAAAAAATTGCCTAGATACTTTAACCTTGCTTGAAGCCATCCCTCTCCTTGATTCAGTCATTTTTGTAATGATTACATGGACAGGTAATACTAAAAAAACCGAATCAAACTAGATTGCAACCAGCATGTATTCGTTGTCTATGATCATAATGAAAGTAATGTCAGTTTCCAGAGAAATGTAAGAGAAAAGGTTCAGTGAATGTTTGGGCTTTTCTGGTTCAGTGCTTTTTAGACATGTAACCCTATTTTCTTGCTTATTTCTCTCTTGAAAGAAAGCATTTTCCTTTAAACTTTTATATCAAAAAGCTCACTCGAGTTTTCAGTTCAGGTGAGCTAAAATCATTTCATACAATATTTCATTTGTTATGGTGAAGTTCTATTGTGATGTTTAAAGCGCACTATAAGTGGCATATTTGTCGCCATTAAAGAATTGTTCAAACTACCACTAATGAAATAAAAAAAATCTTCTAAGGTTTCAACTGTTAAATATGTGATACACTAAAACAAATCATTGAATATAGAACTTCAAGAAAGAATGAGAGATAACAGGGCTCGAAATTAACATATGCCCGTCAGTCTGTGACTGGTTAAAAGTATTGCGGACTGACCGACATTTGTTTTAGTAAGTCCGATGGGACTGGTTAATTTTCTAAAGCATCATTTTGGAAAATATACTTGTGAAATTTTATACACACATTTGGTATGCTTCGATCTGTAGATATCAGACGAATCTGATTCGTAAATATAAATCCCACATTTAAGTGTTACAATATTGTCTGAGGCATATTGAGTTTAATTTCATTTTAATAACATTAACGAAATATGTTTAATTATTTCTGGAAAACTGTTGGACTGGTAAAATTGTCTGTGGACTGGTTGAAATTATACCCATCAGTCCGATTGGACTGGTGACATAAAAAGTTAGCTTCAAGCCCTGGATAACTGAAATATAGTATGCATATGATCCCTCAATTTATACAGAAAAGGAATTTTTCAAACTGGTCAGCTGGAAAAAAGTAGAACTTCATCAGAAACTGTTCCCAAGAAATTCAAAGCTATGTGATAAAGTTTATATCAGTATCTTAAACAATACAATAAGAAAAAAGTATGGACACAATGCTGGTGAGACTGAGATGGATGGACACAATGCTGGTGAGACTGAGATGGATGGACACAATACTGGTGAGACTGAGATGGATGGACACAATGCTGGTGAGACTGAGATGGAAGGACACAATACTGGTGAGACTGAGATGGATGGACACAATGCTGGTGAGACTGAAATGGATGGACACAATAGTGGTGAGACTGAGATGGAAGGACACAATGCTGGTGAGACTGAGATGGATGGACACAATGCTGGTGAGACTGAGATGGATGGACACAATACTGGTGAGACTGAGATGGATGGACACAATGCTGGTGAGACTGAGATGGATGGACACAATGCTGGTGAGACTGAGATGGATGGACACAATGCTGGTGAGACTGAGATGGAAGGACACAATACTGGTGAGACTGAGATGGATGGACACAATGCTGGTGAGACTGAGATGGATGGACACAATGCTGGTGAGACTGAGATGGATGGACAGATAGAGAGGAAACCTATAGTCTACTCCAAGTTGACCAGTAGAAGGCTAATAAACAGTGGAAGTTTTCAAACCTTCATTAATATTCATCTTCAAATTTGGAAAAAATGTTGGCCACTTTGCAAGGGCAGATCCAGAGTGGGAGGGGTCCAGGGGGCCCAGACCACCCCCTTTTTGCAGACCAAAAAATTTAAGTTATTCAATTTTTAAGAGACTTTAAGTCGAAATGATATGAAAGGTGGATACTTGCATATAACTGCATCATTCAAATTTATCAACACCAGAATATCATTTAATTCTAGGATAAATAAGACAACACACTGATATACATTTACGATGGTTTTCGTCAGATACCTGTAAGTATCACTGTTTAATTCTTAAAAAGTATATGTAACATGATAGTTTTTGTTTAAGAAGCAGACATTTAAGGAGGTGTGCTACACCGGAGAAATTTGACATAGATGAAAAGTGGAGGATATGTACAACAATATTTTGAAGTTGAAAATTTTCAAATTTACTTTATTTTGTCAAAAAATACAGTTTTAGTGGAAGGTAATCTGAAAAAAAATTAAAATCCCTACTGGACTCAAACCTCCGACCTACAGGTCAGCAGTTGGTATTCTAACCTACTGAGCTACTCAGCTAGGTATTTAAATCGAAAAGGAAAAGCCAAATATTGCTGATATCGATTTTTTCATCAATGTTTTTAAAGGAAGTCAGCCATTATGACGATGTAGAGTACTACCTTAAAGGTGAAAAGGAAGTGCCAGGAAATCCCCAGAATGCAGTATTTAGTACCATTTACAACAGAGCCTGGGGTGGGGGTGGGTGGGGGTAGGTGGCCCCCAGACCCCTTGCCTATTGGGAGTAAGCTTTAAATCAGCTTTTTTTTTTATAATTTAAAATCAGATCTGAGTATAGGGATATCAATGACTAGAACTGGGAAACAAATAGTGAATAAACAAAAGTATTTTCATGTATAATTACTGTCTCAAGATCTCCTAAGATGTTATGTACACAAGGAAAAGGTGTAAATGGGTGGGGGTGGAGATTTTGAAAAGTGACTAAAGATCAAGTGCTAGTCCTCCTTTTCACAAATTCCTGGATCCGCCTATGCTTTGTATTGGGATATGGTCATGGTTTGGAGGAATCCAGTTCCCATGTATAACTTCACCCAAAACTCAAAACCACAGACTTTATTCAAATCTTTCGCAGCTCCTTTTTAACATTTTAGATTTTAACACATGTAGCTGGTACAAATGGTAACATAGTGAAGCATACCCAGATGTGTAGTTTAAAATCCTGGGTTCAATTCACAAACAAAAACCAATTCTTTCTTAAATTGTATAAATCTTGAACAAGAGGTTTAGTGAATTTTTTTTAGATAACTTGTCAAAAAATCAAAATCTCTCCCCCTCTTTCTCTCTTGAACTTGAAAAGACACCTTCAGTTAAATAATTATTTTTCTTAATACATACTAAATTTCAACACACTTAATAATATGTTCTTGTAAAAATGCCACACAATTATGAAATGAAGAGTAAGATTTACTTACAGCATACACTTGAACAGTACTTGATATATATAAGCTAGCTACACAGAGTAGGAGCCTGCAACGAGAAAAATGAAACAAACTATAGGTGATTCTGATCACTGCAATATTCGCGGACACCGCGAAACCACAGTTAAAACACATACAAGACAACAAAATATCACTGTAAAAACTTTTTAAAACAACAACTTTCAAAAGATTAAACGTAAAACTTACCATGACTTCATGGCTTTAGAGTTACTGTGAGTTTTGAAAGCACTATGGTTTTTCCTGTCTTGACTTTTGGCGCACGGCGCACAACTACAGTTCTTGCGTTCTAACGGCATTGGTTATTTTGTCACAGACGTCGTGTTTCGGTCACAGAACGGCCGCTATGCCGCTCTCTCCTCCACGGCTGAGAGGTCTCAGCTAGAGTTGGTCAGTTCACCTCCCTGAATCCGTTAAAATGTCCCCAGCAACATGAGAGCGGTGACACGCTACGATCCTCTAACTCTCCCCTCTCTTCGGATGAAGACAAACTCCAAGAAATGCCAAAGATTCCGATTTGGAGAGAGGAGGCGGAGCTTGCATATCAAGTTTCAGCTACCCATCAGTTTAGGAGAATTTCATAATGTTTCTCACGTTAAAAACAATGCTTTTAATTTTCACGGAAATGACTCGAATACCACCGAACTTAGTTAAAACAATGCAGTACTCTATTTTACGAAATACAAGAAATTTTCACGTCGTTACGATAAAATCTTGGTAAGGGATAAGCAGTGATTTTATTCTTTTATGATGGGATGCTGACGATAAGACGTCTGCATAATCTGTTGTAAATCGGATTAACATAAAAGATTATCAAACCAAGGCCTTATCTTCTATTTTAGTACTAATGTCCATATGTCAATAGAGAAGAGCGATGGTTTTAAAAGAGAAGTTTTAGTCGGCACTGAATATCAGCAAATGGTGCTGGCATATTCTCCCTACCTGAAACGGGGTTTTGGGGAAAATCTTACGAAAATTTGCATTGATTGACGGCGAGGAATTCTGGAAAGTTCTTGAGAGACAAAGCAACTTCTTGCGAGCGCTTCCGCTCACAGAAAGAAGTGCACCGAAAGTTCAGCAATTTTGTGGTCAGACAGACCGTTCTGAATTGTTAAACATAAATGACCTCTTGACAAAATCTTGAAGTGACTCACAGTGGGCATAGTTGTGCTTTATTTGCGAATCTGGAGTGTTTGAAAATTTGAGATTTTTTCTTCAAAAAGTGGGCGGTCCGCTGCTGAATCTGACGGTCGTTGCCGTACTCCGCCGAGAAGTTGGGGATTGTAACATGATGGTCACAAAGTCCCGCTAAACTTCTATGAAATATTTTTTCCCAAGATAAATCGGTGACGGAAGAGACAATTTTTCAGCACGGTCCCTCTGTGTGGGACTAAGGGGACGAGGAGTATGAGACCACGGGAGGTGATTTTATTCCTGGTGGTTCTAGGAATTTCTTTGGATCTGTCTCTTGGAGCCGTGAGTATATATAGTCCGTTTCTAAATTAGATGTTGCGAGTGTATCGCGAATAACTCGGGAAGAAAGAGAGCAGCAGATTAGAAAATAATATTTTCAATAATATAGGCCCTATTCTTCAATTTGATTTTTTATTTACCGATCTGATGGTTAGGGCGCTGTCTTCGCAAGCAGGAGGCCCGGTTCGGTTCTCGGTCCCAGTACCACGTGAAACCGACATTTAAGTTAATGGAATAAGTAGTGACTGTTCTCGTCATTTGAAGTGAAAGTCACGGGTATTTCGAATAGGTTCAGTATCATTTTAAGCATTGACACAATAAAGAACCCTTCCTACTAAGGCCAAATGAGCGTCATGAATCATTATATGTACTCGGGGCCAGGCGGATCCAGAAATTTTTGAAAGGGGGGGGGGGTCTATGATTAAGTTTGGTTTTCAAGGGGGATCCACCCTCAAAGTGTGTTATTTTTACCTTTTGTAGCAATTTTTTTTTTTTTTTTTTATAATACAAAAGAGGGATCTAACCCTCAGACCTCCCCCCTCTAGATCCGCCACTGGGCCACTTCACTTAAAGTTGTGACTTCTCTACACGTAAGCCTTTAGCAATAACATTGAGTACATGTATTAGTTTTATTATACTTTAATTACTTTAGCCAATTTTCAATTATTGATTGAACATAGAGTCTCAGAGAGTTACATGTATGTGGGTTCATGCCATATCGGTTACAGTAGCAGATGTAGAAATTTTTGAAGGGATGTGCGACCTTAGGGAGATTACCTTTAATTCTTTCCAAAAGGGATAGGGGGACTTCAAAAGAACCTCGTATTGTTAATAAATTTCAGCCAAATGGGGTGAGGTTTGCAACTTCCATAACCTGCAACTGCCAAGAAAAGATGGTGAAAAATTAGGAGTTATTTCCCTTGTACCATGGAAACGTCATGTGTTGGTACAGTGTATTATTTACCAGTGTACTGCATGAGGAGATAGATAGATAGATATATATGTATATATATATATATATGTAGCGGTCAGCCGGGTTTGATCGCCAGTGGCCAGATAGCTCAGTTGGTAGAGCACCTGACTAGAAATTCAGGGGGCCCGGGTTCGAATCCCGGTCTGGTCCGTTGCATTTTTCTCCCTTCCTGTTACATTTGGTGCCGTAGACCAGCCCCTGGAACTGACAGGTGAAAATGCCTGCCAGGGTATTAAGATCCTGGGTTGATGTCTTCAGATGTGAAGACATTTAAGGGGGGAGGAATGTAGCAGTCAGCCAGGTTTGATCGCCGGTGGCCAGATAGTTCAGTTGGTAGAGCACCTGACTAGAAATTCAGGGGGCCCGGGTTCGAATCCCGATCTGGTCCGTTGCATTTTCTCCCTTCCTGTTACTATTATATATATATGAAATTATTATCTGACCAACATATAATAACATGTTAATTTGTAAATGTTTTGTGATTTCTATCAATGTAACCTTTTATTATTATTATTTGAAGAGATGGATTAGATAATGACGCAATGGCATGAGCTAGAAAATCATAAGTAATATTTGGATTATACTTTTTTTATATTGGACTTAAGGTTGCATAATAGAATAGAAATTTCTTACAGTTGTCAGTTTCAAGCACGTTAATATAGTTCTCGTCAAATGATCAGATGGGAAAATGACTTGAGTTAGGTGTATCAAATACCCCTCAGAATGCAAGAAATTAAACCTTTGATTTATTATTTACAATATTGAAATTATAAACCTTCAAAGTTGGCCTAAACAGCATTTGCCCCACCGAAATAAATCACCGATTTTGACATGAATTTTGACTTTTGAAGTCCTTGAAGGTAGGCCTGCACCTAAGATTTTTTCAGATTAATGTATTAAACATGCATATCAATTTGGTATAAAATATCAGTTTAAAGTTAAAATTTGAGGCTTGATGTTTTGTTTTCAACCTATTTTTCTCCTTAGGCTTGCAAAGGATGTAGTTCCACAGTGTGTTTGTGTGCTGGGCAGAAAGGATACAGGGTGAGAATTTAACGTCGTAACCAATTTCATACCTGTAAGAATTTTCTCTCTCATTTACCACATCATAGTAAAAATATTTCCACTAAATGGAATCCTCTTTGTGTTTTAGGGAGCACGTGGTTTACCTGGATTGAGAGGCTCTCAAGGATTACCTGGATTTATAGGACGTGAGGGGCCACCAGGACCCAAAGGGTTGAAGGGTGATTTTGGAGAAGCTGGTGGGGATGGAGAGCGAGGAAACAGGGTGAGTAGATACTGTAGGTATACATATTTTAGGGTATCTAAAATTAGGAAGAGTAAAAGTTACATGCTGTTTGGTATACAGTCATGAATATATACATAATAAGACAGTAATTTGCTTTTACAATATTTGGACAAAGTGCTAGTGACAGTAGATTTACTTTGATGTTTCTAAACTTTGAGAATCATAAGCAAGTAGCTAAAATATGTATATACCGCTAACACTTGTGATATACAGAGTACCGAATTTATGGACTTTAAAAATACGAGTTATACAGTAGACTAAGTACTTTGGAAGCTTTTTAATAACAAATAATTCTGTTAAATACACTAAAATATTTCCTGTATTTTGCTATTTGAGCTTTTACATGTATATGATACAGTGTATTAAGTGTAAAGTGCTGTCTGTAATATTCATTCTATCGTTAACTGGTTTCTTACAGGGAGATCCCGGCCCTCAAGGAATGAATGGTGTGCCAGGAGTACCGGTAAGTTATAATCTCTCTGATGACTTATTCTGGTGAGTTGGCTCTAGGATGACTTGTGATATAAATAGTTAGCTCTGTGTTGACTCATTCTACTGAGTTACATCTGTGTTGAATTGTTCTAGTGAATGTGCTTTCTGTCGAGTTGTTTTAGTGAGTTACCTCTCTGTGCATTTGTTTTGGTGAGTTCTATGTTGACTTGATCAAGAGAGATAAGTCTTTATTGATTAGATCTTGTGAGTTACCTCTATATTGACTTCAGACTTTCCCATCCATCCATAGATTTTGCAATACTAGTATTTCTATTCTTTGCTTTTATTTTCATCTGTTCATCCTCCTTTTTAATCAAATCTTTGATCTTTACATTAGGGTCTTCTATCACTTGCTGTATGATAAAATGTTGATAAATATTTCAAATTTATTTAAAGAAATCTGTACCATATGTTGCCTCTTGGCTCAGCTTCAGAGAATTGTCTAGTATTAGATTGCAGTTGGTATCTGTTTTAGGAATAAAAAGGTTTAGAGTCAATTGTAGTAGTAAATATCACTGGTTTTTGTGAGAGAATTTGTCTTATAGTAAATACCACTGGTTTCTGGGAGAGAGAATTGTCTTATAGTAAATACTACTGGTTTCTGTGAGAGAGAATTGTCTTATAGTAAATACTACTTATAGTAAATACTACTGGTTTCTGTGAGAGCGAATTGTCTTGTAGTTAATACTACTGGTTTCTGTGAGAGAGAATTGTCTTATAGTAAATACTACTGGTTTCTGTGAGAGAGAATTGTCTTATAGTAAATACTACTGGTTTCTGTGAGAGAGAATTGTCCTATAGTAAATACCACTGGTTTCTGTGAGAGAGAGAATCTTATAGTAAATACTACTGGTTTCTGTGAGAGAGAATTGTCTTAATTAGTAAATTTATGCTACTGATTTCTGTTATAGGGATTTGAAGGTGTAGAGGGAATTGTCAAGTAGTATTAAGATACTTTTACTTTTTGTGAGAGACAATTGTCTAGTAGTAAATAAGTTGGTTTCTATTTTAGGGATATGAAGGTTTGAAGAGGATTGCCTAGTAATAAATACCATTGGTTTCTATTTTAGGGATATGAAGGTTTGAAGAGGATTGCCTAGTAATAAATACCATTGGTTTCTATTTTAGGAATATGAAGGTTTAGAGAGGATTGTCTTGTGATAAATACCATTCGGTTTTTTAATTTTAGGAATATGAAGGTTTAGAGAGAAATGCCTAGTAATAAATACCATTGTTTTTTTTATTATATACCTGTCTTTTAGACATCCATTCGAGGTTTTCTGTTTCTTATTGCATTTCTCTGTCACATATCAAGCTGGAACTTGCTATGTAGCTCCTTTGTAGATCATTCTAGATCATATCATTTTGACCTCTCTTGGATCCGGGTTAGAATAGGTCCTCAGTACCCCTTGCTTGTAGTAAGAGACGACTAAATGGGGCGGTCCTTCGGATGAGACCGCAAAAACCGAGGTCCTGTGTCACAGCAGCTGTGGCACGATAAAGATCCCTCCCTGCTTAAAGGCGGTAAGCGCCGAGCATAGGCCTAAATTTTACAGGCCTTCACCAGCAATTGTGACGTCTTCATATGAGTGAAAGATTCTCGAGAGGGACGTTAAACAATATTCAATCAATCAATCTTGCAGGAGTTGTGCCCCTTTATTTGAACATTATTGTTATATGGAGGGTACATATTTGTCCGGTGAACTTTTTCTACAATTTTCAAGTGAGGACCATCTTGTTTCACAGAGTATTTGTATGGATATTGAAGATGTGCATGTGACAAGGATTTTGATTTTCTTCATTTTTTTAAAGAAAAATACAGGTTGTTGAACTTAGTCCGTTTTGAGAAAATATTGCAAAGAGAGCACATGATTTGTTCAGTGAATTTTCCCACAGTTTTCAAGTGAGAACTTTCTTATTTTATAAAGTGTTTATATGGGTATTGAAGGTGTGCATGTGGCAAGGATTTTGATTGTCTTAAATTTTTGAGAAAATTACAGATTATTGAACTTAGTCAGTTTTGAGGAATTATTGCATAAAAGAGAGTACATGATTTGTCTTTTATTTTTCCTTCCACAGTTTTCAAGAGAGGACCTTCTTGATTTACAGAGTATTTGTATGAGTATATATATGGAAGATGTGCATGTGTTAGATTTTGATTTTCTTCAATTTTAAAGAAAGTTACACGTTGTTGAACTTAGTCCGTTTTGAGGAAACATCAAATAAAGGACATGGTTTGTCCATATAATTCCTCTCACAGCTTAGAAGCTAATTGGTATTTGTAAATAACTTGAAGATGTGCATAGTGCAAGGATTTTGATTCTTAACAAATTCTTTTATTTTCTTTGACGTTTTGAATATTGAGAGGTTGTTGAACTTGGGCAAATTTTGGGAAATATTTTACACTCAGAACTTTTGGTTTGTCTCTCCGCCTCCTGTCAGTTTTAAGCTAGGACCCTTTATTCATATTATGCAAAGAAAGTACTGTAAATGTATTACATTTGGCTGTGTATTCTATTTAGCGCCTTTGGCGGAACGCAGCTTCCGCTAAATCAAGTACATTGCTAAATGCCATCCAGAAATCTAGATGTTTAAAGTAATTCAGGAATGCGCTAAATCATATCTACGCTAACTTGTTGAAAAAACGATTTCCGCCAAATATCATACACGCCAAATATAATACGTTTACAGTATGTCACAGCCTGATACTATCTGAAACAAATTTCTACAAATTATGACTTAAGAAAAACACCCTATGTAAGCATTTTTACGGGTGTATTATGATGAACTTGGGCAAAAATATGTACCATTTGCGATACTCTTGTTTAAGGAATTTGGTTTGGAGTTTAGAGAGAATTGCCTAGTAATAAATACCGCTGGTTTCTATTTTAAGGATGTGAAGGTTTAGAGAAAATTTTCTAGTAATAAATATCGCTGGTTTCTATTTTAGGGATGTGAAGGTTTAGAGAGAATTGTCTAGAAATAAATACCGCTGGTCTTTATTTTAGAGAAATGAAGGTTTAGAGAGAATTGTGTTGTAATGAATACCACTGGTTTCTATTTTAGGGATTTGAAGGTTTAGATGGAATTGTCTTGAAATGAATACCGCTGGTTTCTATTTAAGGGATATGAAGGTTTAGAGAGAATTGTTTTGTAATGAATACCACTGGTTTCTATTTTAGGGATTTGAAGGTTTAGATGGAATTGTCTTGAAATGAATACCGCTGGTTTCTATTTAAGGGATATGAAGGTTTAGAGAGAATTGTTTTGTAATGAATACCGCTGGTTTCTATTTTAGGGATATGAAGGTTTTGAGAGAATTGTTTTGTAATGAATACCGCTGGTTTCTATTTTAGGGATATGAAGGTTTAGAGAGAATTGTCTTGTAATGAATACCGCTGGTCTTTATTTTAGGGATATGAAGGTTTAGAGGGAATTGTCTTGTAATAAATACCGCTGGTTTCTATTTTAGGGATATGAAGGTTTAGAGGGAATTGTCTTGTAATAAATACTGCTGGTTTCTATTTTAGGGATATGAAGGTTTAGAGGGAATTGTCTTGTAATAAATACCGCTGGTTTCTATTTTAGGGATATGAAGGTTTAGAGGGACCTGTGGGGCCTCAAGGATACCCAGGATGTAATGGAACAAAGGTATGTAATGTAATTAACAAAATGTTTAGGAAAGTATAAAACGTTTACTGTCGTAATGATGTACAATAGGATATACATATTTAAGACACCTAGAATGCTTTTGCTAATGTAGTTATGTGTATATTTTGAAAAACACACACATGCAACATACAAGCTCAACAAAAATTTTATCTATCTAACAAATAAGGACAAATTTACTTGGTTGATGATTAATGAAGACAAACCAGTAATTGTCAAATTGAGTGAATATTTAGTGCAAACTTTCAGAAAAAGAAGTGATGCTTTAAAACTGCAAAAATCATTATAGTTTATTATTCATATATTGGTATAATACTGGTACTGTCCATCTACTTGTATATATACATGATTAGCAATTCATATATGTATGCACTTGTTTCCCCAACATGTTGCATCCACATGCAGTTTGCAGTCTATGTAACCTGTAGTTAATGTTGTAAACTTTCTTTCTTTTTTGAATTTCCTTCTCTATAAACTGTCTTACTGTTATGCCCTTTGGTACGGAAGCCCATTAGTGCAAACCAAAACTAAATAAAAAACGAAATTATTATATAAAAAACGAAAACTAAATAAAAAACGAAATTATTATATAAAAAACGAAATTATTATATAAAAAACGAAATTATTAAATAAAGAACGAAATTAATAAATAAAAACGAAAATATTATATAAAAAACGAAATCAAGAACAGTTTTTGAGAATATAATGTGTGTGTGTCAGTGGAACTTAACAAGGAAGGAAACATGGCTCCTAATTCTTTGATTTACTGCGATTTCATCATCGCCAATGGAGTTTTACAGAAATCTAATGACATTACAAATTAGCCAACTTATTCATTCACTACACGTTTATCTACTATGTTCCCTGAAAGGTCCCAAACCTCTTGTATCGGATTACAGGATTTCTCCAAAATTACTTCAACACTAGCCCCCATAAATCTAAGAATATATATGGCTCCCATCAGCCACATACCTCAACAATCACTTGACTCTACACTAATTAAGTGTTTCGGTGGTGTGAAAATTGAGCAAATTGATTGGATTGATCGATAGATTGAAGTTTAGCTGCATGCAGATCCACCTCATCAGAAGTCTATTTGCACTTCACAATTATCATGCAGGTTGATTATTCTGAAATGAAGGTGTGAGCATATCCCTTAAATTTTTATTGCGTTGGTATGAACCACGCTATAGGTACAATGTAGAACAGAGAAAACGTCTTTGTCTCTCTGGAGGGTGTGCCGTTAATTTAAAAGCTTTTGATTTTTGGTGGGTTGTATTTGGTGATAAAAACAAGGGGTATACCCGGTTTTTTGCTTTTATTTACACCCGATAACAGAGGTGGCTCTATCTTAGTTATCAAGTACCACTTGTACTTTTTTTTTATTGATTTAATTATCACTATAGCCCCTCTTTAGAGGGTTTGTTTTGAAATCTTTAAAAATTTCTTCAATCATTTCAATTAATTTATTCACTCAAATCATTCATACAATGGTACACGAGGTACACAAATATATAAGTTAGTATTTAAACAACATTGGCAAGGGTACAAGTATATAATTAATACATACACATGTATGTGCATTAGCACAAAATAAAGGTGGAGGACATAATGCATATAATTTAATATATATACATCTTAGGAAGGGTAGCAGACTAACTTATGGATATACATAGTTGCTTTTTTAAAAAACTGTTTTAGGTTTCATGTTGTCATTAACTCTCTACATTTCAGTGTATTTGGTACATGACAATATCTAGGAACCCAAAATTCTTTCCGTAGATCGGATAGTAATTTACATTCCAACATAAAGTGGTATATTCGTCGGCTAATTTACCAGTAAATATGGCAAATAGTTTCACCTTTTATAAATCCCTTATAAACTGAAGGATTATGTGCACTTTTTCGTTCCAATTTGTAGGTTTGATGTACGTTTTCAAATCTAGAATGCGAGTTGCCTCAAATCACTTTCCTTTATACATCGTACTGCCCAAGAAATGCATTTTATTTACAGATATTTCACACTTGAATTTAAGCAGTTGATGAGCAGAATTTGCTATAGCGAATAAATCATGGCCGGATTTCTTTTTCTTCACCATGAACATAATAAAATAAAGCCATCGTCATGATAACGCACTTGGAACGTTATGCGATGTTTACCTGGAAATCCTTGGTTATCTGATGTAGTCGGATATCGCATACAGATGGGGAGCATTTAGACCCTTATAATACATCCAGATATCTGTTTATAAACTTTTGAATTAAATTTGAAAGTATTATTTCCCAAAATTAATCTGAAGAGAAGGCTCAGATCGCCAGTGAATGATGTATTTATTGCATAGACAGATTTGTCCAATTTACTGTAGTATGTTTCTACTGCAGTCATTAATTCCTCAAATTGCATGTTTGTGTAGAGTGGTGTGATATCATAGGCTAGCTGACCGTGTATAAGTAAGAAAATATATGGCTCCCATCAGTCAGGTACCTCAACAATCACTTGATTTTACACTAATTAAGTTTCGGTGGTGTGATACGGTGGGTACCAGTGTGGCTGCTAAAACTGGTGCCAGGTGGCCTTCGTTTATGCCAAGTACTGAATACTTTGCCGTGTCATGCAGAATTAATGACTTACATGTATCAGTTCACATCAGTACAGTACGTTCCTTTTCTTATTTAATAATTTCGTTTTTTATATAATAATTTCATTTTTTATGTAATAATTTCGTTTTTTATTTAGTTTTGGGTTTTTATTTAATATTTTCGTTTTTTATATAATAATTTCGTTTTTTTATTTAGTTTTCGTTTTTTATATAATAATTTCGTTTTTTATATAATAATTTCGTTTTTTATTTAGTTTTCGTTTTTTATATAATAATTTCGTTTTTTATTTAGTTTTCGTTTTTTATTTAATATTTTCGTTTTTTATATAATAATTTCGTTTTTTATTTAGTTTTCGTTTTTTATATAATAATTTTGTTTGTTATTTAGTTTTCGTTTTTTATATAATAATTTCGTTTTTTATTTAGTTTTGGTTTGCACTAATGGGCTTCCGTACTTTGGGCCCAAAATTGGAATAAACTTATCTTATCTTATCTTATCATATGTGATTTGGTCGAATTGTCAGAATATGATACAAATATTTGAATTTCTGTAACTTTTAAAGCAATGCAAGTTGTAACTGCATGATAGTAAATGAATTAAGAAATAAAAGAACAATTAAAATGATATATTTGTGATTGCATATATATATATATATATTTAAAAAATATGAAAAGAAAACACAGAAATCCTCCGTAAAGCTTTAGCGCTTTCATTACATCTTCAGAAGCTTTACAAAAATGTATACATAGCAGTATCATAGTAACAGTGATTATGACGTCAAAGTAAGCGGAACGTTAAATGTCTATATTGTGACGTCATGGATAATGTACAACAATGATCTGGAAAAAGTACGGGAAAATCATAGGCAATTATAAAAGACTATTAAGTTTTGGCTTTAGAATACCAATAAAATGTTTTTCTTTTTCCCGTCTCTGAATAGCACTGGCACATCTGAGTTTATAAAATGGGAAAATGTTAAATCGTTTTTTACCACACGTTTCCAGGTGTGCACTTAACTGGATTTGTCTGTATTCAGGTGTACTGATGTGCTGCTTATGTACACGTACACGGGCACGGAGAGTGTTGCCAGTTTCACCAATGTAATATTCCTTGCATCCAGGACATGTGATGGCGTATATGACATCCTTTGTATCGCATGACATGTTAGCATTAACTTTAAATTCTCGTCCGTTAAAATTATAACTGGTCCCTTCTGTAATGTAGTCACATGTACCGCATCGAGGGTCCGTACACTTTGACACTGTATAAGTACGGTCATCTAATTGGGAGGAACAAAGTATTCTCTTAAGATTTTTGGGCTGGCGTTTACTGCTAATAAAACGACAGTTCTTGTATATGCCTTTTGTTTGTTCATCTTCCCTAAGTAGCTTGTTTAATTCATAAACAATTGAATTGATGTTTTGATTTCTCGGATTATAAGCGTGTACAAATGGTATTATTTCTCCGTCATTAGCACATCGTGTGTTTGAAAGTAGCTGTATCCTATCGCACTCCTTAGCCTTCATTATTCCATCGTCTACAAGTTGTTCTGGGTATTTTTGGCTTAATAAATACAATTTTAATTCCTCCAAGCGGATATCCCTCGTATCGATATTGCTGACAATGGTACAAATCTTCTTGCGAGATTATATGGTATAGCTGTTTTAGTATGGTGGGGATGGCACGATCCGAAATGCAGGTATTGGCTTTTGGATTATGAAAAGAATTATGGTAAGGATGTTATTAAACCAAATAAACCAAGACTACATCAATTGCATGATAGACAAACTTCTAGGAAAAGTTACGCGTCCGCTGTAAGAAAAAATTCTACAAATATTCCTACAGTTACAGTGGATCTCCCTATGGAAAATACACCTGGGCCATCATTTTCTAAAGGAATAAATTCATTTTCAGGAAAACGAAAAAATACAAATAAGAATCAATACAAGAATTCTAAATCCAAAAATCAAATCTCTCATAGTGCTATTCCGCAATATCAACAGATCCCTAAGCATCACAAAGCTATAAACAGGCGGAATCGACAATAGCGGACAAAATGAAAATAACCGAGGATATAGTAGAAATAGACGTCCACCAAACTTTTACAGAAACGAAAGAACCACGTATATCGGAAGAGGGGTACGCAACTATTTTTTAGGAGGAGGCAAAATGAGCCAAGGCCAGAGATACAAGAACCAAATACCACGGTTATCAACAACAGCAATTCAAGGGATACACCCAGGAATATAATTAAGACAGAACCAAAAGTATTTAATCTTTCTGATAGACAACTAACGGATTCCGAAATAAAACTACTGTCTAAGGGTCTAAAATACACCCCTACACCTCATGTCAATAATCAAGAGCTTAAAACGGATGTTAAAGCCTACACTCGGCGACTCAGACTGTATGAATATTTTCATGAAAGTGAGACCAGTGAATCTGAATCCGAGTCTACAGAGACAGAACCAACAAACCTTGTAAGAAATAAATCAAAGTTTAATCCAAAACGAGGAAGAAATAGAACATTGGATGCCGTTTGCGACACATTAGAAAATATTCATTTTCCAAACAAACCCAGGAATATTAAATCTAATCTCTCTACGGAAGAGGAAAATGCTCTTAAAAACCTCCGTGATGACCCAACTATCATTATCAAAGAGGCCGATAAAAGAGGTGGAGTTGTCTTAATGAATAAGGATTTCTACAAAAATAAAATTTTACAAATGTTACAAGAGAACAATTTTTATGATAGACTACACAACTGTCATGAGAAGAAAACCATTACAAACATTAAAAATCTAGTATATGGACCACTATCGGAAGGTTTAACTGATAAAGAACAGGACTACCTGACAAACTTTGAATTCGAGAGAGTCAATTCTATGGTTTACTTAAAGTTCACAAGTCTAAAATTATTAAGGATGCCATAGCAAATCAAAATAGTGTATGTATTACTTGTCTGGATCCAGCTGACTTATCCTTCAGACCCATAGTAGGAGGACCAAACTGTTCAACGCAGAGACTGAGTCATTTGTTGAATATACTTTTAAAACCATATTGCCAAAAAGTACCCAGCTTTGTAAGAGACGATCTGGATTTTATAAATCATTTACCTACTCAGGTCACCTCCAACACTAAACTTGTCACTCTGGATGTTATTAGTTTATATACTAATATTCCTACAGAATTAGGATTGGAAGCGGTAAAATTCTGGATGGAAAAATATCCCGATGTACTTAATGACAGATTCCAACAGGATTTTATTTTAGAAGCACTAAAATTAGTTCTAGACAACAACTCGTTTGCTTTTTCCGACCATCATTACCTCCAAACTAAGGGAACTGCAATGGGGACAAAAGTCGCACCTACCTATGCAACATTAACCCTAGGTTATCTAGAACATAAGTTACATGATCAACTATGTACGTTGTGGGGGGCAGAATTTGCAAATAATATACAGTCTAAATGGAAGAGATATTTAGATGATTGTTTTATCTTGTGGGATGATGATGTCGATAAGTTATCGGAGTTTTACGATCTACTAAACCAAATGAACTCGGATATCAAATTCACGATGGAAACAGATGATACGCAAATGCCATTTCTTGACGTTCTTATATTAAAAGAAAATACCAGCTTAAATACGGATATTTATTATAAGCCCACAGATTCCCACCAATACCTGCATTTCGGATCGTGCCATCCCCACCATACTAAAACAGCTATACCATATAATCTCGCAAGAAGATTTGTACCATTGTCAGCAATATCGATACGAGGGATATCCGCTTGGAGGAATTAAAATTGTATTTATTAAGCCAAAAATACCCAGAACAACTTGTAGACGATGGAATAATGAAGGCTAAGGAGTGCGATAGGATACAGCTACTTTCAAACACACGATGTGCTAATGACGGAGAAATAATACCATTTGTACACGCTTATAATCCGAGAAATCAAAACATCAATTCAATTGTTTATGAATTAAACAAGCTACTTAGGGAAGATGAACAAACAAAAGGCATATACAAGAACTGTCGTTTTATTAGCAGTAAACGCCAGCCCAAAAATCTTAAGAGAATACTTTGTTCCTCCCAATTAGATGACCGTACTTATACAGTGTCAAAGTGTACGGACCCTCGATGCGGTACATGTGACTACATTACAGAAGGGACCAGTTATAATTTTAACGGACGAGAATTTAAAGTTAATGCTAACATGTCATGCGATACAAAGGATGTCATATACGCCATCACATGTCCTGGATGCAAGGAATATTACATTGGTGAAACTGGCAACACTCTCCGTGTACATGTACATAAGTAGCACATCAGTACACCTGAATACAGACAAATCCAGTTAAGTGCACACCTGGAAACGTGTGGTTAAAAACGATTTAACATTTTCCCATTTTATAAACTCAGATGTGCCAGTGCTATTCAGAGACGGGAAAAAGAAAAACATTTTATTGGTATTCTAAAGCATACACGCCAACTTTTAAAAATCCCCATGGGGGATTTTGCGCGCGACGACCTTTTTTCAAAGCTCAAAATTCACGACATTTTAGCATGAAAATAAATATTTGTCCTTTCAAATAAAATATCAATCAAATCATTGTTAATGTATCATATATTAACACAACATCAAATGTGTTTGACCATTAACTATATAAAAAAAACTTTGAAAGATATACATTAATATTTTATTAAAATCATCTATTCAGCAAAAAATCTTCTCCAACAAGTCACATACATAATATCAAATAATATTTAAGGTTGCATCCTTTTACACCATACAATAAACATTGGCCGGTCTATATATCAAAATTTAAATTAAAGCACATGCATTTAGGTACGACTGCAAAGGCGATCTTGCTTGTTTGTAAACATGGGCTTGCAGAGACTGGTGGAATAATCTGCATTGCAATCAAAAAAGGAGTGATCTGCCCTGCTATGAAGTTTGCGAACAAAACCTTTGCACCCATGACATCTGAAATAATTACCAAGAAAAAAAAAACACATCAAAATATTCCGTTTTACTTGTAAATTAAGGCTACTTGCTAAATAAAAAATTCAGTACAGACTTGTGCGAATTACGCATCACAAAGTATATTTAATGAATACTACACTATATAGACTATATAATACATCGCTATAGACGGATAGATTTGGATAGCCTATATTATTATAGTTGGAAAAAATATATACTTGACGTACCTTATTGCAAATTTTGGATGCTGTCAGCGAGAGGCGGAATGTCCGATTGTTTGGTGGTGACACTAGCATCGTTGTCATTCACGTTTGTGTAAAGGATAGGTCAATTTGAAATCCGTCTTCCCGATTAATTACTATCAAAACATGCTTCGTACTGTCCAATAAACACCCCGACACAGGCAGACCAACCCGACACCATGCAACACAGGTAAACAGCAATGGCTGACTATTGTCCCGATTTCTGATTGGCCAGTTCAGAAATGACGCGGGATTTCCAATTCTGGTCACGAGATTTCACGATTATCCCGCTTTCAAACTCGTTTTCAATCGTGAAATCGGAAATTTTGGTCGAAAAAAAATTTCAAATCGGGATTTTAGGGTAATTTTGCTTTCCCGATCGGGAAAGCGGGACCGGAGGGTAAAATCGGGAAGATCCCGCCTAAATCGGGAAAGTTGGCATGTATGCTAAAGCCAAAACTTAATAGTCTTTTATAATTGCCTATGATTTTCCCGTACTTTTTCCAGATCATTGTTGTACATTATCCATGACGTCACAATATAGACATTTAACGTTCCGCTTACTTTGACGTCATAATCACTGTTACTATGATACTGCTATGTATACATTTTTGTAAAGCTTCTGAAGATGTAATGAAAGCGCTAAAGCTTTACGGAGGATTTCTGTGTTTTCTTTTCATATTTTTTAAATATTAGTATCCGATTACTGAGACTCTATTTCAATTTTGGATATATATATATATATTTATATAAATCTCATTGAATCAGAGTGGATCTGAAGCAATATACCCATCAAATCAGCAGAAAATATCTATATATTCATGAATTATTGTCTTCCTGACCATGATTCCTGTTCATAATCTCCCATATGTGCATTAATTGACCTCAGAGGTCACCAGTTCAGCAAAACATGCGGGGGAGGTACTGTGCAAGTGTCAGATATGTAAATATCCAATATGCCAGTTTTAAAGAAATTTCATTATCAAAATTTCGTTTTGAGCAGCACATTTGCGTAATTCTTATAATACATTAAAGTCATTCATGACACGATGTGATATATGTATATGATATTTTGAAACAAACGAAATGTATAGTTACTCACATCAGTTTCCATCTGAGAAATGTGCATCACACCCAATGTGTATTTTTGTTATCTGACATGTCTGAGGAATTCATCATGCAGGCCTTTTTCGTACATGTAGCTCACTTGAGCTGAAAACGGTTGTCCATCGTCTGTTTCAGACAGTGTAAACTTTTCACATTGTCATCTTCTTCTCCAGAACCACTTGGCCAATTTCAAACTTGTACAAATCATTTATGGGTAAAGAGGGTTCAAATTTGTTGAAATGAAGGGCCATGCCACCTTCAAAGAGGAGATAATCACAAAAATGCAAAAATAGGGTGGGGTCATTTATAAAAATTTCTTCTTAAGAACCATATGGCTAGAAAAGTTTAAACTTTCATGAAAGCTTCCTGACATAGTGCAGATTCAAATTTGTAAAAATCACGGTCCCTGGGGGTAGGGTGGGGCCACAATAGGGATCAAGTTTTACATGCGAATATATAGGGAAAATCTTAAAATATGGGTCAAGGTGACTCAGGTGAGTTATGTGGCCCATGGAACTCTTGTTTATTGGTCAGGATTGACAGTTTTCAATGATCAACTCTTCACTGATTCAGTAAAATGATGCTGTTTTTTGTTTGAGAGCTATATTACAATGACTTGTGGTTGTTAGGGACTGAAGGGTAACTCGGGATACAGTGGATTACCAGGAAGACGCGGTCCTCAGGGCGAACCTGGATACCAAGGAGGCAAGGTATGTTACCATGGCAACAACACTTCACCAACATAATTTCACATCATATCTCTCTGCTAGTATATTGAAATGGCTAAGTTAGAAACTTTATGATGTCGTTGTTTAAGGTATTCAACACATATAAAAGTTTTGTGATATTATTTAAGGTACTCAACACATATAAAAGTTTTGTGATATTTGACTGTTGAACATGAATATTACAAATTTGTACCACTTGGTGCATATGTTATAGAAAGCTTGATCATCATTATAAGATTTGCATGGTGACCTACCATTTTTATCTTTATTGTTTTATGTACCTTTTTACAGTAGCTTTCTTGAGAATATTTTTTGCACATATATCAAAAATTTATTAATACACATGTTTTTCAAAGAGTTCCATATTTGATTAATAGAGCATTGAATGCCTGACATGTTCAACATATGTTCATTTCTCTAATAAAAGCTTAAGGTAGATCGATCCTTGTGTGATGTCAAAGGTTTTTGCAAAAAATCTTTATCAAATTAAACTTTATATTTGATCGAAATATATCTTTCAAAGGAATTTAATTCACTGGATAAAATAAAAAAAATTGGTAAACTATTGATCATGAAAAAGGTTATTTATAATAAAAGAAAATTGTCAATTAGTTTTACTTTAAATATCGATATGCTTGTGGAACTAAAATGATGAATTTATCGTCATAAATTGTCTGCAAATGATCCCCTCTGTCTCAAAATAACAAGTGATTTGGGTATATCTTCAGATTTAAATGAATGAACGTTTTGTTGTATGTCTTCATATGGAAGAATCAGCAGTGTTTCTGTATACTTCTCTTCTACAGGGAGATCCTGGGGATGGATTTTATGGATTTGGTCCAAAAGGCGATGTAGGTAATTCTGGAAGGAGGGGACCAGATGTAAGTATATATCACTATAGGAAATGGCTAGATGTGTAAGTGAGCTATATTCTGAGCTGCAGTTTAATAAGGTACACCTGGTAGATGTCTCAATCATTTTATGGCTTAATTAGCTGCATGAGCTATTATAGAAAATCATACTTAAAGGCATAGGGTCTAAGATATTGGTAAAATTTTGCATGTTCTAAAAAGGTGACGAAATTAAAGATCACAAAAAGTTCCTCAGAGTGTTTACAAACATATTGGATATGATAGTAATTACAAAATAATTCCCTGTTCTCATTTGCCTAAACTGGTACCCTGTTGACTTCGCATCTCTTATTTTCGTGTGTAGCCACCAATCAGCAGGGTACCAGTTTAATATATTGTCCTCCAGACAAACATTTTATAAAGGGCTAAAACGTCAAAATGACTTCAATTTCAAAGTGCTGCAGCTATAGATAACTCATAATTAATACTACAAATTTGTTTTTTGGAGTTCTTCTTGCAAAATATTGTGATGTCATTTTTGAGATAAAAGATAACCCTATATGCCTTTAATTTTGAGAGCGAAGAAAAATTGACTTCTAATTTATGAGAAATGATTTAAAAGAATGTATCATCAGTACAAGGTACATGTATATATTACTGTTGATCTTATTTATAGGGGGACCCAGGTATACCCGGGCGACCAGGACCTCCCGGCCCATTTGGTCAACCAGGCCCCAGGGTAAGGACTATGTTACACAGATTGTTTTCAATCCTTACAATATATGACAAAACAAATCCTTTAATGACAATTGAATATTTAATAAAATTCAATTCATCTTAATTGTTTGTTCAGGAAATCCCTCTTGTTTTTTAAACCACCAAAATCAAGTTGAAAGTCATAGTTTCTAAACATCAAATTATTTGGGCAAAATTGTTGCTGCTGAATGATAATGCAGAATTGATGCTGCTGAATGATAATGCAGAATTGATGCATAAGGTTGTATATTTTTATATGAAGATCCGTTCTGTTTTGAAGGTCACATGGTCTATATCTATGAGGGATTTTCCACCCTGTTGTAGGGGGCCGAAATTCGGCCCCATTCCCAGTACACAATAGTGGTATTTTTTCCCAATTTGTCACCAAAAATTCCCAATTTCAGTCAAATAAAAAATTGTCTTGTCCTGCAATATTGTCAAGGGAAAATGGAAATATTCAGAAAATGAGTTATCAAATGAAAAAATATATTTATTTACAAATTGTGGACCGGAGACCCGAGATCACCAAAAGATCGGAACGTCTACCTGAAATTTTGGTCCGTCGATCCACCTGATCTGAAGTCTACAGTAGGCTAAATTAACTATAAATTGTTCATAGTTTTCGAAAAATGAAAGTTACATGATTCTACTGTCTTCATATTTTCTCCATATAAATAATTTAGCAGCACTACCATCATAGTTCGTTTTTTAAAACACTCTAGAAATATCGGCAACTTTTCGAACCTATCTGAGAGTAATTAGGTATATATCATGTAGTAAGAATATATTTTCAGTATACTTAGTTTGAAAATAAATTTTTGAAGGTGTAATTACCAGAAATGGTGATATTGTATGCTACATTGTATAAAGCAGTTAGTTAAGATTTAGTTTACTTTTATCATTAATATTAACATGTATATCTAGAGATATATTTACTTTACAAAATGATTTTATTAGATATGAAAATATAAGTCCTAAAGCCTGGTGATTTTCCTACTTAATGAACAAGTATATTGGCATAGATAAGTATGAAAGAGTTTCATGACGAATTAGATCATGATTTAAAAAATAATTTATATATGGTTGGACTGTTTATGTCAATTAAATTTTACAGCAATACAATATATATTGAAACTCCATTATTAAATCCAAATTTAATTCAACTTAAATTTAATTTCCTTACTTATAACGTTTCCATTGATTTTTTTTTCTATTTAACAAAATTTCAACTAGTATTCAAAAATATAAATTATACACAATATTATTAGCCATGTACGCAAGTAAAATGGGGAAGATGCTGTCCTTTTTCTCTTCCTGACATTTTTGAAGAACCACCCGAGATCTGGGAAGGTCCACATGGAAATTTGAAAGTTCATGCATCATTGAAAAATAGTTTTAAGTATCATTTAACCCCAATCTAATTAAAATCAGACCTTCTCTAACCGTTACACTGGAGACCAGTGTAAAACGGTTAGAGAAGGTCTGATTTTAATTAGATTGATTTAACCCGATTGCAATAAAAAACATAATGTTAAGATAGGAAGAAGAGAAAATATTCATCTTTTTATAGATATCAAGTGTATTTTAAGAAATATGTTGTTAAACTGTGAATTTTTAAAATTCCCAATTTCGACAAAATGCCGTAAAAATTCCCAATTCCAAAGGCCCAGGCCCCATTCCCAAAATGGTGTGGAAAATCCCTGTCTATTCACAATGTTATACAGTACTAATACTTATTTACGATATTCAGGGAACTTCAGGATTGAAAGGACAGAAAGGACCCAAAGGGCAAATGGGAGACCAAGGCAGAAACCCACCCAAAGGTGAAAAGGTAAGCGTTAAATTCACGTAGAATCCTGTTTATGTGTGAAAAGGTGGGTTTTTGTTTTGAGAAAAATGAAAAGGTAACACATTGAGAATCATTGGGGTAGTTAGTTATAGAACCTACATGTACTTCTGGCCTAGTGTTCACTTACAAATTGCTCAAGGGTTTTTTTGGTTAGAACCCACTTGAAGGTTGAAAGGCAAGTCTTTGTTTAGAAGTTATAAAGTTAAGTGAGGGCGAAATACCCTGTCATTTATTTTACCTGTTATAATTTAATTAGATAATTTACCAAAGAAAAGAGATTATCTTAGCACAATTAGCAAAGCTTGTCTTTCTGAGAGAAGTGTTTTGGGACACAAGGTTGTTTTTAGCTGTTGTCTGATATATATATATATATATATAGAGAGAGAGAGATCGAGAGAGAGAGAGAGAGAGATCGAGATCAACATTAAATTTAACTGGTTAAAACAATTATGATTGCCAGTAAAACTTCGTATGATTACAGACATGTATATCAACAAGTGCTTTTTGTAAAAACCTTAATGTGTTTAAGCATCATACTGTAGCATTTTAGAATGTTGGATTTTTTTAAATCAATGATATTCATGTGAAATTGTTTATCATATATTGATATCACAAATTCACATGAATATATTAATTGATTTTCATGATCAATATGTAAGTATGTATATATATGAATGATTGACACACAGGGAAAGAAAGGATTAAAGGGTCTCATAGGGCCTAAAGGATCTTCAACAAGCTTAAAAGGAAAACCCATAAACTTGATCTTCAAGGGAAGGAAAGGAGAACCTGGGGAGAATGGATATCGGGGAAGACTCGGGCAGCCAGGATATCAGGGAGCAGCTGGAGAAAATGTTAGTGGAATCCACAGTCACAAAAATATAGCTTCCATTTGGTTTCATTGATTTACAGATATCACTTAATCCATCCATTATTACTTTAACTGACAATTATGATACATTGTAGAAAGTCATAACTCAAGAAGTAATGTATGTTGGCTATATCAGAAGAAAATGAAAAAGAGAGGAATTGCTAGTGTACTAGGGAATTTGTTTGATGGATGGGATTTTTTTTGTAGGGTCTGCCAGGTTTGCCGGGTGATAAGGGGCCTTTTGGAATGCCAGGAATGCAAGGCATGAGGGTAAGTAATGAGAAAAAGTCTGATTTACACCAGAGTCAGTCTGATTTACATCGGAGTTAGTCTGATTTACATTGTAGTCAGTCTGATTTACATCGGAGTTAGTCTGATTTACATTGGAGTCAAACTTATTTACATCGGAGTCAATCTGATTTACATCGGAGTCAGTCTGATTTGCATCGGAGTTAGTCTGATTTTCATAGGAATCAATGTGATTTACAACAGAGAAAGTCTGATTTACTTTGGAGAAAGTCTAAATTCGGAGTCAATTTGATTTACTTTAGAGAAAGTACGATTAGTCTGTGTGTCTACTTGTCAATGGTAGAATTGACTAAGGGTAAATTTGACTCCAGTGGGTAATGAATGAATAAACCTCTGTTGACATCCTGCTTATGAGGATAAAATAATGAGGAAGTTTTAGCTTGATCGACCTACGAATAATTTACTACAACGTCCAAGGGACATAGAACAATTATACTCTTTTGTGACGTCAACATTCTAATGCAATGATGAAATATAGATGTTTTAAAGATGTGATAAAATTTTAAGATTTTCATTGACACACCTAAAAAATTCTTTGTATACAATATTTTTCTTGGTATTGGTGCAATTTCAATAGTAACAAGTACTTTCTGTTGTCTAATCTTTAGATATATAAGTATATATATATCACATGAAATTTGGCACTGCATGTGGTTTGTTTTAGGGGAAGAGAGGCAAGGATGGTCCACCTGGACCTTTTGGTCTCAAAGGAGAACAGGGAGAGAAGGGTCAACCTGGCTATAGTGGACTACCAGGAGAAACAGTAAGATCCACCTCACATCGTGTACAATTTACCCCTCACATAATTTATGATCCACCCTAAACACTATACATTTCCCCATTACATAATGTATACATGTATTCCACTCTGCTTCACATAATGTAACATTTACCCCTCACATAATAATACAATTTACCTCCTTTATTTGATCTACTCCTCGCATGAATGTATTATCTACCATTTACATAATGTACTATCCACCCCTCACATAATGCAAAATCTAAAAATACTGTATACAGGGTTATTTTCGTCCCATGTTATTTTCGCCTTTCTACCCTTGATGACGGTTTCGCTCCATTTTAAATTCACCCAAACACAGTTGTGTTTAAAGAGAGATTAGAGAGAAAACAGTTTCGCTCAGTCTTAAATTTGCCCACTGACGACAAGAGCGAAGAGACAAAAATAAAACTGGTCCAAATGTTTCCCTGTATACAATAGATTTTAAACAGCAGTTCCACTTGGTGTAGGAAATTTGGGAATCTCATAGACACTTGTTAGAACAGATTTACAAGCACTGTGTTATCAATACATACTTGCTTTCCCTACATCCTGAAGTCTTTTTCTGTTTCCAGGGCCGAACAGGAGATCCGGGATTCCAGGGAGGTAGAGGAGACCTTGGAGATGCGGTAGGTTGTGATAGTATTAATATTGTAACAAGAAATTGTCATGTGATCCGCCTGTTCATCTGTTGAATTTGAAATATTGCCTTGGTGTTAGAAAAATCAATTTTGCATAGTCAGGATAGTCTTAATAGTCTTTGGTATGTTTAATTTTTTTTTTACAATTCTTTTGATATTTTTTTGATGTGATTATAACTTGCATTATTCATAAATGAAAAATGGAGCAAATTATTTTGTACTGTGACATCATTTTAGTCCATTGGGATCACGTTAAAATTTATGGATTGCCGAAATCCTACAGCTTTTTTTGATATGATTATACCTTCTGTAAAATTTTCACTATGTGCAATTTTTTGTACTACATATTTAGAAAATATTTTGTCAAAATTTAAATTCAACTAAAGTTTTTTTTTTGCTCCAAAGTATAAATGGATAAATTTTGATATTTTTGCCCAGATTTGAATTTGCTCATAGACAACATATGCAAAATGGGTAAAAAATAAAATGGGGCAAATATTTCTCTGCATAAAGTATTTTGAAAGTTGAGAGTTAAAAATTGAGACAATGGTAAGTAAAATGTATCTACATGTATGTTTTTTTAGGTCAATTTGAGGGGTTGTCGACATCATCATTAGTAATGATTCTATAGTAAATTGCTGAGCTAAGCAACAGAGTCTGTGTAATTTCAGGGTCCTCCAGGAGATAAAGATGGAGGGGGTGAAGGTCGTCCAGGTCCCAGAGGTCGTCCTGGTGACCCTGGTCCACAAGGTCCTCAAGGATTCCCGGGTAAGCTTTGCAAGACTATCAACTGTGATGCTTCATGCCAGAATACTTCAGAAAATGAAGAGTGTAAGCACTTCAGGATAAATATACCGGCATGAAGCATTGCAGTTCATATCCTGTATTTTTAAAACTGAAATTCATTTTTCGTATTTACATTCTGCATTCTTTTCTGTCATTAAGATAGATGTACTATATCAAGATTTTATGTGCGCATTATTCACAAATGCATCGCATTCATGAGGAAATAGCCATGATCATTACAATTTGTAAGGTCAAAGACAAAACGTTGGAAATGTAAATTCTATTGACATCTGTAGGGTACAAAAAAAGAACTAGTGTGCTTGTCTGATGAGTTGAAATTGGCTCGGGATGAGTATATGCCATTATACACTCATCATTGGTAGTGAGTAAAATTTCAGTAAATGCTGAGTTTACTTTTATTTGGAAATTATTGCTTTACAGCATTCTGACTTAAAACTACTTTGCCCGAGTGTACATTACTGGTATTAATTACCTCTGTCAGTCTGTTAAAAATATCTTCGTTTCCCGCACCCGACCCGCTATATTTTTAACATGGGTCGGTCGGTCAGTAGATTTTTTTTTTCCTAATTGAATGTCTGTCCAAAGCATTCATATATGGTTTCATGACAGTGTAGTTTGTTTGATATTTGTAGGATTGGTTAACTATATATCGTTAACCGATTGGTTACTGTATTATCTGCCATAATACTATCCATCTCATTGCGATCCAGCCTCACCCTCCAACACCTCCCAAATGCACCACATAGTGAAGTTGGAAGTGTGTTGTAGTAACATACATATGCTCCGTATGGGACGTATGGGTTGTCAAATGGTTTAAAAATAAAGAAATATAAATAAATAAGGACCATCGTGTACCAACATGTCTAATGACTGTAGTACTGTCTTTTGATGGCCGGACACATACATGTGGTCATATGTCATAAATCATAATGAAATAAAGAAGTATCTTATAAATGAGTAATAAAATTGATCAAGAAAATTTATTATAATAATTTTTATTTGATTTATTTAATAATTTTAATAATAATTTATGTTTCATATATTATAATTTTTTATAAATAACAGAATATTTAATATTTATTTGGATTTTAATAGAAGGTAATAATTAGTAATATTAGTAACAGGTAATAGTAATAGGGATGTAGGGATGTATATACATGTGAAATAACTAAAATATTTACAGAAAAAAATTAGGGTAGGGTCGCCAAAGAAAATTTTGATAATAGAGTGCTACTAGTTATTAATCATAAATTATGCCATACAACAATTTTAAGATTGTCATTAGGCAAGAATTTTGAGGTCGTCATCAGGTGCTACACCTTATACCCTGTACCATGTTTCTGTAGCTACATCCAGCTTATAGCACGACATGGCTCCCTAACTCTTATTCGATAGTATGTATTATGTATGTAAACTAAAGATGTATATCGTAATAAAATAATAAAGTAAAAGAAGTTAGTGAGTTAGTTCATATAACAAATTAGTATGACATAGACTAAATTAATGACTATATTAATGGCTATAATAATTGATTTTAAAATTTATGTATACCCGTGATATTACAGCATAATAATTTACATATAAACACATAAACATATATTTACATATGCACAGATATACACATAATATAATAATAATTGTAATCCATACATATATACATATGGACATATCCATATTCATATAAAGAGAAAGGAGGGAAAGAAAGAAAGAAAAAAAAATTTGGCATAAGCAGGATTCGAAACTGCACACACATAGATGGTAAGCCTTGTGATCCGTTATTGAAGGCCAAAAGTTTATTAGAATGCTGTAAAATTAAGTTTATTTTAATAATTATTAATATTTGTAAATTTATATGTTGTAAGTTTAGATGTTGTAAGGGTTTGTAAGCATATATGATAAGAAACTTTTAGTTATGGTAGTAAATATTTGTTAACGTTACAGTGCTATAAAGATTGCGTATAAATTTATAATGTTAAACGGATTTCATATAAACATTAAAACGATGAAAGGATGTTTTCCCATGAATTGCTCAGATCTATCTTTCGAATAGTTTTGGTTACGATCTTACGGTCGTCCCTAAAAATTGTGACAGAAAATACGATGAACTTTGCCATGTTTTCAAATTATGACTGTTTGGTCGTAAAAATTTCTCTTTTGGCACCTTTGAGCACCTTTGAGCATACATAGTGTATGAAAAGGGTGCTATATAAATATGGTATTATTATTTTATTTTGGAGCAACTCCGCTTTTGTCCATACACTGTGTGTTGGAAATGGCCGAGTAGTTCCGGTTATCCACAGAATTCTGTACAAGGGAAATAACTCCAAGGCTAAAAATAATATACGGAACGATTCCGGTCAAGATCTGGTTAAAAAAAAACAGAACGTCCAATGACCGAGAGAAAAAATTCGGTCGCAACGTTTTCACACGGTCGATCGAGTGCAGGAAACAAAGCTATTTTTAATTTTGGCCTCACATGTCAACATACAGGAGGTTAACGAATGTACTTATGTCATAGCTATCTGACACACCCTATATCCGTATAACTCTTTTAAACATTTTTATTGTGATCTACTTCAAAAGCAAAGTAAATAGAGAATAACATGAGGTCTGTATGTAGTACAGTGGGACTTTTAATCATACAAACTGTTATATAGTCATTTACTCAACATGACATATTAACAATTCAGTGCATGTCTGGAATGCGAATTGAAAAGGTTCACCTTTATGTGATTTAGACACTATTATAAATGACTCAATTAAACTGACAATTTATGACAGAGTACATGATTGTTGTTAATAATAAAAAATAAAGCATTAAAAACACATGTCCATGTACAATATGATTTGAGTAAAGTATGAAAAACCATTATAAGGAGGAATGGTCATTTTATTTTTATTTTTTTAAATTCTCACCTTGATTATATGTTCTCTCCCTTGGTTATATGTTCTCTCCCTTGATTATAAGTTCTCTCCCTTGATTATATGTTCTCTCCCTTGATATTGTACATTGCTTATTGCTAGTTTGTTGACTTGTACATATGATATAATTCACAGGATTGGATGGTGCTGAGGGCCCTGTGGGGCGTGATGGTCCACCTGGTCTCCCAGGGCCTGATGGGATACCCGGGCAAAGAGGACCTGCAGGCTTCTCCTACCCAGGGGACAGAGGAGACCAAGGTAATATTTCAGCTATTTTCTACAAATTCTGCATTTATATGATAAGCTATCTTTGCTGAAAGAATATTGCCCCAACATTCTTCACATTTTCAGCCCACACAAGGGAGCTTTTCTAATCACATTTTGTCTGGCGTCAGTTTGTCTGTAAACTTTTAACATTTTTGACACATTCTCAAGAACCACAAGACTAATTTTAGCCAAATTTGCCACAAAGGATGATTTTGGTAAAGAGGATTTAAATTTGATCATATGAAGTGCCAAGCCCTTTTTGAAGTGGAGATAATCAAGAAAATGCAAAAATAGGGTAGGGGGGGCATTTAAAAATCTTCTTCAAAAGGGGGTCAAAGTTGTATACGGGGATATATGTAGGATAAATCTTTAAAAATCTATTTCTGAAGAACAACAGGGTCATGATTACTCATTTTAATATGCAAACATTCGATTCAAGTTTGTTTGACTTGTGGTCCCCAGGGGTAGGTTGAGGCCACAATAGGGGATCAAAGTTTTACAAGGGAATAACTTGGAAAAATCTTTAAAATATTACAGCAGGGTCATGAATACTACTATTGATATATTGCAGGCATCCTCAGGTGGTACAGATTGAAGTTTGTTTAAATCATGATAGGATGGGGCCACAATAGGGGATCAATGTTTTACATGAAGATATATAAGATGAAGTTTTAAAAATTATCTTCTCAAGAACAACTGGGCCATGATTACTCATATTAATGTGAAAAAATCCCCAAGTAGTGCAGATTGAAATTTGCTCAAATTTTGGTCCCTGTGGGTAGGATGAGGCCACAATAGGGGATGAATTTTTTTCAAAATCTTCTCAAGAACAGCAGGGCCATTTTTATTCATTTTAATATGCAAGCATCTTCAGGTAGTGCAAATTTAAGATTGTTCAATTCAGAGGATAGAAGTAGGGTGGGGCCATAATAGGAGATCAGAGTCTAATATGGGAATATACAGAACATTAATAAAGCAAATTCTTTTCAAGAAGAGCAATACCACACTAAATCATATCAAAATGCAAATGTTCGTAAGTTGTGTTGATTTAATTTTTAGCTCACCTGAGCTGAAAGCTCAAGTGAGCTTTTCTGATCGCCTGTTGTCCGTCTGTCTGTAAAGGTTTTACATTTTCGACTTCTTCTCCAGAACCATTGGGCCAATTTCAACCAAACTTGGCCAAAAGCATCCTTGGGTAAAGGGCTTTCAAGTTTCTTCAAATGAAGGGCTATGACCCTTTCAAAGGGGAGATAATCACAAAAATGCAAAAATAGGGTGGGGTCATTTAAAAATCTTCTTCTCAAGAACCACTGAGCCAGAAGCTGAGATTCACATGAAAGCTTCCTGACAGTGCAGATTTAAGTTTGTTAAAATCATGGCCCCCGGGGGTATTATGGGGTCACAAGGGGGATCAAAGTTTTACATAGAAATATATAGGGAAAATTTTTAAAAATCTTATAAAAACTACTGGGCCAAGAAAGTTGAAATTTACATGAAAACTTTCTGACAGTGTGATTCGAGTTTGTTAAAATCATGGCCCCCGGGGGTAAGATGAGGCGACAATAGGGGGTCAAAGTTTTACATACAAATATATAGGGAAAATCATTAAAAATCTTTTGATGAATAATCACTGGTCCAGAAAAGTTTACATTCACATGAGAGCTTCCTGAAATAGTCCAGATTCAATTTTGAAAAAATCATGGCCCTTGGGAGTAGATTGGGGCCACAATAGGGATCAAAGTTTTACATGCAAATATATAGGAAAAATCTTTAAATATGAGCCAAGGTGACTCAGGTGAGCGTTGTAGCCCATGGGCCTCTTGTTTTATGCCCCTATGGCTAAAGTGAAACTGAGTGAACTCAGGTAACCTATTGCTATTGGTTGTAGTCCGTCGTTGTGCCTTAAAGGGACTGATTCACGATTTTCTCCGAAATTTTCTATTTCACTTTTAATGATAAAAATCTACTGTCTAATGTGTTTAAAAGATTTCACATAAAAATCAAGGTTATACATTATCACAGAAGCTCATTTTATAAAGTTATAATTATTTGTTTTGTAAACAAAGATTGGGATATGTTATTGTTTACATTTTCAAAAGAGATGAATATCGATCAAAGTTTATTATATCTTTCACATTTCAAGCATTTTGGGGGTAAAATGTGTCATCTAAAAGTTAAAATTTGTGACTATGCAAAATTAAGATGCTTTACATTACAAAATCAACATTTCACTTGTTTGTTTGTTTACATAAAAAGACTCGAGTCTTTGTTTACATAACACAAATTTAAGGCTAAAATATTGCCTTTATTCTTGTATTCAGAAGGTCAAACTTTTGGCTGTCAACGTTAAGTGAGTTATATTTTTAATGTTTAACAACAAAAATGAAAAATATTTTTATCAAAAATTGTGAACCAGTCCCTTTAACAATTGAACATTTTTAACTTCTTAATAACTACCAGTCCAATTCTTTTCAAATTTGGTATGAGGCATCATTGGGACAAGGGGAACATAAAATGTAAATGTCAGGACTCCAGCACCCCTGGGGCCCTAGGGGCCGGGCAATAACTGCGAAAATTGACCAATTTTCAAGAATCTTCGTCTCAAGAACCACACACATATAAGAAAATCTAAATGCATAGTGATGTAGAACAGGAAGGCTTCTATCAAAATTGTAAATTTCATGATCTCTTGGGTAGGGGTTCTGACCCCAGGGCGGGACCAAACTTGGTATATAGTGTTAATGTGTAAAACACTCTGATAACATCTTTAGTGCTATTGATACTAAATTGAAAGTAAATAGATATTTAGAAAGAACAGGTAGCCCTTTACCAAAATTGTAAATTTGATGATCCCAGGGGTGGGGGTTTTGGTATCGGGGTGGGGCCAAAATGGTCAGTTATTAAATGTGTGAACAATAGACATTTTTAACTTCTTGATAACTATCATTCCAGTTCTTTTCAAATTTGGTATGAAACATATTTGGAACAAGGGGAACATAAATTGTAAATTTCAGGATTCCTGCACCCTGGGGCCTTAGGGGTGGGGCAAAAACTGCCCAAAATTGACCAATTTTCAAACATCTTCTTCTTAAGAACCACACATGTGTAAGAAAAACTAAATGCACAATGATGTAGAGCAGGAAGGCCTCCATCAAAATTGTAAATTTCATGATCTCCGGGGTAGGGGTTCTGACCACAGTGCAGGGCCAAACTTGGTATATAATGCTAAATGGATAGAGCAGGTAGTCTTGTACCAATATTGTAAATTTGATTTTTCCAGAGTAAGGGTTCTGACCCCAGGGTGGGGCCAAACTTAGTATATAGTACATGTATGTATGTGTAAGTTTCCTGATACTGTATAAAATCTAAATGCATACTTAGGAATAGCAGAAAAGAATGTACAAAAAATGGTGAATTTCATAACCCAGGGTTATGACTTAGGATTAGTCATATCTTTCGATGTTTTAATTCAAATACACCTATTATTTAAAGCCTTTCATCAGTGTATGTACTTTTGAGGGCAGTGAAGTTTTAAAAACACATCTTGTTTATACTGTTGCTGAACATTAGAATTTAGCTGAGATATTCAGAACAGGAAATTTTTTCTAGATTTCATAGCCCATGGAAGTAGTGATACTTTTTCACTAGTATTCAGGTGACCGATAAGGCCTGTGGGCCTCTTGTTTTCTTGCACATGTAAGTTGATACCAGGTGTAGGCTTTTGAGTGCAAATCAGAAAAAATAGAGCTAATAGTTTTGATTCAAAACCATTGATTCTCACCCAACTCTTGTACACTAAAATGAAACACACATGGTTTAATAACACAGATTACTTAAATGACTAAAGTGCACTCACCATCATGTCATATATAATGACATCACAGTCTGTAAATATCAAATACAGTGAATGGATCTAGTACAAGGACATGCACTGAAAAAATTCAGCTATTATTCTATTTCCATACAGCTGCTGAAATCCTGTGCATGCATGGCCTTGTTCTATCAGTGTTTTAAGTAAACTATACTGGTCTGAGAATTTTGTTGAAATATATATCACCTATGCAATGAATAAGTAATGGGATCCCAATTTTACATTTTAGGACTTTTTACTGATCAAGTCAACAAGAATATGATTTTAATTATCAAAATATCATTCAGAATTCAAGTTTTCACAAGATGGACTTTTGTGTCTTTTATAGGAATAGGAATTCAATACAATTTTCAGGATCTGTACACTTTGGAAGAACTAGTTTCATTTTCAAAATCATATTCTGTAAAATCAAGGTTATTCAGGTTGAGTGTAGTTACTCATTGGTCTGTCTTTTTCTCTCAAGGTGACTATGGCCGGGATGGACTCCCTGGATTGCCTGGATTACCTGGATTAAAAGGGGTGGAGGGTGAAGTGGGACAACCTGGTGAGACGTTTCAAGGATACCCTGGTGAGCAGGGCCGGGTTGGGCGTCCAGGTTTGGATGGACTGCCAGGTATGAGGGGAAATCCAGGGCCTCAGGGATTCCCTGGTATCCCTGGAGATGGTCTGGATGTGACAGGTCCAGTCGGTCCAGTGGGATTCCCTGGAGAGGAGGGTGATCCGGGATTCCAGGGAGAGGATGGACGGGATGGAATCCCTGGAGAAAGAGGTGTGTTTCTTATTACTTTTTAGATTTCAGATTTATTTCTTATTGACACGAGTACTAACACTATTACATAATTACCTCAACTGAAGAAGTGATATAATTATACCTCCCGAACAAAGTTCAGGGGGGGGGGGGGGTGTATATAGGAATCACTCTGTCTGTGCGTCCGTCTGTCTGTCTGTGCAGATTTGTGTCCGGGTCATAACTTCTTTGTTCTTTGACTTAGGCATACCATATTTGGCACACAGGTGGATCACCATGAGACGATGTGTCGAGTACCTTCATGATCTCTATTTGACCCTTGACCTCGAGGTCAAAATTACAGATTTTTTACAATGGATTCGTGTCCGGGCCATAACTTCTTCGTTCTTTGACATAGGCATACCATATTTGACACATGAGTGTATCACCATGAGACGATGTGTCATGTACCTTCATGACCTCCATATGACCTTAAACTCAAGGTCAAAATTAACGGTTTTTACAATGGATTCGTGTCAGGGCCATGACTTCTTTGTTCTTTGACATAGGCATACCATATTTGACACATGAGTGTATCACCATGAGACGATGTGTCATGTACCTTCATGACCTCCATATGACCTTAAACTCAAGGTCAAAATTAACAGTTTTTACAATGGATTCGTGTCAGGGCCATGACTTCTTTGTTCTTTGACATAGGCATACCATATTTGACACATGGGTGAATCACCATGAGACAATGTGTCAGGTGCTTTCATGACCTTTATGTGACCTTGAACTTTGACCTCAAGGTCAAAAATTGATTATAGGGTTTTGACATAGTCAAACCATAAGACATGGGTGTATCACCATGAGCCTATGTGCCATGTACATTCATGACCTCATTATGACCTTGACCTTTGATCTCAAGGTCAAAATTATAGGTTTATGCCATGGATTTGTGTTTGGACTATATCTTCCATTTTCTTCTACAAAGACATACCATATTTTTACACCCAGGAAAGAGGTAATTTATACCTATTAACAACACCCTTTGGGAGATTGGAGTAAGCGGGGGGTATTCTTAGTGAGCATTGCTCACAGTACCTCTTGTTACCTCTACTGAAGAGGTGACATAATTACCTCTACTGAAGAAGTGAGGTGGGTGAGAATTAACAAGGTTGCATAAAATCAACAGCTTCAATCTCATTCAGATTTTCACAAAAGTTAGTTTAGGGTTTGATAACTGGAAAGAGTCAATTAGATTTTGGATCGACTTATTTCAGATTGCAGCAAAGAGAGATAACTGTTACAGCAGACATTTGTTAGGTCATGCTAGCATATGGCTCAACTGAACTTTACCTTTGCAATGAGTTTAAATTTTTATATTTGATATAAAATAATAATAATATAATATAAAAAAAATATATTAAATTTAATAGCAATACCCCGTTCTTTTACAGCATTTATTTAAAACTATGTCATGTAAATTCTGCAACATTACAAGGTAGACTGGGAGTTTTTGTGATTGATAAAATGCTAAGTTTTTTTATGGGGATATAAAAACAAGAATAATTTCTTTGCAATCAGTTTCAAAGTACAAAACTTGTGTGAGTAGTTGCTTTGGTTAAGAGTCAATGTGTCCTTGTTGCAAAATTATTGGAGCAATGGTTTTTCTTGATGTGATTACCTTGTAACAGAAATAATCAGATTTACAAGCATTGCATTGCTATATTCTACCAGAAATCATAGATTATTATTTTCAAAATTTTTATATTGTCATCTAGGTCAAAGGGGAGATGACTGTGGCGTGTGTCCTGGAGGTGTTCCAGGTGTGAGGGGAGAGGCAGGTGATCCTGGTCTGGACGGACTTCCTGGACAACCAGGACAACCGGGTTTTAAGGGATTAGCAGGAGATCCCGGTTTACCTGGATTTCCAGGCATACCAGGTCAAAAAGGTTTACCGGTGAGTGTTTTTACCTTAGTCAGAAAATCATTTATATCAGATTATGATAAAGTCTGTTTAAAAATCTAAAATAAATGGAAGATTTTCATTGCTGATACATTAACTTGATATTCATCAGTGATGATGTTGTGGAATGGGGGATTGTAATATGGAATGAATGAAATCTTTCAGGGTCCTAATGGTATTCCTGGGGAAGTAGGAAGAGTTGGACCAAAAGGAGAACCGGGAGATTTTGAAGGAGGAGGTTCATTGAAGATGAAGGGAAAGCCAGGAGAGCCTGGACCTCCAGGGACTTTTGGAAGGGCAGGGGAACCAGGGACTGGGGGTCCCCGAGGACTTCAAGGATTCCCTGGCATCCCAGGAGAAACTGTAAGTTTCCATTTTACAGTGACAAGGAATTGGTTTGCACCAGTTGGTCTCTCAGTGCGTGTTCTCTGCTCAGTACCTTAAGAACCCTTTGACTGACAAACATCAAACTAGTTATTATCGCAATTCAACTTTGAATTAGAACGCTTTGGCTGATATAGTATTGCAATGTGTGACGACACAACTTAATCTGTTTGTAATACAATTGCGAAATGCAACAGAAACTCTCATTGGTACATATGTATAAGTCCACCCAAATTCTCTTATACGGGAGTAGTCGGCCTTTGAAAACATGATGGCCAGATGGAAACAAACTTCAAAGGAAGAGAGAGAAAAAGTTGTATTCTTGTGTTGTTGTCTCATAAATTTAATATAAAAAAATTCCTAACATATTTTCCTATTATACTTGTGTCCAAACTTACTTTCAAATATTTGATAAAGCCCCATACGACCCAAAAACTCTCGGCTTTTGATGATTTCGTTTGTTGACATAGCCATGTTAGGTAGCCAGTCAATTCGAATCCCGGTTCATTTCCATACTGGCACAATAGGGTCTGAATGTGAACTAATACCCCACAAATATTTTAGCTGAATATTTTAAATAATATATCATCCCAATTCCATTAAATGATAATTATTCAAATAGCTAAACTCATGGTAATGCTTCTTTCATTACTCTAGTCCAGTCTCCATCTCTGCCACACGAGTGTTAAGGACCATAATGGGCTTATGTAGTATTTTTGTTAATCAAGAGACGGAATTTTACCTGTACAAAAACCATATTTTTTTAATTTCTATTAATTATTTGTGTTGATAATAAATGAAGAACGAATACATAACTTACAACCAATTTTATGAACTGCAATAGCAACAGAGTTCGAATTGACCGGCTACATAACATGGCTACGTCAACATACAAAATCATCTGATGCTGCTAGTTTTTGGGCCGTGTGTGGCTTTAATGAATATTTGAAGGTGTGTTTGGACACAAGTATAGTAGGAAAATATGTTAAGATTTTTTTTATATTGAATTCATGAGACAACAACACAAGAATACACCTATATCAGGCCTCAACCGTGCACAGCTTTTTGTGCCCGGCCCCATAAATTGAAGGTTTTTATTAGAGGTGGATCTGTAGTTCTCTGTTCCGTCACAATATTTTTTCAGAGAGCCACAGTTCTCCAGCTAGTAATTTTCTAGTCCATCCATCTTATCTGATCACCTGAATCCGCTCAAGAAAATGGGCGGGCTGTAATCGGCCAATGAAAACTCTTGTTGTATTACATCAAACATGTCACTCAAACTGTGCAGTCATCTCATGCAATTGTGTCGTCACCCAGCACAATACTATATCGGGTAAAGCATCCTAATTCAAAGGTGAATTGCAATAATGGTTTTCCTAAAAAGTAGGTGACCCATATTGATTTGAGTTCAAGGTTCAAACTACTCTGAACTCTAGGAAGATATTATCTGTGCAATATCTGGAGAATCCTTTGCTTAACAGACATTAAACTCGGTAGGTACACTGGTACATACTAAAAAGTAGATGACCTCCATTCATTTTTACAACACAATGTCAAAAGTTAAGGGTCAAACTATGCTGGACATAAAAAAAAATTGTCCACTCAATACCTTGTGAATCTTTTCTTTGATGACATACATCAAACTTGGTACACTGGTATCCGTTACGTGTAGATGACCTGTATTAGTTCTCAAGGTCATGATGTAAATGAATAGTTATGTGGAAATGTCTACTCAATATCTTGGTAGATTTAAATTTAGTATTGTGGTTGCCCTTGACTAGTAAGTAAATTGTACATTGGTCTACTGATTTAATGGGAAATTCCGGTCCTCAGTTATGGCAGTGGGTTGAACTTGTTGGAGTGACTATGTTGATCATATTATGATATTATCTCCACTCCTGGACTTCTTTTATTGTAAGATAAATGGACTGGAATATATGTGTAGTGGGTGTGTACATATTTATTATTGAATTTCTCAGGGCATGGTTGGAGATCCTGGACTAGAGGGCCTGGATGGCTTGCCTGGTATCCAAGGAGATAATGGGTTAATTGGTGACCCAGGAGAATCCTTTCCAGGTGAAGTAGGACGTCTCGGACCAAAGGGATTCCCTGGAGTAGATGGTTATCGCGGACTTCCTGGATTTAAAGGTAAGCTTTTATGTACAGTATTCAGGGCTGAAGTAGGGTTTAAAGGGGACGGGGTAAATTCATCAATAAAGATATATGGAAATTATCTACAAAACCTCACAAATGAAAATTTGTGATATATCTATTTTGTAATTCCATTTGGTATAATTTTATTTGAGAACTTGGATGAAAATGACTAACCATGCAAGTTTTTAAATTCCAAACATGACTGTTGCAAACAAGGAGTTGCCAAAACTTTGTCCTACATGAATTTTTTTAATCCTCAGGAGACAAAGGTGAACCCTCACGAATTAACATTCCTCCAGGAAAGAAAGGAGAGCCGGGTATGATGGGAATTCCGGGAGAAGACGGTCGGGATGGATTCCCTGGATTATTAGGTTAGACTTGTGTGACTACATCAGACTTGTTATATTTGCATACCAGTAATAGTTTGTATATTTGAAATTAAAAGAGACTTTTATTTAGATTTTGTTCCTCCCCTAAGGGGCATACCATCAACATACTCAGGAGACCATTAAGACTTCTTGTTGCTATGCTTATTTTCCAGAATATTTGAGTATTTAAATTCTTGCGTGCATGCAAGGTTTATTAATATATTATGTAAATCTGTGGTAGGAATGAAAGGAGAGGCTGGACTTCCCGGAGTACCTGGTGAAATTGGACGGGTGGGCATGAAGGGAGACAGTGGACAACCCGGAATTCCTGGAGAGAGGGGACGTGTTGGTGAAAAGGGATTTCCAGGGGTCCCCGGGTTTGCAGGTCTGCCTGGTCTGCCAGGAAATCAAGGTGTTCCAGGAGAATCTGGTCAGGTCGGACAGCCAGGGTTACAGGTTAGTATTTACCATTAAAAATGGTCCCTTTGAAAAGTATGTTATATGAGAGAGAAAGAGAGAGAGAGAGATGATCTTTCTCATGTATGTTTAATTCAAATATTTCCATACAGTTTGTTATTGAACTGATCAGTTTGCATGTCCTTTTGACGGCTTTTGAAGAATGTTCTTCTGCAGTGGTGGGGGGGGGGTGTTAAGAAACAAATCATGAAAAAATTGAACCACTGTGTCAATACATACTCTGCATTGATCATGGGAAAGTATGTTAAACATTCTACAGAATGGGCATTTAGATCGGTCCACTAGTGTCTAAAGGTGACAGTACAGGGGCCACTCTGACAAGAAGTATGAGTGAAATACTTTTTTGGCTATCGGGGTGTAAAGTTTTTCATCTTCCTTTTTTTTTGTCCCCTTCTGTTGAGTTTTCTCTTTCTTTTGACAACTAGATTGTGTGCATGTCCGTTGCACAGAACCTATACCAGCCCAATTTTAAAAGGAAAAACATTTTCTTGAAACTTCCATGCTTAATTGTCACATATTTGAGGATCTATAAAATTAGACAGAATAAAAGCAGAACTTTGTAATTTTGATAACCAATAGGATTGCAACTTCCTTTTTGCAATCCATTCCAAATATGTTACAATATCCTCCCCTGGGGCCCAACAAAGGGGGTCACAATCTTTGTTTTTGGCTAAAATGTATTTTCACACTAAAGCTGTGGAAAGGATATATGAAAAAAATTTATATGATTTTTTAGCATAAAGTAAGGATCAAGTCACAAAATGACAACTCATTCTGTAAAGCAGACAGGGAATAGAATTCTCTACATCAATCTGTCCGCTGGACATTGCTTTAACTGCTCTATCAATCTGTCCACTGGACATACATCAATCCGTCCGCTGGACATTGTAGGGTGACCCTGGAATACCTGGACTTGATGCTCCTCCTGTCGAGCTTCTTAAGGGCGAAGCCGGAGACCCAGGCTTACCAGGGAGGGAAGGAGAGAGGGGGTTCCCTGGAGAAATTGGCCGTGTAGGGAGGCAAGGATTTGATGGACAAAAGGGGATGAGAGGTAAGATATAGTCATACTTCTGTTTGTTCCTTCCAGAACAGAAAATAACCTAAATGAACAAACTTACTGTAAACCAACTTTTGTTCATATGAGAAATTTTTAGAGGTTCACAAGAACTTCATCATTGCGAATATTTCTCACCACGAACCAGTCCTTTAACGTTTGTTGTATGTTTAAGATAATCTTGGTCTCAAAAATTAGTCACCACACACCAGTTTATCACTAGTAAATCATGAAATAAAGCTACCGGGAATAAAAGTTGGTGTACATTATTCAAAATGTTGGATGTAAAAAACAGAATATTGATGAGGGTTAGCCTATTGTGGTAGTTGTGCATTAGTGTGTGTTGTCATTGTAAGGTGGTGTTGGAGTGTATGGATCACCTGGATTTCCTGGGTTGAAGGGAGAACAGGGCGATTTCGGTGGATCTGGATACCCAGGCCTCAAGGGTTACAGAGGACAAGATGGCATCCCAGGTTAGCTTTACTGACCCAATGAATGCAATAGTCTTTATGCATTGTTGGTTAATTTTTACACTGAACCATGATAAATCTGTAGGTGAACAAAGTTTATATTCTCCTCATTTTTAGGAAATTGGGCTGACTATTCCCATTTAAAAAGGCATATTGATATTTCTAGTTTTCATATATATAGCTAAACCATTGAAGGAACAAAATCTGTGCATGTCATCTTTTTTCTAGGAGAGACTGGTTTTGTGGGTGCACCTGGAGATGCTGGGTTGCCAGGAATACCAGGAGATGATGGGTTGAAGGGTCAGATAGGTTTCCCTGGTGGAGATGGGTTGGATGGGATTCCTGGTCGAGAGGGAGATCCTGGAGAACCAGGATTAAATGGGTTGCCAGGTTATGATGGTAAGTATTGTGTTTCGTTGATTATGAATACCCCATGACCAGCAGAAATCAACTGCAAAGAATTAAAAGATACATGTATTTGTGAAGTATATTGCTACATCTAAATTTTTATCAAGACTGAAATTTATGTATGCATGTACTATTTGAATTCTTTCATAATCTCAAGTCAGTCTTGTCAATTCATTTTACCGGCAACACCATGATGGTATGTGAAGTCAAATGTGCATTATAATGAACAAAGGGACTGTACATTTGTAATAGTGTTTGGTCTTGTAGTATATTGTATGTATGAATTAGCCATAATACATGTAGGCTATACAGTATAGCTTTATTGGGGGTGTAGGATGCCAAGTTTGTGTAGTTATGTTCTTTCTATGATGATATTAGGTCTACCAGGAATGAAGGGAGAAACCGGATTCTCTGGACGAGATGGACAACCAGGTTTACCAGGACAACCAGGAGTACCAGGCCTTAAAGGTTAGTCGAGGTTTGCTGTAGATGTTATCAAAGATTAGTCAGGATTTGCTGTAGATACTATTTATATAAATATGATGTTACATTCTAAGTATACTATGCCAAAATAGTAGAGACTGTCAGAGTTTTGACAAATAGTGCACGACCTGAAGGGGAGTGTTCTACCCGTCAAAACCCAGATAACTATAAATAGTGCACGACCTGAAGGGGAGTGTTCTACCCGTCAAAATCCAGATAGCTATAAATAGTGCACGACCTGAAGGGGAGTGTTCTACCCGTCAACACCCAGATCACTATAAATAGTGCACGACCTGAAGGGGAGTGTTCTACCCGTCAAAACCCAGATCACTATAAATAGTGCACGACCTGAAGGGGAGTGTTCTACCCGTCAAAACCCAGATCACTATAAATAGTGCACGACCTGAAGGGGAGTGTTCTACCCGTCAAAACCCAGATCACTATAAATAGTGCACGACCTGAAGGGGAGTGTTCTACCCGTCAAAACCCAGATCACTATAAATAGTGCACGACCTGAAGGGGAGTGTTCTACCCGTCAAAACCCAGATCACTATAAATAGTGCACGACCTGAAGGGGAGTGTTCTACCCGTCAAAACCCAGATCACTATAAATAGTGCACGACCTGAAGGGGAGTGTTCTACCCGTCAACACCCAGATAGCTATAAATAGTGCACAACCTGAAGGGGAGTGTTCTACCCGTCAAAACCCAGATAACTATAAATAGTGCACGACCTGAAGGGGAGTGTTCTACCCGTCAACACCCAGATAGCTATAAATAGTGCACAACCTGAAGGGGAGTGTTCTACCCGTCAAAACCCAGATAACTATAAATAGTGCACGACCTGAAGGGGAGTGTTCTACCCGTCAACACCCAGATAACTATAAATAGTGCACAACCTGAAGGGGAGCTAGAGCACTATTTGTCAAAACCCTAACTACTGTTTTGGCATAGTATGCAAAAAATGTAACACATTATACTTGCTATGTTGACTGTTCATATTCTTTCAAAATAGATCAAAAGTTATGTTTCAATGGAGCAAAGGGTGCTAAGTTTTCAATATTGTTATGATGTGTAGTGTGTTTCATTGTGTTGTAAAAGTTGTACAAACCTTTTAGGGTTATTTTAGAAATTTGAGACATCAAAGTTCATGATTTGAGATTTGATAAAGAGATATATAGATTTTTAAAAACCTTGAACAAGATTCTGTGGTACTGGAATTATATAAATGTACAAAATTTCATGTAATATGTGCATGTCTTTCTTTTATGATTATATGCATGTTGATTCACCCGAAGAAACCTATAGCATTATAATGACATCATCTGACAATGTTGAAGATATATACTGCAAACATTGAATACCGGTAGTAATTAAGGTCCATCCAAATACACATGATGAAAATCAAATCAAATGATCTAACAGACGTACATGTATATGATGAAAATCAAATCAAATGATCTAACAGACGTACATGTGTATGATGAAAATCAAATCAAATGATCTAACAGACGTATATGTATATGCACTCCATGCTTAAACTTTTGAGTCAATACTTTCTGTGGAGTCAAGTCAACTCGTACCCTGACCGACTCGTACCCAGGTCAACTCGTACCAAATAGGTCAACTTGTACCCAAAAGGCAAAAAGTCAACTCGTACCCAAGAATCTGGTTACGAGTTGACTCCTCCTTTTCAATTGATGACAACTCGTACCTAAGTGATATGTCACTTATATGCGCATAGATATATTACATTATGGGCAGATTCACAGGAGTCAGCAATTTTATCAATAAAGTAGAAGTATATAAGAAATGGGCATAAATACTACCACTGAGCGTAGCGAGCGAAGCGACAGGAATGCAATGCGATTTCGGCAAAATCTGCTCCGGTGCTACAGTGTATATTGCGTGAAAAACACAATAGTACCCGGTATAAATAACATCAGTCGATGTGCCACACCTGATTTCTGGATCGGTCACCTTTTTAATTGCCGTCAATTACACTAAAATCCAAAATAAACACACTTTCGAAAATATTCACTCTCCATAAGTTTTTGTGTGACATCACGCCATTTGCTGCTGAACTATCGCTGTTGAATTTTATGATGTTTATAAGAAAAATATTTAAAAAGAAATAAAACGTCTTTTTTATGACTCATTTTTATACGCCCGTCGAAGACGGGACGTATTATGGTATGGCGTCGTCCGTCTGTCTGTCCGTCTGTCCGAACCTTGTGGGCAGGATACAGACTGAACCATAAGCCCTAGGACTTTACAACTTGGTACATTTGATCACCATGATGAGAGGAAGATGCCAATTGTTTTTCAAGGTCAGAAGTCAAAGGTCAAGGTCGTAGTATCACTTATTACGAAAACCTTGTGGGCAGGATACAAACCGAACCGTAAGCTCCAGGATATTATAACTTGGTATATTTGATCACCATGATGAGAGGAAGATGCCTATTGTTTATCAAGGTCAAAGGTCAAGGTTGTAGTATCACTTTTTAGGAAAACCTTGTGGGCAGGATACAAACCGAACCGTAAGCTCCAGGATATTATAACTTGGTATATTTGATCATCATGATGAGAGGAAGGTGCCTATTGTTTTTCAAGGTCAAAGGTCAAGGTCGTAGTATCACTTATTAGGAAAACCTTGTGGGCAGGATACAAACCGAACCGTTAGCATATTTATGAAGTAGCGCATTCTAAGGCTATCCCTCTTTATATATTGATATCCATTTCTACAAGCATAATAATGAATTAGCTCACAGAGGACAGTGCTAACTTCACTAAAATATGAATCCCACTAAAATATGTTTTCCTTGAGCAAAATCTACGGGCATATTATGCCACGTTGGCGTTGCTCTTGTTGTGTTTGTTATTTTGTGTGATACTATTTATGCCCATTTCTTATATATTTCTACTTTATTGATAAAATTGCCAACTCCTGTGGCAGATTCTTAGGTACGAGCGTCGTCGCAAACCTGGCCACGGTTTTGAGTCCACTCACGCTCCCTCATACCCGTGGTTGTCTGATGGAGAGAATCGATTAGAAGCACCCTTGGGTAACCGACAATGGGGTACGAGTTGACTTTTGCCTTCTGGGTACGAGTCAGCCAGGGTACAAGTCGACAAGAAATCCTTTCTGTGCTGTTACATCACAGATATCAAACATTATCCTCCCCACAGTTTGACATGCATTGTGTTTATGGCAAATAACACGTCTGCAACATCATGAAATTATAGACAATCTTCCCACTCTTTTCTCTAGCTTTGGGTTGACAAATTATTAGCAGACCACTTATGCCATATGTATACTAGAGCCCTGAACAAAATTCTTCCACTCTTTGTATGCTACAACAATTTTGCCTGAACAGGCATTAATTCTTCTCAGTTTAACACAAAATCTTTTGAATGTTATCTGCTCTGCCCTACCTTTAGCATTTATACTGGGATCAAATTCAAATTATCTATGGGAGGAACTGATAAATCAATTGTTTGTTTCACATAATGATAGAATTTGAAATTTGAAAATTTTTGCTAATTTCTCATCAGTTGTTTTCACTATGGTCCATGTAATGCACATTGTAATTTTTTTTCACCAGTAGTTAATTTTTCACACTGCGCTAGATACGCATTCTGCAACATGTGTATCTTTAAGAGGCTGTCTATGATAGAACCATGCAAATGGCTATTAATGGACATGTGTCAGAATTTTATTTATTGATAACTCTGCAAATATTTGAAAGTCATATTATAGTTTATGACTCTTTCATTTAATACTGTATAGTTTAATCTTTTTTTTACCGTATAACATGCTCTATTCAAATGATAAAAAATGTTCTTGGCTGATAGCACAAGTATAAATTGCATGCTGCCTTTGTCAGCCAAATAATAAGTAAAAATTTGGAAGAATCTTTTCATTCAAAGTTATGTCAGTATGATACACTCAGTGTGTAGAAATCTGAATTTGTTTTGATTACTTTGACCATCATCAGGATCAAAAGGCGAGTCCGGATTGCCTGGATTCCCTGGTCAGTTTGGACTTCCCGGACTAAATGGAGAGCCAGGAGAGGTGGGATTCCCTGGAATACAGGGTGATAGAGGCCAACCTGGACTGCCAGGCCTATCAGGAATTCCAGGAGATAATGGATTCCCAGGTATGTGTAAAGAACTACAGGTGACTCTGGATGGCTTGAACTTGACAGTTTTGATCTCTGGAAATAATCTCCCTCTCTCTGTTTTTTTTCCCTAGCTGTGTTGATAAGAAAATTTGCTTTTGAACTCCTGATCTCTTTAGACTTTCCATCTTATCAAAGTAAAATCTAGATGTTGTTATATACATAATTTAAGATTTATTATGGATATTTTGAAGTGCTATTACAGATGTTGGTAGTCACTTCTGACCAAATTTGCACATCTTGACAGCTTGGCACAGCCTAATTAGCAATGACTCTTTGCTGGTTATTCCAACCAGATTTTTAATTGGTTTATTACACATGAAAGTTCAAGCCGGTAATAGTGATTCTGTGCAAATAAGATGATTTGAAATGCATAACATTCATGAAAATATTCCTTATACATTTCTGGGCCTATGGTATAAATATGAAGTTTGTCCAAGTGTGCACTCATTGGTTTCCAGTAGGAAAAACTGTGTGTAAACTAGCAATTTTATTTCAAAATACCAAAAATTCCTGCTCTACTTCATTCTAATCAATCCAAGAATTTAGCAACTAAATTACATTGGCATTCTTGCACAGAATACACTTAATTTTGAAACAAAAGCATGCAGAATGTTGATTTTGATGGGCAAAATAGAGTCCTTTTTATGAAAATTTTCCAACCCATATGAATCTAATTCCCCACAACACAGACAAATTTCAGTAAATGTCAAAGGGCATTGGTTCAAGTCTCAGAAGAGAGATTTAGATTGTTCACTACTTGTGGCATTCAGAACTCAATGTTAAGGTACTATTTATACTTTTTGTCATTCAGAGCATATTTCAAGGTTTTTTTAACTCGGTAGCTCTGTCAACAATGGATTTTATGACACAAATTCCTGATTAATTAGCAAGCCAAAATTTACTTTCAGCCGAAAACAGCTATAAGAAAGAAATTTTCTGGAACTTGTGAAGCCACACATATGCAAAATAAAATTTGTCATTGGTATTTTGAGAATAACAATATGATTAATATCTGCCATATGATTCACATTTATTATTGCTATAAAGTGATAATTGACAAGTTGAGGCTAATTTCTGTTTTCGCACTCAGGTGAACAAGGAGTGGTGGGAAGACCTGGACAGGGTGGACTCCCCGGCCGGAAGGGAGAACCAGGAAATGTGGGAGCCTCAATTCCTGGAGGACGAGGTAATTACGGACACCACACCGGGAATGGGGCATGCATACTCCTTAGTTCAGTTGTTCAAGCGGGCATTGTGGGGCTGTGTAATTGAGACCTTTATGAAATAACTTGTAGATAGATGTCTAGGATATTGATTTTAAGAGGTAAAATATATCATAACCCAGTTTCATAATGTAATACTTTTATATACATATTTTCATTCAAATGCTTTAAAATGTTTAGAAATTACAATTTTCCTGAAAATGTAAAATTGACAGAACAGGAACCAGTTTATATGATACTGCTTTGGACGACTTCGACTACACAAAGAACTTTGTATGTGTGTAGTGTTAGGTCACCTTTTTTTCTGAAGGGCGGGGGCAAGAATACTCTCAGTTTTATTGTGCAATAAAACACCCAAGTATGCAATGTAGTTTAATGGGATAAATACAGCGGAATGTAAATATAATAGTTGTAATCTCCTTTATTTACAGGATTACCCAATTAGTTACATACAGTGGAACCCCGTTATTACGTTTTTCATTTTGTCACGATAAAATAACGTAATACCGGGGGCAACATAATAAACGTTGCCAGTGAAATCCATTAAAAATATCATTTGGAAATTGAATTTCTTTTGTTGATACTCCGTGAAGGTGTGTGTGTGTGTGTGTGTGAATATGTCTCTACTGTTTCTTTGTTAAAAAGGCTATAACGATTTATTTACATCTTAATATCTTAAATGTCTGTAATTCTTCGTGTTCTCATCCCTTTTCATTATTTCTTGTGTAGGATACATAAGGGTGCTTGGGTAATCATTCCTTATCTGCTTTCATTTCCGCCATTTTGTTCAACTTTAACATAATGCGTTCATATAAATTTTTCACAATAACTCCTTCCAGTTCGTATTTAACATTCGTACATAAAACCAAAAATAATAAAACATCGTTTTTATTAAGTTATATCTCTACTACACGATACAAAACACAATTAAAAAAATCCCACCCCAAAAAACAACAAAACTACGACACAAAACGCACGCAATATCCAGTTACTTGCACACTTTTTTCACCAATGATAAACACGGAGAACAAATGCAACCCACTTTTAAAAAAAATAATAAAGCACTAATATTAAGATCACATTTATAACACTAAATGATAGCACTAAAATCATGTGCACATCAAAAAAAAATATCAAGGGATTTTAAAATGTTCACTGAGCTAAATGCCGTGCACTTTGAGCAACATATTTGTGGACGAGATCTAACATTACCCAAGCTATTATGTCAGAATAACTGACAATTTTTTTATTGAACACTGCCTTTTGTTACCTAACTATGTCCAAGCTGTTACCCAAGTTGCTTTAACTGTGTTAAAAAATGAATTAAATTTTATGGAGTACAATTTCTAGATAAACATCATTTAATTGTTTATCACTGGTTTTGACATGGGGTATTCACCTGTATTGATGTCCTTATATCTATCAAACCGTGACCAGTCAACCATCTCTAATCCCCAACAGACTAGGATTTACATGGTGACTGCCTGGGACGGTCAAGGTGTGAATGGTTGATTATCTTGAGAATCACCATTGAATAATTAGGGGTTTATTACGTTTTTGTCAGAATTTTTACAACATAATACCGAGTCTCAGCATCTTTGGACAACATAATAACGATTGTGCTTTGAAATTCCAACGTAATATGCGGACTAACGTAATAAAGGGGGAACGTTATAACGGGGTTCCACTGTACCACTTGTAATTATACTGCCTGCTCCCGAGTCCCATGAGGAATGTTTATACATGTGATTTCATTGTCCGATTATTCCTCAGACTTATGACAATACTATATATATGATGCTGAAATTGTCCGATTATTCCTCAGACTTATGACAGTACTATATATATGATGCTGAAATTGTCCGATTATTTCTCAGACTTATGACAGTACTATATATATGATGCTGAAATTGTCCGATTATTCCTCAGACTTATGACAGTACTATATATATGACAGTACTATATATATGATAATACTATATATATGACAGTACTATATATATGATGCTGAAATTGTAGGACAAAATGGTTTACCTGGAGCTGATGGTTTCCCTGGACTGAACGGAATGAAAGGAGAGAGGGGGGAGCCTGGATCTCTTGGAATTCCAGGTAAGGAGAGGCCTACCCATATAAAAAGAGTGTGTATTAAGATGAAATATATGAGCCTTGGCACTGGAGAGTTATGGATGAGAAGAATGGGTGTATAAAGATTACATAATCCAGACTAAGTCTGGGCCCCCAGGGAATATGGTAGAATTTATTGTATAAAAGATATAAAAAAAAAATGAGTGTACACAGTATTGGGAGTTCGGGTAAGCATAAAGTGGGTAATATGAAGTAAATTTGCTGTATCATTTTCCATGGTTTACAAATATAAAACTCCTTTTTCTGATCTTGAGTGGATTATTACTTGGAAAGATTCATTACCATGAACTATTGCTAGTTAAGTCTGAAGTAGAGTAGCTCCTGTCACTGCTGTAAATGAAAAATACAGCATACTGTAACTACTATGTAAGTGTAAACCAGGGCATCACTGTAAATACTGTAAGTGTAAACTAGGGCATCACTGTAAATACTGTAAGTGTAAACTAGGGTATCACTGTAAATACTGTAAGTGTAAACTAGGGCATCACTGTAAATACTGTAGTGTAAACTAGGATATCACTGTAAATACTGTAGTGTAAACTAGGACATCACTGTAAATACTGTAAGTGTAAACTAGGGCATCACTGTAACTACTATGTAAGTGTAAACTAGGGCATCACTATAACAACTATGTAAGTGTAAACTAGGGCATCACTATAACTACTGTAAGTGTAAACTAGGGCATCACTATAACTACTATGTAAGTGTAAACTAGGGCATCACTATAACAACTATGTAAGTGTAAACTAGGGCATCACTGTAACTACTATGTAAGTGTAAACTAGGGCATCACTGTAACAACTATGTAAGTGTAAACTAGGGCATCACTGTAACTACTATGTAAGTGTAAACTAGGGCATCACTGTAACTACTATGTAAGTGTAAACTAGGACATCACTGTAACTACTATGTAAGTGTAAACTAGGGCATTACTGTAAATACTGTTGTGTAAACTAGGGCATTACTGTAACTACTATGTAAGTGTAAACTAGGGCATCACTGTAACTACTATGTAAGTGTAAACTAGGGCATTAGAATTTAGCTTTGATATTCAAAACAGGAATTTTTTTCTAGATTTAACAGCCCTTGATAGTAGTGATACTTTTCACTAGTACTCAGGTGACCAATAAGGCCTGTGGGTCTCTTGTTAGGTCAACTGAGTTACTCGGGTGACCAATTGCTATTGGTCAATGTCCATTGTTGTGTGTCATCTATCATGTGTTAACAATTGAATATTTTGAACTTCTTCAAATTTGGTCTGAAGTATTTAGGACAAGAGGGACATAAATCGTAAATTTCAGGATTCCTGCACTCACTGGGCTTTAGGGACAGGACAAAACCTGCCCAAAATTGACCAATTCTCAAAAACCATTTTCTTTATAACTGCACATTTGTAAGAAAAACAAAATCCAGTCATGTAGAGCAGGACAGTCTCTACCAAAATTGTAAGTTTTAGTATCCTTGGGTAGAGGTTCTTGCTCCCTGATGGGGCTAAACTTGGCATATTTATAGTATGTGTTTATGCTTGTTTAATTAACATGTTCTTTAATGCTGCTGATACTATAAATTGAATCTACATAGATATTTAGA